>NW_020954585.1:765654-1041132 GCF_900497805.2 Vombatus ursinus
TCTGGGTGAGGGAGAGAAGAGGGATATATTAGGAAAGAAGCTGATATAAAATCCAAATTTTTCCTTTTTTTCTTTTTCTGAAATTGAAAGGAAAAAAGGGGTGAGGGAAAAGCCAGTGACTGAGTGAATAACCAGTGAATGTACCCACCCTTTACTGGGGGGGAGTAGTTAAGGGGAGTAGGTTCACCTGCTCCACACCTGCCCTTGTGGTGTACTGTCTAACTATGATTCACAGTGCAAGGTGGACCAGACACCTATTAGGCGTCTCTATTAGGACTTCCTAATCCCTATTCCTACATACATAACTCCCCTCTCCCCGACACCCCCCACCCCTGCCACATGTGCTCACATACACACACATACACAGAAAATAGTGTTCAAACTTGGTAATAAGCAAGGATGTCAAAGAGGTCCTTGAGTTCAAAACAATTTGCTGACCCCTATATTAGACCTTGAGTAGAACCAGGCAGTTGGAAGAAATGGGAATGTTTAATCTGCAACCTTAAGGGGAACATGATGGCAGAACATGTAGTTTCTTCTGATATAATGTAAGTTCCTTGGAGGCAAGGATTGTTTTGTTTTTGTCATTGTATCCCCAATGCCTAATACATTGCCTGGCACAGAGTAGGTGCTTAATAAATGCTTGTCAATTGATTGATTGATTGAAGCATGCAAGGACTGTCACATGGGAGAGAGATTAGACTTATTCTGCTTGGCCTCTAATGTGAGGAGTAGGAGCCAAGGATGGTAGTGGCAAAGAAGCATATTTAGGTTTGTTCTTAGAGAAATTTTCCTAACAATTAGAATTACTTCAAAGTGGAGTGGGTTGCCCAGCCTCAGGAGGTAATAGGCTCTTCCTTGTTTGGGGTCTTTAAGCAAAGGTTGAATATTCATTCCCCAGGGTTGTTGAAGAAGACTTTGTTGTTCAGATGTGAATTGGGCTAGATGCCCTATCAGGTCCCTTCCCACTCTGATTTTATGATTCTAAGGACCCTTTCAGTTCTAAATTGTTGCTCATAGGATATCAAATATGTTTCTAAGGGTAACTTTTTCAAAGAGGAAGAAAAGACTGCAGAAGGGTACTAAGGATGCACAGAAGGAGAAGAGAAGGAAGATCAGATCGACAAGGGCAAAGGAAGCAGACAAATATACTGGAAGAGGAGGGACATTGAACATAGTCTCTCATGACTTTTCAATTTTGCTGGTCTTAACCTTGAGACTCAAACAAAAAGTCCATTGAGTTGCCCAACACTTAGTGCCTGATGACTAACTATATCAAATTAGAGTGGTAACCAGGGTGAGTGACTGGGACTTTGACACAGGGTAGAAAAATTAAAGGGTACTGACAACACTGCCCTAATTGTTGATCCATCCCCTACAAACACAGTGGGAGGCAGGAGATGGATGGCTCACCCTCTCAGTGCTTTATTCTCTACCTGCCCACCCCCTGAGAAAACCGTAACCAAGGATACTTCTTCTTCTCCTAACCTATGGTGATGTCCCAGGCACTAACCCCCAGGTGAAGCTATCCCTTACCCCCATTTTGCCCCATGTGCATTAACTGTTAATTGCAGTGTTTATCATTAGCACCAAAGAGGCAGAAAGCTACTCACATGGAGGAAGGGAGAGCCCAGAAGAACCATAACTTCATCTATTAGTCTCAGTAAAGTAACAAATGTTGGGTCTTGATAATCAAACCGGTCTCCAAAGAGCAGAAGAAAAGTGATATTGGTTGGTGCCATTTTGAATAGTTTCAACTTGAAAGGTTTACCTACAAGGCCAAAAAAACAAAAGCAAACAAACAAACAAACAAACAAAAATAACCCTAATACATTAGGAGGTACCAAATTCAGGTTCCCAAACAAACTTGTCTATAGCAAAAAAAAAAAAAAAAAAAAAAAAGATTGCAATCAAAGATCTCACCTTTGAAAGAGTCTATCAATCCTGCCAGGAAACTAAATTCTTCCAGAATCTTCTTCACCATCAGCATTTTCCCCATCCCAAGGTTATGCAAGCTAGACATGGTAAATTTGCGAGTGGTTTTCCATAGTTCCCCAGATGAGAAAAATATACCTGGGGGGTGAATGCATTGCAAGTTATTCCTTCACCAGAAGTGTCCCACCACCTCATTCCCCTTCATTCATCCCCTGCGAAAGTCCCCAAGACAGCCAAATACAATACACACACACACACACATTCAAGTAGGAGTCAGGAAGCTATCATTGCTGAAATAGGGCTTCAAAGACAAAGTTCCATGACCTGGAGACACACTTCTCTGAAGACATCCATCTATCTCCTGACCCAGAAGATGGTTTGAGGAAGGGGTCTAATGTTGATACTCTCCTAGTAGCTAGAGGCTTTTTAGGAGAAATTTATAACTAGAGCAGCAACTCATAAAAGCCCTATACTCTCTTATCTTATTAAATATCAATGCAGTCTCAGCAGATGGTATTGGAACAACTCATCATCCATCCATCCATCCATCCATCCATCCATCCATTCATTCATTCTTAAAGAGCTAATCTATGACAACCAACCCTAGCATAGCAGTACCTTATTGCTACTCTGCTATCCGACTTGAAAGGCTTTGAATTCTGTCAACCTTATCTATGGTTCTCTGACTCTGACTTTGGCTCCCCATCATTTCCCCTGCACCCTCAGCCCCATTACTCTCCCATTTTATCTTACCCAGGTTGACTTTCATCTGCTGTTTTCTACTCCCAACCAAGGAGCCTCTCAGCTTGTTCTTCCTCCTCCTTTTTCTGTAGCCTTAGAGAACCACAGACAGCAGCTCCCATTGAGCAACTCCTTCCCACAAGACAGCTGTGTTCAAATGTCCTCTGTTTTACTAATGGGTTGTATGACGCAGTACAAATCATCTTTATCACTGCTCTCAACATCAGCAGACATTTAATGAGTGCCAATTGTATGCAAGTTACTGTAAGAGTTGGGAGGGTATAAAAAGTCACTTAATTTCAATTAGTCTCAGTTTCTTCCTCTTCATCATCATCATCATAATGCTAAGCAGTATGGTATAGTAGATAGAGTGCTAAAATTGGATCCAGGAAGACTGAGTTTGAATGTAACCTCTGATGCTTACCACCTATTTAAGCAAGTCTGTTTACCTCTCTGGGTCTCAGTTCCTCATCTGTAGAATGAGAAGACTAGCTGACTGCTAAAGCCCCTTCCAACTTTCATTCCACGATCCTATGACTTACTATATGACTTTATGCCAATCACTTCTGAGTGTCCATTTCCTCATCTATAAATAATAATTGTTATTAGCATTATATGGCACTTGAAGAACTACAAATCAATCTGATATGTTATCTCTCATTTGATCCTTACTCTGAGATAAATGCTATTATTATCCTCAGTTTACAGATGAGGAAACTAAAGTGGAGAGAGATTAAGTGACTTGCCCTGGGTCAAACAACTAAGAAGTATCAGATCCAAGATTTGAACTCAGGTCTTCCTGACTCCAGGTCCAGTGCTCTATCCATTCACACCACCACCTAGATGCCTCTAGGGAGTGTATCCACTCCAAATGTTCACATAGACTATTTCTGCCTGACCTATGATAGAGCCTTCTGAGTGCATATTGGTCTGATCAGCCACAGTCAGACATATTGTATGTATCTTGACTCAATAAAGTGATGTCATTTTAGTCTTCTTTAAGAACAAAGGACAGTAAAGGGAGTATAATTCCTATAGTCCTGCCTTACAGAATTGGTTTGAAGCTTCGTGATTTCAATAAATCACTTTTCAGGCTTTAACAAAAATTTTTTTATTGATATCTTTGGTTTTTACATTACCTTTATTTCTTTTTCTTAATTTTAATTTTTAATTTATTCATTTTTTGGTGAGGCAATTGGGGTTAAGTGACTTGCCCGGGATCACACAGCAAGTAAGTGTTAGGTGTCTGAACCCAGATTAGAACTCAGGTCCTCCTGACTCCAGGGCCAGTGCTCTATTCACTGTGCCACCTAGCTGCCTTCATTACCTTTATTTCTGAACATATCCCTCTCCTGCCCAGAAATCCATCTCCTTTAGCAAAGAATAAAGGAAAGAAGTTCTGGAAAACTGACACATCACCCTAGCCTGGCAGTGTGTCTGATGCTTTGCATCCATGGTCCCCTTCCTCTACAACAGACCTGTGCGAGATACAGCCCACGGGCTGCTTGCGGCTCACCAAAAGATTTCAGGCAGCTCATGAAAAATGTAGAGGTTGTAAAAGAAAGTAAAGATGTAGTGTGTGCTTTGTCTGTGCCCTGCTTAACCCACCTTCCACTAGTCACTATTGTGCCCATCATGGCGGGTGGGTTGCCACTCCGTACTCTCTCCTGTTTGTCACGTGACTCATGGCAACCAACCATCATCAGTCTGTTTCTAGTCTGAGAGGAGCAAGAGTTGTTATCTTTTTGCTGTGTTTTCGGTCTTACTGGCGTTGAACAGGGACAAAGTGAGTGCAGCCACATGCCAACACAGTTGACATCCACTATTCAATGAGCAGCAACAAGGCAAGAGTTTCTTCCCCTCCCTCCCTGTGCAGCCGCCCTTCAAGTTACATGAGTGTCTGGTGCTCTCCAAGGTCAGACACTCAGTTCAGTATTTCTTTGTATATGCGCAGTTGCTGTGGAGATTTTTGGTTCTAACATTAAAGTTTTGGGGGTGACTTTGTAAAATGAGTGTGACAAAAAGAAATGGAAGATTGAATCAGGATATAGAGGAGTGGACAAATAGACACTTGTTTACTTACACGAGAGACAAAATATTATGCCTTGTTTACCAAGAAGTAATAACCATTCTGAAGGAATACAATCTTCGTCACCATTTCGAATCAAAACATCCTGACTTAAGCAAATTGGACACCAATGAAAAACAAATTAAACCATCCAAATTGTTGAAAAATCTCAGTGGAGAACAACAGTTTTTCAAGAAAGTAAATTCAGAAAATGAGGCAGCTACTAAGGTTAGTTTTTCAGATTTCTAAAGAAATTAATTTCAAACATGATTCTGGAATATGATAAACTGCTGACAAGAAGTATAATATGTCCCATTAACTAAATGTAAACAGTGAGAAAATCTGAAAAATATATTAAAAATTGTACCACTTAGAAAAGTAATTTTTTAATATTAATATGATTCCATGATAGATAAAAATCTTAAGTAATGAGTATAATTAATTGATATTAATTGAAATTTCCCTTTTTTAATATGGTTTATTTGCAAAATAGTTTAATCACTAATTATACCTTTACTGGGAAAGTGAATCACTAAAAATCTATCTACAGCCTGAAGAAGTTTAGCCTGTTTTAATTTTGGCACCTCCCTGCTGCCAAATTGTGCAGGTCTGCTCTACAAAAAAGGAAAGGGGCCATATTATAGACTGGGCCTGACTCTGGCCAGTCTGCCGGTAGTTTAGGTTTACGATATTGCTCCTACTACAAGGCACTTTCTCATATTTCTTCTTTGAGTCATTATAATTTGGTCATTATAATTACAGGGTTAAGTTTGAGGGGTTTTTGATTATTCTTTCCACTTAGACTGTTGTAGTCAGTGTATTATTTTCCTGTTCCTGCTTCACTTTGCAAACTTTAAAGTGCATTGTTGTTATTATTATTGTTGCTGTTATTACTATTGTACTGGCTGCCTCACAGGGTTTGATGAAGATTGCATGAGATGATACATGTTCAAAGCTCTTTGAAAGGGATGAAGCTCTGTCACAACACAAAATAGTATTGTAAAAGAACCCAAAATCATTTTCTTCCATTTATTTTATTTATTTATTTATTTTTTTTGGTGAGGCAATTGGGGTAAGTGACTTGCCCAGAATCACGCAGCTGGTGAGTGTTATGTCGTCTGAGGCCAGATTTGAACTCAGGTCCTCCTGACTCAGTGCTCTATCCACTGTGCCACCTAGCTGCCTCTTTCCATTTATTTTCAACCCAGTCTTTCATTTTTTTGAGAATCAACATATATATGTGTATACATGTACACACACATACACACACATATGCATATATGCAAATATATGCGATATATAAAACTCTATATGTACACATTCATATGTGTGTATATATATATATACACACACGTGTGTATATCCCTAGGCCTGAGGGCACATGCTTAATTGCATGGCCATACTATGCAAAATTATGAAAGCAAAATAGGAGCAAATGGTTGCTCTGAGAGACAGTTGCCTTGGCTGACTTGGGCACTTGGGTGGGGGGAGATACATCTGGGAGGTTCTCCTCTTCCTCCCACCCCCATCATGCCCAGTGAGGGTCAATGTTGTCTTAACCACATACCCTGGCCTTCCTGGATGCACTGGAATATGGGAATGGGTGGTCGGTCAGCAAACTCCTCGGCAAAGTTGACCAGTGCCTCTCTTACAGCCTCGTAGCCAGTCAGCACCACCATCTTCTGGAGACCAAAGTGAATGGTGAAAACGGGGCCATATTCCTCTGAAATCTGGGGAGGGGGCACAAGGGTCATGCCATCAGTGCTCATCAGTGGAAAGAAAAAGGTGGTTAAGTCATATAATACACAGGTTTATAAATGCCTTCTCTGATTAAACTGACTAAATTGCAAATTGTGGAAAACATCACAAAAGATTAGAATTGGAAATTACCATAGAGACTATACTGTCCAGCTCCCTTGTGTTAAGCAAAGCTGGGTCTCTGGATTCTCAGGCCAGAATCCCTTCCATAATATGGTATTGCCTCTCAGTAATCACTTAACAAATGTACACCCAGTGGAAAAATGTCCCAACGATGTCTTAGGGATGCAATAAGTCAGTAATGTGGCCAGAAAAGGCTGAACTAGTGGTCAAGAAAGGCTTGGATTCAAATCCTGCCAGAGTTGACCAATGCTTCTTTCACAGCCTCATAGCCAATTTGCACCACCATATTCTGGAGACCAAAGTGAATAATGAAGATGGCACCATGTTTCTCTAAAACACGTGCAGGGGGAAACAAGGGTGCCCCTGACCCCAGGGAAAGTCACTTAACCTGTATGTGCCTCAGGCAACGCCTAGGATTTATCTACCAAGTCATATGTAGGTTGTGTTGGTACTGGTGGAAAGAGTCTCCACACCAGGATGGTATAGTAGAAAGAATGCTCACTTTGTAATCAAAAGGCCACAGTTCAAATCACAATTCTGCCACTTACTACTGACATGAGGTTAGACAAATGATTTAAACTCCCTGGGCCTCAGATTCCACATCTGTAAAATCAAGGAGTTGGACTAGATGGCCTCTGAGATTTCTTCTAGATCTATGATCTTATGATCTAATTACATATCCTTCAATTATTTGGAGAATTTGTGACAATTTAAAATTTTCAGTCAAATATTCAAAGTCCACCCTGCAGACTTTTTTTTTTTTTTTGGTCTAGGCAATAGGGCTAAGTGACTTGCCCAGGGTCACACAGCTAGTAAGTGTTATGTGTCTGAGGTCGGATTTGAACTCAGGTCCTCCTGAATTCAGGGCCAGTGCTCTATCCACTGCACCACCTAGCTGCCCCCCTGCAGACTTTCTAAGAGACCTCCAACCATTCATTTACTTTTGTTGAATCCCCTACTGTCTAAGGTTTGATGCTTAATAAATGCTGCTTTTTTTTTTTTTTTGGCCAGATCTGGGTCAACACTCTCCTCCAACTTTTGCATCCTCAAGGAGATGAGTGTCTGTTTCTGTCCTCTGTCTCTGAGAATGAGGCTTGATACAGAAGGACGGTGGGGGGAACAGGACCGGCAGGTTGAGATTAGAAGCTCGGAAGCTGAGATTTCAGACCTTCCCAGGAATGGGTGCTTCAGTATAAGATTTTAAAACCAACATTGTTCATTTCCCTTTCACTACAGTAAAGGATCCAAGTTTCATGCTCTCCCTGAGAGCAAGGAATGAACTCTTTTTTCTCATTTTTATTGATTTGGAGGCTTGGTGAGGTTGTTTTTTTTTTTTAAATAACACCTTCATTTCCAAGTATATCTGTCCTCTATCATCCCCCAGAAGTCATCCCTTATAGCAAAGAATTAAAAAGAAAAGGAAAAAACAAACAGTTCAACAACACTAACCAAAGCTTTAACACAATCTGATGATATAACAATATATTCCATACCCAGGAAGGGAGGGACATTTCCTCAGCTATCCTTCAGGGCCATCCTTGGTGATTCTAATCACATGGTGTTCAGTTTTGTTTTGTTCTTTATGTTTTTTGCTGATATTTTGGTAGTCATTATGGATATTTTTCCTGGTTCTATTTACTTCACTTCCTATAAGTCTCTCCATGCATCTCTGTAGTCTTCACAAACATCATTTCTTACTTACTGCATAGAAATATTTATTACATTCATGTACCACAATTGGTACATGCATTTCCCAATTGACTTTGTTTCTAATTCTTAGATACTACGGACAGTGAGGAGCAGATTTGAAAAAATGATTGTGATTCAGCTTTAGCCAAATGTCTTCTAGTCTTTATATGAAGTGAACAATACATTATAGACATAAGAAATTGAGATTAGAATCTTCATAGGATGACAGTGAACATGGACCAAATAAACTATGAGTTATTATCATTAGGTAACTCATAGAGAGGTAGTTCAGCTTAGTGTCTAGAAAGTCAACCTCATAGGCAGGAAGACTTCGGTTCAGGTATTGACTCTGACACATATGGGCTATGTGGCGTTGGGAAAGTCACTCAACCTCTCAATTTTCTAAGCAACTTTTTAAGACTATAAGTTCCAGGAAAGGTATTGACCTATATTGGTAGAGGTGAGGCAATTGGAGAGAGCTTTGGATTTGGAGTCAAGACAATCTAATTTCAATTCCTGCCTTAGACACTTACTAGTTTTGTGACTCTGGGTAAGTCACTTAACCTCAGTTTCCTTATCTGTAAAAATGGGAATAATAAGAGTATCTGCCTCCCAGATTTGTTGTGAGGATCAAATGAGATAATATTTATAAAGTACTTTGCAAACCTTAGAGGTCTATAGAAATGCTAGCTATTATAATTATTAATTATTGTTATTACTGTTGTTAGTTTCCTCACATGTGGATTTCCTATATGAATGAAATCACAGGTCCATTCTCTATGCCTGTTCATACTTGGGCTTGGGTGCTAACAGGAAAATCTAAGATGTGAGAGACCCAGGAAAGTCCCACTTAAGCACGGACAAAGGGACTGAAAGAAGAACTCAGGACAGGAAGCTGCTACAGCTACTATCAGAGCTCCATATATTGGATCACAGATAGAACTAGAAGGGAACTAAAAAGTCACATAATCCAGGGGTATATTGACTTAGAATACCACAAATTAACATTATCTATGTTGTGTTGTATTTTTATTTATTTTGTTAAGTTGTTTATCTTTTCAGTCATGTCCAACTCTTCATGACCCCTTTTTGGCAGATTTTCTTGGCAGAGATACTGAAATAGTTTAACATTTCCTTCCCCAGTTTGTTTTACAGATGAGGAAACTGAGACAAATAGGATTAAGTGACTTGCCCAGGGTTACACAGCTAGAAAATGTCTGGGGCCAGATTTGAACTCATGAAGATGAGTCTTCCTGATTCCAAGCCTAGTGCTCTGTCATCACCTAGCTACTCTATTTTGTTAAACATTTTCCAGTTACATTTTATTCTAACTCCAGTGACACTCCAGAGTTTTGCAGAAGTTTGGGGTCCTCTAATAGCAAGTTTGACACCTCTGAAATCCAATCCTCTTATTTTTACAAATGAGGAGACTGAGGGACAGAGAGGTTAAGAGACTTTCCTGAGGTCACACAAGGATTAAATGGCAGGGCTGTGATTTGAACTTAGGTCATCTAGCTTCAAATCTAGTATTCTTTCCACTATGCCAGCTGCCTTTCCCCTCTTTGTGCTCACATAAAGCAGTTATTCCTACAGAGTGATACATCACCTGCTTTATAGAAAGCTGTAGCTAGATGAGACCTTAGTTTCTAGTTTATCTAGTTCCATTTCACAGATAAGAATACTGAAGGGTGGGCCACACTCAGTGGCCTGCTTATCAGTGTCAGAGCCACATCTAAAATCTGGTTCCCCAGCCCCCACAACATTGCTTTTTCCACTACATCACAAGTGATCTTCTTGTTCCATTTTAAATGGCATCGGTTTCAGAATGTCTGTTTACAAATCAGCTATGAATGAATTACATGTTCAGGGATGAAGAGGTGGTTGAAATTAGAGTGGTCCATGGTAAATAGAAAGCTGGGGTTGAAGCCAGGAAGACATGTACTAGTTGTCTGATCTTGGGCAAGCCTCTCTCTCTTTTTAAAATAGTATTTTATTTTTTCAAATTACATGTAAAGACAAATTTTAACATTCATTTAAAATAATTTTTTTGAGTTCTAACTTTTCTCCCCCCACACTTCTCCCCTTCCTAAGGCAATAAGCAATTTGATATAGGTTATATATGTACAACATGTAAACCATATTTCCATTTTAGCTATGTTGTGAAAGGAGAAACAGAAAAAAAGAAAAAAAATTTAAATAGTGAAATTAGTATGCTTCAATCTGCATTCAGACTCCATTAGTTCTTTCTCTGGAGGTGGATAGCATTTTTCCTCATGAGTCCTTTGGAATTGTCTTGGATCATTATATTGTTGAGAAGAGCTAAGTCATTCACAGCTGATCATAATAGGATGCTGCTGTTACTGTGTACAATGTTCTCCTGGTTCTGTTGCCGATCAGTTCATGTAAGTCTTTCCAGGTTTTTCTGAAATCTGCCTACTTGTCATTTCTTATAGCACAATAATATTTCATTACAATCATATCCCACAACTTGTTCAGTCATTCCCCAGTTGATGGGCATCCCCATAATTTCTGATTCTTTGCCACCACAAAAAGAGCTACTATAAATATTTTTGTACAAGTAAATCCTTCCCCTCCCCACCTTTTAAAATTTCTTACAGACACGGATGAAGTAGTGGCATTGCTGGATCAAAGGGTATGCAGTTTTATAGCCCTTTGGGCACAGTTCCAAAATGCTCTTCAGAATAGTTGTATCAGTTCACAATTCCACCAACAATGCATTAGTGTCCCAACTTTATCACATCCCTTCTAACATTCCCCATTTTCCATTTCTGGCAATCTGTTAAGTACCTCAGAGTTGCTTTAATTTGCAATTCTCTAATCAATAGTTATTTGGAGCATTTTTTCATATAAGTCATTTACTTTCTTAGCACACTAGGCAACTCTCTAAGATTAAGTCGCAGAGAAGGTATTGACCTGCCTTGTTAGACAGAGTTTTCTCACCTGGGTGTTTCTTGTGCCAATTAAATCACAGGTCTAGTGCCTATCTCTCTCTTGGAACAAGAAAAAAGTTGATGAAAGATTGCTTTGGCAACATGAGTATGTGTGTGGGGGGATATAGGTATGAGTGTGGGTGTGACGGGAGACATATCAAGGAATAATGAGACTGATGAGACTGAAAAAGGTTAAAGTGGGAGTCAATCTTGTTCATCTGGTAATTTTTCTAATTCTCCCCCTTCCATTCCTCCTTTCAATCTTAGTCCAGAGAGGATAGTCATAGGAAATGAGAGAAAAGTAACAAGTAGATTTTCCCAAATCTCTCGTCATCTCCTTTGGGGTTGTCCTCCCAGCGATAGAGGCAGAAGGCTTGGCAGAAGATATTACTACTACTTTTCACTATTCTACCATCATCAGTGGGAAAGAGGGTTTCTGAGACATCTGCTATGTTGAGGTCAACTCTTGGGAAATACTGATCTCATCTAGAGTAACAGCAATTAGGTCATTAGACCCTGTTGCCACCCAGCAGATTTCTGGGCCACTGTCTCCATCATCAGTGTACATAAGCTCAGTGAAGAAAACTCCCTTTTATATTGGCTAATTGGATTTTAACACATGATTAGAAAGGTAAATCTGTTGCCTCCCCAAAATAATCTAGACCATAAATTTCATTCCAAGCCAAGTTGCAATTTATATTTGACTTATGAATGCCACTTACTCTCCACTGGTGTGGATAACTGAATTGTCTAATGGATGACTATTGGTTAAAAAAAGAAAAGCATGTGTTATTGGAATAGGGCATCATACTATGTTGTTGCTACTGTTATCCAAGAGCTCCCAAGAGCTCTTGTCCAAGAGACAATGATTATTGTCTCAAGTCAACAAGCATTTATTCCACATTTGATTTTTTTTTTTAGGCAATTGGGGTTAAGTGACTTGCCCAGGGTCACACAGCGAGTAGGTGTCAAGTGTTTGGTCTGAGGCCAGATTTGAACTCAGGTCCTCTTGACTTCAGGGCTGGTGCTCTATCCACTGCGCCACCTAGCTGCCCCTCAACAAGCATTTATTAAGCACCTACTATGTACCAGGCATTGTGCTAAGGACTGGGATACAAAGAAAGGGGGGGTTCTACTTTAAAGGAGCTCACAGTCTGATGGGGGAGACATCCCACAAACAACTTTGTACAAACAAGATATATACAAAGTAAATTGGAGAGAATCTCATAGGGAAAGCACTAAGATTAAAGAGGACCAACAAAGGATACTTATAGAAGGTGAGACCTTAGGTGACAATTAAAGGAAGCCAGGGAAGCCAGCAGTTGGAAGATAAGGAGGGACAGAATTCCAGGCATGAGGGACAGTCAGTGAAAATGCCAGAAGTTAGGTGGTGGGCTGTCTTGTACATGAAACAGCAAAGAGGCCAGTGTTACTGGATTGTGGAGTATGTGAAATGGCCTAATGGATAGAACACAAAAATAATTAGTATTTATCTATGTAAACCCTGTCCCAAGACCCACTGGTATGGGACTCTCTCCTTATTGACAGAAATGAAGGCTCTAACCTGCATGAGGGGCAGGCAGAATTGGAAAAAGGTGAGGGCTTCAATTCTCAACCAATCATAGCTTTGGGGTCTCTCCAAGTCAGAGTCTTGAAACTTAGCATCAAGTGGGCTTCCAGCTTCCAGAGAAGGCAAAGAGGCAAACTGTTAAAGGAAAGACTCTGGGAAGACTTGAGAGGAGTAGGAAGTGTCCGTCATGCCTCTAGCCCCAGCTTGCAACTCTAGAGATTTGGGGGAATTTCCCCCTTGAGTGAGATCAAAGACAGTCTTTCTTGGATGAACTGAGTTATCTCAGTCCTGATGGGAAAGCTCCTTCACTCTGTATCATCTGGTATACCTCCTCTGATTTCTATTTTGCTATGATTTCGATAGTTTTCTTTGATATTTGCTATGTGTGTTTATTGTGGAACTGGTAATAGTTGGGAAAGGGATCAAGGCTTGGATATAGAGCCTTCCTTCCCCAGGAAATGACAAAGTGATCAGAAGTTAACTTGAATCCAATCATATCCCTTAAATGAACAACTATTAATGGAACAGATAGATATACTTCTAGCCCAGTACCCCCTTTCTCTGAGCAGAGTAAATTGGCGGCCACCAGCCCCAACTTCTTGCTTCCCCTCCTGGCAGGAATGAAAGTCTCTCTTGGAGAAGAGACTAGAAATATCTATTCTGCCTCCCTTTGAGCCATACACAACAAGCCCCACCTTGCCCTAGCTGTACCAGATCTAAAACTATATTATAAAGCAGCAATCATCAAAACTACTAGGTCCTGGCTAAGAAATAGTGGTAGATCAGTGGAATAGATTAGGTACACAAGGCACAGTAGTCAATGATTATAGTAATCTACTGTTTGATAAACCCAAAGACTTCAGCTTCTGGGATAAGAACTCAGTATTTGACAAAAACAGCTGGAAAAACTGGAAAAGAGTATGGCAGAAACTAGGCATAGACCAACATCTTACACTGCACACCAAGATTAAGTCAAAATGGATACGCAATTTAGACGTAAAGGGTGATACTATAAGCAAATTAGGAGAGCAAGGAATAGTTTACCTGTGAGATCTATGGAGATGGGAATGATTTATGACCAAACAAGAGATAGAGAATATTATGAAATGCAAAATGGATAATTTGGATTACATTAAATTAAAAAGGTTTTGCACAAACAAAACCAGTGCAACCAAGATTAGAAGGAAATCAGAAAGCTGGGAAACAATTTTTACAGCCAGTGTCTCTGAAAAAGGCCTTATTTCTAAAATAAAGAAAGAACTGAGTCAAATTTGTAAGAATACAAGTGATTCCCCAATTAAATGGTCAAAGGACATGAACAGGCAGTTGTCAGGTGAAGAAATTAAAACTGTCTATAGTCATGTGAAAAAATGCTCTAAATCACTATTGATTAGAGAAATGCAAATTAAAACAACTCTGAGGTACCACTTCATACCTATCAGATTGGCTAATATGACTAAAAAGGAAAATGATAAATGTTGGAGAAGATGTGGGAAATTGGCACACTAATGCATTGTTGGGGGAATTGTGAACTGATCCAATCATTCTGGAGAGCAATTTGGAACTACGCCCAAAGGCCTATAAAATTGTGCATACTCTTTGATCCAGTAACACCACTTCTGGGTCTATATCCCAAAGGGATCATAAAAAAAGGAAAAGGACCCACATGTACAAAAATATTTATAGCAGCTCTTTTTGTGGTGGCAAAGAATTGGAAATTGAGGGCATGCCCATCAGTTGGGGAATGGCTGAACAAGTTGTATTGTATGAATGTAATGGAATACTATTGAAATGATGAGCTGCAGATTTCAGAAAAACATGGAAAGACTTACATGAACTGATGCGAAGTGAAGTGAGTGAAGTGAGCAGAACCAGGAGAACATCATACACAGTAACAGCATCTTCTCAGCAATACAATGTTCTAAGACAATTTCCAAAGACTCATAATGGAAAATACTATCCACATCCAGAGAAAGAACTATGGAGTCTGAATATGGATCGAAAAATATGGATCGAAAATACTATTTTCTCTCTTATTTAAATTTTTTTCTTTCTCATGGTTTTTCCCTTTTGTTCTGATTATTTTTTTCACAACATAACTTATGTGGAAATATGTTTAATATGATTGTACATGTATAGCCTATAACAGATGGCTTGCCGTCTTGTGGGGCCAGGAGGAGAACAGGGAAAGAAGAACAAAAAAGTTTGGAACTCAATATCTTATAAAATGGATGTTGAAAACTACCTTTACATGTAATTGGAAATAATAAAATACTGTTAAGTGGGAGGAAAAACAAGTCCCCCTTGCAATATATAGACCCCCTCACTACACATGTGCATCCCCCTTCTTCTATTGCCACATATAATTTGTGGGGAAGGAGGGTAGCAGGGGGAAGGGACTGTACCTGTGATTTCACCTGTGTGGGGAACTGAGGCATGGGTTGCCTGAGGGGATTGAGTAATCAAGTGTTTTGCCCATGGCCACCTAGCAAGTATATGTTTGGGACAGGATATGAACTCAGATGATGTGACTCAATGACAAATCTCTATTCACTATTGATTTATTAGTTATGGTCAGATCTGCAATTGCATTGATTTAGGGAACTTCAGGTAGAAATCCTCCAGCCAATGCAAATTGTAAGTTTTTGTTTTTTGTTGTTCAGTCATGACCCTTGTCTGACTCTTCATGACCCCATTTGGGGTTTTCTTGGCAAAGATATTGGAGTGATTTGCTATTTACTTCTCCAGTTCATTTTATAGATGAGGAAATTGAGGGAAATAGGGTTAAGTGACTTGCCCAGGTTCACACAGCTAGTAAGTGTCAGGTCTTCCTGACTCCAGTCCAGGCACTATATCCACTGCACCACTATTAGCTGGCAATTGCTATTATATTATAATGCAAACTGGTAATTGCTGTTTTCAGAGAGTTGCCAGGGGCTGCCTACATGATTTTCCCAGAGTCACACAAGCAATGAGTCAGAGGCAGGTCTTGAACCCAGCTCTTCTTGACCTGGAAGCCACCATGACTCTCTTGCTGCCTCTAATTTATATACTACCTTCTATTTAAAAAAACAAAAACAAAAACAAAAACAGTAGAAATTTGAAAAACTGGGCCCCAGGTAACTGGAATAAGGAGTTACAAGGAGAGTAAAGACTAACATGTTTTTATTTTCTTCTACTTCTAGAGGCTAAAATGATTGATAAGTATGGAGCCATGCTTTGAAGGAGAAATAGATGACAAGAAAATAGATTTGTAGAAAAGATTTAAGCTAAATGATTTATTACAGGAGTCCCCTGCGCTCAGTACCTACTCAGTCAAGTACCTTAACCTTCCTTTCCCTTTTTAAAAAGTTTAGATGTTTCCATAAAAGGTGATTTGGCTTTATGGATGGAATGTCAGACTCTGAGTCAGGAAAACCTGGGTTTGAGCCCCACCTTTGATACCTACTGACTGCAGGACCTTGGACAAGTCTAAGATTATAACTTGCCCAGAACAGCTGCTGATCTGTTTTGGTGGATACCATTTCCTTCTACGTACACTCACAGATCCTATCATTTTTTTAAATGCCCTATTAAAAGCTTAATGTCAAATGTCAATGAAGCCAACTAAATTTGCTGTGTAACTATGTACTTTTGAATTCTTTTCAGTGGGTAAAGTAACATAACAATTTCTTCCTCTAAGCCTGCATTAGGATTTTTTTGTCCACTTAATCTCATTCATTTTTCCTCTTAGTACTTAGTATGTACTTAGTTGTACTTAGTATGTGGTCCTCTCTTCTGGTTCTGTTTTCTTTCCTACTTCAAATTCTTTCATAAAAGCTTTTCAGGATTTCATTTTATTTTACATACTATTGATCTTTCTTTTTCATTGGTATCCTGAGATACCATCTGTTCTGGGCTTTCCATTTTACTGGTGAAGAAACTGATGTCCTGAGAAGTCCAATGACTTACCCAAGGTCACAAAGGTAGATCTTGGACCTAGGTCATCTGATTCCAAATCTCACACTTTCCACTACATCACATACTACAAAGCTGACATAGTAAGTGCTAATTAGACACTATTATTAGAGGTTAATAAGTGTGCATTGATTAACTGATTGCTTTATAGTATCCCATTACATGAATGTGCCACAAACTATTTAACTATTCCTCTACCTGACTTTGAACTTGTTTCCATGACAGTTTGTTTTTTTAATCACGTATAATACAAAAATCTTTGAACAGATAGCTCTTTTCATTTATTTGTTTATGACACACT
The DNA here is from genome assembly GCF_900497805.2 of Vombatus ursinus. NCBI lineage: Eukaryota > Metazoa > Chordata > Mammalia > Diprotodontia > Vombatidae > Vombatus > Vombatus ursinus. The sequence goes on from NW_020954585.1 coordinate 782,748, forward strand.
TCCAGGGCATATTCCCAACAGTAAAATCATTGGATTAAAGGCTAAGATAATTTTTTCAAAGGGGCAGCTAGGCGGTACAGAGGATAGAGTTCTCGACCTGGAATCAAGGAAGACATCTTCCTGAGTTCAAATCTGGCCTCAGAAACTTAATAGCTGTGTGACCCTGGGCAAATCACTTAACCCTATTTGCCTCAGTTTCCTCATCTGTAAAATGATCTGGAATCTTTGCCAAGAAAGCTCCAAATGGGGTCACAAAGAATTGGTCATGACTAAATAACAATTTTTGCAACATTTACATGTAGTATCTATTTCCTACTTTCTACAGCTACAGTTAGTCCATAATTAATGAGAATGAATAATCCTGAGCTGCTTGCTGAGACCCTCACTCAATACAGCAAGATTCAGCCCTATCCACTCCACTATATTCACTAAGGTAGGAAAGTAGGCTAAAATATCTTCATTTTCAACAAAGGTTGAAGTAATTATCTATTGGACCCTCAACTGACTAGAAATTTAAGTTAACCAAAAAGTTCATTGCCTGAGGGTTCTAATTTCTGGTATCCTTACTGCATTAGATGCTTAATCATCAGTGTAGTGTTGTGGGAGGAGTACCAGTCTTGGAAACCAAACACCTGATTTTGAGACCCAGATCTAACCCTAAATAGTTTTGTGACCTTAAGCAAGACACTTTAACTGCTCGTTGCCTCAGTTCCCTCCTCTGTCAAATGGAGATAACAATACATGCGATATTTCTCTCACAAGGTTGTTGTGAGAAAAGTGCTTTGTAAATGTACATTATTAAACAAAAAAAGGAAAGAAGTCACAAGAGATTTTAATGGTTTTGTCTAAGGATATTATGAGTCACCAGCTGAGAATATGCCAAATGGGCTAGTCTCATGCACAGCCAGGGATATTAGGATCAAAGGATTATAGATTTAGAGCCAGAAGGGACCATAGAGGTCATTGAGTGTAGCCCCCTACTTTTATAGATGGGGAAACTGGGGCACAGAGAGATTGTGACTTGTTAAATGGGAGTCCAGCTCCTCATTGCCACAAATCACCAAAGAAAACAGGTGAAAGGATGGGGAGAGTTCAATGCAACTCCATCCCCACTATCAGAAACCATTTGGAAGGACATGCTCTACCAATGGTGGATCCATTGGTATGGTTTCAGAGACAACCCACCAAGCAACTTAAGAGACCTAAGTCAAAATTTTAGAAATAAGATCCCTTTCCAAGACTACTCAACAGTAAGATCAAATGAGGTAAAATTTGGAAAACTACTTAGCACAATGTCTGAGACATAGCAGGTACTTAATAAATGCTTATTCCCCCGCCTCCCCCAAAAGCTCATTCCCCACACTGGTCCAGGTAGGCATCATGCTCATTTTTACCTTAGAAGACTTGCTCATAATAAGGTCATAGACAGAGCTGGAAAGGACCTTAAAAACAATCTAATCTGAGCCTCCCGTTTTACAGGTGAAGAAACTGATGTCCTGAGAAGTCCAGTGACTTGGCCAAGGTGACAAAGGTATGAAGTGTCCAAGGCAGGATTTGGACCCAGATCCTCTGACTACAGATCTCAGATGCTTTCCACTGCATCCTGTACTACATCCCTCTTGAACTGTGATGTCAGTCAACAAGTATTTATTTAGTATTTACTATGTGCCACACAGTGCGCTAAGTGCTGAGGATACAAAGGCACAGAGACAGGAGATAGGGGAAACAGCAAGAAGGCCAGTGTTGCTGTATTGTAGAGTGTGTGGAGGGGAAAATAGTTTAAGAAAACCCAGAGTTAGGAAGGGGCTAGCTTGTGAAAGGCTTTAAATGCCAAACAGAGGATTTTATATTTGATCCTAGAGGTAATGGGTGGGCAGCTAGGTGGATAGAATGCTAGCCCTGCAGTTAGGAGGACCTGAATTTAAATCTGACCTCAGACACTTACTAGCTATGTGACCCTGGGCAAGTCACTTAACCCTGTTTGCATCAGTTTCCTCATCTATAGAATGAGCTGGAGAAGGAAATGGCAAACTACTCCAGTATCCTTGCCAAGAAAACCCCAAATGGAGTCATGAAGAATCACACACAACTGAAACAACTGAACAACAAAAGAGGTAATGGGGAACCCTACACCAACACCCCACTTCCTTTTGTCTCTGGATAACCAGATCCTTCAGGGCTCAAGTACAGTCCCCTTCCATTCTGAAGATTCCCCCCAGCTACTCCAGCCAACCATGTCCTCTCACTCTTCTGCACTCAGGGTATTATATTACTGTTGTTCTCTACACCCTTGATAAACACTTGTTGAAGAGAATAGTGGGAAATTATTGCCTGTTTTCCCCCCAAAACCCTCTCAATAGCACACTCACCCACATCAGGCTAGAGGAAGCTGGAGACAATAAAGTCCCAGGGCCACTTTGGCCAGTCCCACCAACCCCAGAGCTAAGAGTCTTACTGAGAGAGGAGCTGGTCCCTGGAAGGGGACAGCGGTCAGTCCTACCTTCATCAGTGACTTGTCCTGTCTTCTGAGATCCAGCAAGTGAAGGTTCCCAATGAAAGGGAGAGGGGTTGGCCCAGGGGGCCACTTCCCAGCTGACTCTTTGGGTCGGGTGAAGAAGCAGAACAGCCCCCAGAAGAGCAGAGCCCCCAGAAGAGCAATCCCAATGGGGTCTGACAGGAGAAAAGTAAGGAACAACATGGTAGTCAGGGCCTGTGAGCAGTCAGGGGAACTGCCCCTAGGATGGCTGTCCCACCACGGTCTGTCCCAGAGTGCACGGCTTACTTATATGCCTTCCCTGGGAGTGCCAGAAGCACTCCACCCTCTTTGCTCACCTTGGAGAATGTGGAATAAGCAGTTTGCAAGATATATCCAGGAGCAAAAAGGTTTAAAGTTACAAATGTGGTATGTGGGTGAACGAAGCCTCTGAGAAACTGAGCTTTAGTCAAGAGAGAGGGCTGAGTGGACAGTGTGGGCATCCACAAAGAACAGGGCCCTGAGCTCATGGATGAAACACTAACTACCTACTTGCCCACCAAAATAGAAAGGTGAGTTCAGTAACTATTCTTTTCATGAGCTTATTGTGAGTTCAAACCACTATCCCTGCTAAGTGATAGAGTCAGCAAGAACTGAGTTCAAATCCAGTCTCAGACACTTACTAGCTGTATGTCCCTGTGCAAGTCACTTAATCTTTGTCTGCCTCAGTTTCTTCAATAACAGCACCTACCTCATAAGATTGTTGTGAAGATGAAATGAGGTGATATTTATAAAGCACTTAGCATAGTGCCTGGCACATAGTAGGTGCTGCATAAATGCTTATTTCCTTCCCTATTCTCTAAATTCCTAATAGGGCATGTATTGTGTTTGCCTTCCAATTTTCCTAGGTCAATCAATCACTCTTTTAACAGTATTTATTAGGTACTTACTATGTGTCAGTCACTGTACTAGACAATGGGAATATCAGGACAAAAATGAAGTGGTCCCAGCCCTCGAGGGGCTTACCTTCTAAAGAGAGAGATAATGTGCATATATAGAAAATGATTTTGTGGGTGGGGTGCTAGAGGGAGGAAAGGAGGAAGACCTAAGTTCAGATCCTGCCTCAGACATTACTAGCTATTTGATACTGGGCAAGTCATTTAACCTCTCACAGACTAATTTTCTTTTCCTTTTTTTCTTTCTTTCTTTCTTTTTTTTTGACTGGCAATGGAGTTAAGTGACTTGCCCAGGGTCACACAGCTAGTAAGTGTCAAGTGTCTGAGGCCAGATTTGAACTCAGGTCCTCCTGACTCCAGGGCCACTGCACCACCTAGCTGCCCTTTAGACTAATTTTCCTTATCTGTAAAATGGGGTTAATAATAGCACTGATCTCACTGGGTTATTGTGAAGATCAAATAAGATAACATGTATAATGCTTTACAAACTTCAAAGTGCTTTATAAATAAGGACTGTTATATAAGTATATATACAATATTTCCTTCTTTTTTCTTTCTGGGTCTCTGATAATGCAATCATTGCCTTCTCTGAACTTCATAGAATTAGAGAGGTGCTCAGGCACAGAGAGGGAAAAGTGAATTGCCCAGGGTCACACAGCCAGCATGTGTCAGAAATGGGACTTGAATTCAGGTCTTCACTGAATCTGAATTCCCAGTTCGCTATCTCCTTTTTTGCACTGCCTGTCATGCAAAAAAGAGATAATAACAGTAACAATAATAGCTAGCATTTACATAGTGCTTTACAGGGCTGCTAGGTGGCCCAGTGGATAGAAGACCAGGCCTGGAGTTAGGAAACCTCATCTTCCTGAGTTCAAATCTTACCTCAGTCACTTACTAGCTGGGTAACCCTGGGCAAGTCACTTCACTCTGTTTGCCTCAGTTCCTCATGTGTAAAAAGAAAATGGCAAATCACTCCAGTATCTTTGCCAAGAAAACCCCAAATGAGGTCACAAAGAATCAAACATGACTAAAACGATTGAGCAACATATAGAGAGCCTTAAGGTTTGCAAAATGCTTTATCTCATTTACTCCTCACGACAACCCTGGGAGGTAGATGCTAGATTATCCCCATTTTACAGATGAAGAAACTGAGGCAGACAAAGGTAAAATGATTTACCCAGATCACACAGCTAGTTAAGTGTCTGATGTAGGGTTTGAACTCAGGTCTTCCTGACCCTAAGTCCAGCACATTATTGTTTTATTTGTTTGGGGACTTTCAGATGAGAAAACTCCTGCCAATTAAGATTGGTTCCTTTTCTGCAACTTACAGTCTTAGAAAGTGAACACTGAGACATCAAATGACTTGATCAGGGTCACACAGATAGAATGTTTGAGATGTGGGATGTGAATCATGTCTTCTTAGCCCTGAGCTCTACTCAAGCCACCCTGTTAAGCTGCCTCTTCATACTAAGTTTATACAAAATAAATTTTATTTCTTCCTTGAGGAAAGTGAATTTTTATATTCAATTTTATATTCAATGTTTATGAATATTGAATTGTTTTATAGATGTCAATAATAATAATTAATAATAGTAATAATAATAATTGTTTATTTCTTTTCTCTCCTCTGGACTTCTTTTAATCTATTTTCTTATAAACCCTCTTAGATGCCTCTTCATGCTTCATTACGGTCTAATCTCTGCTCTAGTCTCTGTAGGTCCAGCAGACTCTCATTTAACTTTTTCTGTCAAACATATTGCTTTCAGGGTAGCCTCCTTGGAGCATTGCTGTCCCTTTCTGGATGAAATAACATGATTGGTTATTGAACCATATGACTAAGAAGAATATGGTGCCTAAATCCGACTTCCCTCTGCAAAATCCCAATTGCTATAGCTTGTCTCTGATTAAACATCCCTGCCATCCTAATTTGGATTCTGAACCTATTTTTAAAAACGCCTAGGGACTGTGCTGTACTTCTGTAATGAGAGAGTAATAGGTGGGTGGAATTTTCCAATGACATACTTATTACTATGTGCTAGAGCACATAAGGCAGCTGGTTGGCACAGACGATAGAATACAGGGCCTGAAGTCAGGAAGACCTAAGTTCAAATCCTACCTCAGACACTTACTAGCTGTGTGACCTTGTTTGCCCCAGTTTCCTCATATGTAAAATGAGCTGGAGAAGGAAATGGCAACCACTCCAGTATCTTTGCCAAGGAAATCCCAAATAGGGTCATGAAGAGTCAGACATGACTAAAATAACTGTACAACAACAATAAATCTTTCAATAGCGCCACTGTGTAACACCAGATAACAGTGGGAATGTTTATACTACTAGCAACTAACTCTGTCTCTCATCTAGGCCTAGTGGAGTTAAATGTCCCACTTTTCTATGGGTTTCACTCATTCCCCCAAACTGCTCTCCCACGAGCAGGTCTAAGATCCCAGAGATGGGCCACCATACAGATACATAGCCCTAGTTGAGTAACCCTGTGGAGAGGAAATAAACTTCTACCTAACACTTAAGTTCTTAAGCCCTCATCCAATATGTTTTCCATCTATACAGCCAGCTACCTACTTTGACATTTTTAGATCTGAAACATAGCTATTTACTTAATAATAAGGCAAAATAAGTTATATGCACTAATATATTAAGGTAAATGCACAAATAACAAAATGCAAAGAACACACGTAAACCCATATCACACTCTTCCACCAATGCATTCGGTAGCTATGGTAAAGAGTGGGTTCACAGAGGAACGCGTGAAGAAGGCTCCTTCACTTAAGGCAACTCACAACTCCAGATTGTAGGCTTTAACATTACTGCTCCATGTATGCCCAAAAGGCTCTAAAACCACGCATACCTTTTGATCCAGCAATACCACTACTAAGCCTGTATTCCAAAGAGATAAAAAAAAAACAAAAAGGAAACGGACCTATATGTACAAAAATATTTATAGCAGCTCTTTTAGTGGTGCCAAAGAATTAGAATTTAGGGGGATTTCCATCAATTGGGGAATGGCTAAACAAGTTGTTGTATATGATTATGATGAAATACTATTGTGCTATAAGAAATGATGAGCAGGATGCTCTCAGAAAAACATGGAAAGATTTACATGAACTGATTCAAAGTGAGCAGAACCAGAAGATTGTACACAGTAACAGCAATACTGTGTTGATCAACCGTGAATGACTTAGCTATTTTCAGAAATGCAATGATCCAAGACAACTCTGAAGGACCTATGATGAAAAATGCTATCCATCTCCAGAGAAAGAACTGATGGAGTCTGAATACAAATCAAAGTATAATTTTCTTTACTTTATTTTTCTTGGTTTTTTTTGTCTGTGTTTTCTTTCACAACATGACTACCATGGAAATGTGTTTTGCATGACTGCACATGTATAATCTGTATTAAATTGCTTGCCTTCTCAATAAGGTGGGTAGGGGGAAGGGAAGGGAGGGAAGGAGAAAATTTGAAACTCAAAAAAATTTTAAATGAATGTTTAAAATTGTTTTTACATGTAATTGGGGAGAAATATTAAACTTAAGGGAAAAAATATTGTTCCATTCAGTAACATCTGGACCACATGAAAATGTTTCTCTGCTTATTGCTTGGCTATGGATCTTCACTACTCCTCAGCTGGGGAAATCATCTTGTTTACTGAAAATAGCTCTTTCAATTAACCATCACCCTAAATAGATGTTTAGAAGGTGTTAGCCATTATTGTTAACAGCTGTTCTCTCTAAGCCAGAGAATTGCAAAGCTCATCAACCTAGCTATCTTTTGGCAATAGAGACCAGACTAGAGCCAACTCTGCACTCACCTGGATATTGCTCTGTCCAATTAGAATGAAGCTCATTGCAACCATTCAGTCTAGATCTTTAAAATTAAAAAAAAATTTTCATTGATGTCTTTGGTTTTTTAAATACCACCATAGTGTTCCCTGCCACCCTCCCAGAGAGTCATCCATAAGAAATAGTAATTTTACAGACAAAAAGAAAAAAGAGGGGAAAACTAGCATATCTGATCAATACATTTAAAAAATCCCAAAATATGTGCAATGTAGCACACCTTTGTTCAGGGATGGGATGGGAATATTTTCTCATATTTCTTCTTTGAGGCAATGCTTGTTCTTTATAATTTGGCAACTTTCCCTTTTGATCTTTTTTTTGGGGGGGGGAGGTCTTTCTGTTTACATTGTTGCAGTCATTATACTCACTATGTTCTTGGCTCTGCTTAAGCCTCAGTTCATGTAGATCTTTTCATGCTTCTCTGTATCCTTCATGATCATAATTTCTTACAGCACAGTAAGATTTTGTTCCACTGATGTGCCTCAAATCTGTTCAGCCAGTCCTTATCAGGCTCACCCTTTAAGCCAGCTCACCAGGCTACCTACAACAGCAGTTACAAAACCCTCTCTACTTTCCTTTCTCAAGACAGAGATGGCAGCAGAGAGCTACAAACCTCTCTCCGGCTCTAGGTGGCAGTGAAAGGCAACAGCTGTTGCTAGAGCTCTTGGTCCATGAAGGCAATTCTTTCTGGCCAATCAGGATTGCTATAACTTCCCTTCCTCCCCCATTGTTCTGACTGTCTTCTCTTGCCCTCCTCCAGCTCCTCTAAAGTTAGTAGTTATAGTTCAAAGACTTAATTGAGAGCTTCCCGACTCCCAGTGTCTTCTCATTTTCTTAGTTTTACCCTGTTTAGTCATAAAAGTTATATGCAAATAAGCTAACATACCATCATTCTCTGGAGGCTTGGAGTTCTCAACATGGCAGTCCCTCTCTTTGGTGCCTTTGAAACCATGTTTCTTCACATTCCCATTTTTCTATAGTTTTTAATAAGTAGAAGATTTTTCTCTGATGTTTTCTTTCTTTCTTTTTTCTCTGCTGTTTTCTATAACTAAACTGTTACCACACAAGTGAGGTATCGCTCTATGTTATTAAAAAAAAGAGAGAGAGAGAGAGAGATCTGAGTTCTCAGATCCACACCCAGATCATTTTCCCAAAACTGTCCAAAATTTGATCCCATTGCTTTATACATGCATTATACCAGTTTATATTAAAACAAAGTTCTTTTTTATTCACAGCAAGTATTAAAGTCCACATCAGCAGCAATTATTTTGCATCCTTTGACAATAAGTATAAACATCTTCCTTTGCACAAAAAATACTTTTTTTCTGCCCTTTCCATGATTAAATCTACCATATTAAAAAAAAAGCCTTAGAGACAGTGTACATAATACTTAGCACACTACATCAAGAGATGTGAAGCTATGGAGAAGGCAGAGCCAAGATGGCAGAATAAGGCAGGAATTCACAAGAACTCTCCCAAATTCAACTCTAAATAACTATAAAATAATGCCTCAAAATGAATTCTGGAGTGACAGAACCAACAAAAAAGATGAGGTGAAACAGTTTTCCAGTCCAAGACAACCTAAAAGGTTGGCAGAAAAGATGTGTCTCACTCAGGTAAAAGAGGAGCACAGTTCAGGCAAGTCAGCAGCAGGTCATGCCCCAGCAAACCAGCAGGAGGCCCCAAGCCCTGGTGAAGATCACTGGTGAGGATCTGCATCCCCAGTACAGCAGGCCAGCAGCACAGCAGGCCAACTGCAAGAGGCCAGCAGCCAGGCCCCACGGCTCCTGTGCAGCATGCCAGTGGTTCTGGCCTGGTTCCCAATGCAATAAGTTTGAGACAGTGCCCCATGTGTTCCAGGAGCAGAGTCCAACATTAAAAGTCCTCAAATAGGCTGGAAAATGAGCAATAAATAAATAAAAGAACCAGACCATAAAAAGTTACTATGATGACAGGGAAGATCAAAACACAAACTCAGAAGAGGGCAACAATGTCAAAATGCCTACATGTAAATACTCAAAGAATGATGTGAATTGGTCTCAAGCCCAAAAAGAACTCCCAGAAGAACTCATAAAGGATTTTTAAAATCAATAAAAGAAGTAGAAGAAAATTTGGGAAAAGAAATTAGAATGATATGAGAATCATGAAAAACTAATCAACAGCCTGGTAAAGGAAGCATGAAAAAAATGGGAAAAGATGTATAAAAATTCATTGAAGAAAACAACTCCTTAAAAAGTAGAATTGGTCAAATGAAAAAGGAGTTAGAAAAGCTAACTGAAGAAAATAATTCATTAAAAATTAGAATTGGGCAAGTGGAAGTTAATGACTCCATGAGACATCCAGAATTAATCAATCAAATCAAAAGGAGAAGAAAATGTGAAATATCTCATTGGAAAAACAACTGACCTGAAAAATAGACCCAGGAAAGACAATTTAAGAATTAGTGAACTACCTGAAAGCCACAATAAAAAAAAAAAGAACCTACACATCATCTTTCAAGAAATATGGACCATGTATTAGGGCACAAAAATCTTACAACCAAATGCAGAAAGGCAGAAATATTAAATTTTTAGACCATAAGGCAATAAAAATTACACTCAATAAAGGACCATAGAAAGATAAATTTAAAATTATTTGGAAACTAAATAATCTAATCCTAAAGAATGAGTGGGTCAAAGAGCAAATCATAGAAACCATAATTTCATCAAAGAGAATGACAACAATGAGACAATATATCAAAATGTATGGGATGCAACTTAAGGGGAAATTTATATCTCTAAATGCATCCATCAATAAAATAGAGAAAGAGCAGATCAATGAATTGGACATGCAACTTAAAAAACTAGAAAAAGAATAAAATTACAAGTGCCCAACTAAACACCAACTTGGAAACCCTGAAAATCAAAGGACAGATCAATAAAATTGAAAGTGAAAAAAACCATTGAACTAAAAAATGAAACTAAAAGGTGGTTGTATGAGGGAAAAAACAATAAAGTGGATAAATATTGGTTAATTTTATTTTTTTAAAAAAGGAAGAAGATAACCAAATTACCAATATAGAAAATGAAAAGAGTGAATTCACCACCAATGAAAACAAAATTAAAGTAATTATTAGGAGCTATTTTGACCAATTTATATTTGCAAAAATATAAATTGCCCAGATTAGCAGAAGAGGAAATAGAATACTTAAATAACACCATCTTAGAAAAAGACATTAAACAAGCCATAAATGAGTTCCCCAAGAAAAAAAATCCTCAGGGCCAGATGGATTCACAAGTGAATTCTACCAAACATTTAAAGAACAATTAATTCCAGTACTATAGAAACTATTTAGAAAAATAGGAAAAGAAGGAGTCCTACCAAATTTCTTTTGTGACACAGATATGGTGCTAATACCTAAACCATGAAGTTAAAGAGTTAAAACAAAGAAAGAAAACTAAAGACTAATTTGTTTAGTGAATATTGATGCAAAATTTTGAAATGAAATACTAGCAGGAAGATCACAGCAATATATCACAAAGATCATACACTATGACCAGACAGGATTTATACTAGAAATATAAGGCTGGTTCAATATTAGGAAAATTACCAGCATAATTGACCATATCGATAACAAAACCAACAGAAGCCATGTGATTACCTCAATAGATGCAGAAAAAGCTTTTGACAAAATAGAAAACTCATTCTTATGTAAACACTAGAAAACATAAGAATAAGTGGAGCTCTCCTTAAAATGAGAAGTAATATCGATCTAAAATCATCAGCAAGCATTATGTGTAATAGGGATAAGCTAGAAGCCTTCCCAATAAGATTAGGGGTAAAGCAAGGATGCCCATTATCACCACTATTATTGTTCTAGAATGTTAGCTATTTCAATAAGAGAAGAAAAAGAAATTGAAGGAATTAAAATAAGCAACAAGGAAACAAAACTATCGCTCTTTGCAGAGGATATGATGGTATACTTAGAGAATCCCATACAATCAACCGAAAGGTGAAATAATTAACAACTTTAGCAAACTTGCAGGATATAAAATAACCCACATAAATCATCAGCACTTCTATATCTTATCAACAAAGTCTAGCAGCAAAAAAAAACCCCCCAAAAAACAAAAATTCCATTTAAAATAAACATAGACAATGTAAAATACTTGGGAGTCTGCCTGCCAAGACAAACTCAGGAACTATGTGAATAAAATTACAAAACACTTTTCACACAAATAAAATCAAATCTAAACAAATGAAAAAATATCAATTACTTATGGGTAGGCTGAGCCAATATAATAAAACTGACAATTCTACTTAAATTATTTACTTATTCAGTGCTATACCAATTAAACTATTAAAAATGATTTTATAAAGCTAGAAAAAAATAATAACAAAATTCATTTGGAAGAACAAAAGGTCAAGAATATTAAGGGAATTAATGAAAAATATGAAGGAAGGTAGCTTAGCTGTACCAGATTTCAAACTGTATTATAAAGTGGTAATCATCAAAACAATCTAGTACTAGCCAAGAAATGGAATGGTGGGTCAGTGGAATAGATTAGGTGTACAAGACACAGTAGTAAATGACCATAGTAAACTAGTGTTTGATAAACCCAAATAACTAAATTTTGAGGACAAGAACTCACTATTTGACAAAAACTACTGAGAAAACTCAAAAAAGGTATGGCAGAAACTAGGTATAGACCAACCCCTCACACCATATACCAAAATAAGATCAAAATGGGTACATAATTTAGACATTAAGGGGGATATCATAAGCAAATTAGAGGAGCATGGAATATCTTACCTGTCAGATATATGGATAAGAAAAGCATTTATGACAAAACAAGAAATAGAATTATGGGAAGTTAAATGGATAATTTTGATTACATTAAATTAAAAAAAATTTGCAACAACAAAACCAATGCAGCCAAGATTAGAAGAAAAACAGAAATCTGGGAAACAATTTTTACAGCAAATATCTCTGATAAAAGCCTCATATCTCAAATATGTGAAGAACTGAGTCAAACTTACAAAAATATTTTTTAAAAAGTCATTCCCCAACTGACAAATGGTCAAAGGACATGAACAGGCAGTTTTCCAATGAAGAAATTGAAGCTATCTATAGTCTTATAAAAATGCTCCAAATCATTATTGATTAGATAAATGCAAATTAAAACAATTCTGAGGTAGCACATCACACCTATCAGATTGACCAACATGACAAAACAAGAAAATGATAAATGTCAGAGAAGATGAGGGAGAATTGGAACACTAATGCATTGTTGGTGGAGTTGTGAAATGATCCAACCATTTTGAAGAGCAATTTGGAACTATGCCCAAAGGGCTATAAAAATGTGCATACCCTTTGACCCAGCAATAGCATTTCTAAGGCTGTATCCCAGAGAGATCATACAAATGGGAAAAGGACCCACATGTACAAAAATATTTTTGCAGCTCTTTTTGTGGTAGCAAAGAATCGGAAATGGAGAGGATGCTCATCAACTGGGGAATGGCTGAACAAGTTGTGGTATATGAATGTAATGGAATACTATTGTGCTATAAGAAATGATGAACAGGCTGACTTTAGAAAAACCTGGAAACACTTGTATGGTCTGATGCTGAGTGAAGTGAGCAGAACCAGGACAACATTGTACACAATAACAGCTACATTGTGCGATGACTAATATTGATAAACATAACCCTTCTCAGCAATACAAGGATCAAAATACATCTCCAAAGGCCTCATGATGGAAAATGCTATCCACAAAGAAGAAAGAACTATGGAGTTTGAATGCAGATCAAAGCATACTATTTGCTATTTTTTTTCTTCTGTTGTGTTTTGTTTCCTGTTTCTGGTGGTTCCTCCTATTGGTACTATTTCTTACTTACAACATCACTAATGTGAAAATATGTTTAATAGGAATGTATATGTAGAGCCTATATCAGATTGTGTGCCATCTTGGGGAAGGAGATGGGGAGGGAGATGTGGAGGGAGGGGGAGAAAAATTTTAAACTCAAAAGCTTATGGAAGTGATTGTTGATAATTCAGAATAAAGTATGTACAGAAAATTTAAAAAAAGAAAAATGCTCTAAATCATTATTGGTTAGAGAAATGCAAATTAGAACAACTCTGAGATACCACTTCACACCTTGGCTACTATGACAGAAAAGGAAAATGATAAATGTTGGAGAAGATGTGGGAAAATTGGAACACTCAATTCATTGTTGATGGATTTGTACACTGAGCCAACCATTTTGGAGAGTAATTTGGTATACTACAGTTATTATTATATCTCATACCTATTATTGCTCTGCTCCAACCTTCACCCCTTGGATCTTTCCATGACTTTTTAGGTCACCTGCCATTTTGATTCTTCCATAGCGTTCCATGAGTCATAGCCACATAATGTCACCAGCATAATATGAGTCTTAATGAGAGGGGCTTTTGCAGAAATAAGCAATTTAACGTCATTGAAAGCACCATAAAATTTCCAAATGCAACCCTGATTGATCTCTACTTCCTCTTCAACTCTTTGCCCAGTTAATTGTCTAAGAGTCCTAATCCAGTGCTTCATTGTGGTTTGGAGCTCATCTTTTTTGGGTTCTTTAAAGCTAGACCATGGAAGAGCAAAGTCTAGAGAGCCCTACCAAACTGTAAAGGCTTCTACTATGGTCCTAGTGACTAAATATGGCTACTATCTTAGCCTGGCTACATGCAGAGAGATATCACCAGAAAGCTGACAATTGGTAGGTGATCCATTTTGTTTTTTAGCCACAGCAAGCCCCAAAACTTTTCAAGTAGAAAGGTAAAAAACCTTTAGTCAGTTGGAAAGGGCTAAAGAATGAAGTGCTTATATTTAAAAGAACACTAGCTCTGGATTCTGATGCCTCTGATGCTTACCCGCATATGACCCTGGGCAAGTCGCTTAATCTCTGTTTGTCTCAGTTTCCTCATCTGTAAAATGGGAATAATAACAGCACCTGCTTCCCAGGTTTGTTGTGAGGATCAAATGAGAACATAATTGTAAAGTGCATATTGTCAGTGTCTGACACATAGTAAGGGCTATATAAATGTTAGCTATTATTATTATCATCATAGAAGGAGTTATTAAGAAAAACAGATGGCCTGGCCACAGTTTTGTTCCATTTTGATTATCTTTAAGAGAAGAAAGAAAGTGAAGCAAAAGGGAATATACTAGGGAAGAAAGGAGGAGGAGGGAGAAAGAATTTACTTTCATCTGAGCCAGACAAAGGAGGATTGAACACACTTATACACATACTTACACAGATACACAGAGAGACACACAAGGAGTTCAGTGTAAAAATACATTAAAATCAACAGGGGAATAGGAACAGGAAGAAGGAAGAGGGAGGTTTAAGGGGAAAGGTAAAATCCTTGAGCGATAAGTCATAAGTACAGCAGATTCCAACATGTAAGCGCAGATGATGAAGGGTAATTGAAAAGGAAAAAAAAAAGTAAAGAATAAGAATCTGTGGTTGGAAGGTTAGTTGAAAGTTAAAGGAGTTAGGCAGTGGTGTACAAGCAGATTGCTTCAATTATAGAACATAAATGTTAAGCATCATCCTCTTTTCTTTTTTAAATTATTTACTGTCAGTTATTAAGCATTCAGTTTTTTCTCCCTCCCACCTCCCCCTCCCACTAAAAAAAGAGAAAAAAAAACTTGTAACATGCATAATCAAGCAAAACGAATTCCCATATTGGTCTGTCCAAAAATATGTCTTATTCTTCACACTTAGTCCATCACCTCTGTCAGGAGGTGGGTAGCATCCTTCATCATCAGTCCTCTGGAATTATAATCTTTCTCTTCCACTAACTTCTTTGTAAACAAGGAGGGAGGGCAAAGAGAGAGAGAAACACAAAAACTAATGATCATAAATTGCCAACATAAATGGGACAAAATCACTAATAAAACAGAAGTGGGTATTAGAATGGATTAGAACGCAGAATTCAACAATATATTTTTGATAAGAAGCACAGTTGAAACACAAAGACTCAAAGTTAAAATAAGTAAGACACTGGAGAAAAATCTATTATGCTTCAGGCAAACTAAAAATAGGAGGCTATTATAATTTCATAGTCCAAACAAGAGGTGGTGAGGGTTTCCCAATTTTAGGTCATCTTCAGCAACCAAGATGGACATCTGCTAGTTGCATCCTGAGAGCTGAAGGCATGGACACCCTGAGTCAGCAAAGCAATTCATTCTCAGTTCTAGGAAATCCTCCACTATCAAGGATGGACCTTTTTTCATCTCTGTGTTTCATTATCTTGAGGGCCAAGGGGGAAAGGGTGCCAGGTATAGAATTACTAACATGGTTTCCATATTCCCAGGATCATTATGTGATTAAGCCCTGCACTGGTAAACTTAATTTGTGCCCCTTCTTTCAATATGAGAGCCATTTAAAGGTAATAATTAGTGAAAGAGATTAACCATAATTGCTTCTTAGACTGCCTTTTTCAAGAATTCAGATTAAATCTTTTTTCCCCCTCGTTGCGGCTAATCACAGTGATTTTGGAATAAATGACTAATTAGTAACTAAGACATTGAACATGGGGTGACCAGCCTGAGTCCTGCTCCTTGATCACTTGGTGACCAGCTTCTGTTACGGTCCTTGGTTTTTAAGTATAGTGCCTTCCAAACAATCGTGAGGTGGACATTCATCCGGCAGATTCTTCCCTTCACCTGCCAGAGTATTCTTTTCCCCATTTTCTCAGAGGGTTTAACTTGATATCCTTTGTTATTTAAAGTGATTGGACTGTATCTTACCCTGTCAACATACTGGCTATTGATTTGGCCCTAAGGAGATTCTGTTCAGGTGTTTCTTGGATTGTGTCCAGGTGACAGGTTCACCAGCTCACCTGTTCTCTCCCTGGTTCAATCCCACAGATCCTATGTCAAATAGGAGTTTGACAACCTGAGCAACGATATTGTAGCCACTCCTGGAAACCTGAGAAAGACATTTTCCTGGTTTTTTTTGTTTTTGTTTTTAGGGGGTTTTTTGGGGGGCGGGAGGTTAAACATTCTCCATCTTAAATTATCTTAAATTTGTTGTCACCAAGGAAATAAGCATATGATATTATATGTATCTAAAAAGCAGTTTGGCTTAATGGGGAAAAATAGTACAGAGTTTGGGCTCAAATCCTATCTCTGCATTTACTAACTATATAACCTTGGCCCAGTTATTTAAACTTTCTTGCCCTCAGTTTTCTCATCTGTAAAATGGTCTAGAGAAGGAGATTACAAACCACTCCAGTATCTTTACCAAGAAAACCCCCCAAAATGGGGTCACGAAGAGTCAGAAGCGACTGAAAAAGTGACTGAACACAGAATACATTCCCTCTTTGTCACTGAACTCTTCATCATTCAGAATCTCTAAACATTAGGTGAGCCTCTGGGCAGGGGCCTGTGTAAGAGGGGACTAGAAATGAAGACTCTAACAAGCTGTATGACTTTGAGTAGGTCACATTCTCCAAAACTCAGCTTCCCTATCTGTACAATGATGGGGTTCATTGGATCATAGAAAGGTCCAGAAGCCATCAAGTCCAACTCTCAAATTTTACAGATTTAGAAAACAGGCTCATGGGGGTTGCAACTTACCCAGGGATCACACTATAAGTCTCAGAGATAGAATCTGAACCCTGGTTCTCTTACTCCAGAATCAGGAATTTCTTCCCCTCTTCCATGTTGTACTAGATGAATGCATAAGGTCCTTCCCAGCTCTGAAATTCCTGGATTCTCTGATGCTAATGCCAACTTCATAAGGTCATTGCAAGGATTACAGGAGATCACGAATGTGAAATCTCTTTAACCCAAGAGTAAAGTAGTCAGGGAGTGTAAGTTGTTATTGCAATAGCCATCTTGATTAAAGCTATTGAACTGGAACATCAAAATATTAGCTGAGCTGAGCCAGAACTAAACAATTTTTTTTTAATTCAGCCAGAGTCCCTGCCAGGTGCTCCCTGCGCAAACAAAGGGGCCAGCCAGGCCCAACACCTGGGATTCATTAAACCCCTTCCTGTTCAAGGTGTTAGACGTCGCATTGTGCACAGGGGATCCCGAGATGGAATCCAGAAGGCAACGACCTGCATGCAGATGGACACACCAAGAATAGAGATACATTCCAAGATGGCCCAGAGTCCCCATCCAATTAAACTTAATTTGACACACATGTATAAAGCATCTACTTAAGCACAAGACACTGTGCTAGGGATTTCAGGGGCACCCTATATAAACAGCTTAAATATAAATTTAATAAATACTAATTTTTTTAAAAAGACAGACATTTATTAAGTCCCAGGCATTGTACTAACCACTTCTCATTGTTCTTGGTATAAGTGGCTGTGTGATTTAACTTAACATGTTGACTTTAACAAGCTTAGTACTTTACATTAATTTGATCATCACAATAATGCTAGGAGGTAGGTGCTATTATTATCCCTATTTTACAGATGAGGAAACTGAGGCAGATGGAGGAAACTGAGGCCCAGAGAGAAGTAATTTTCCCTGGGTCCCTAGTGCATTTGTTGTTTGCCTTCTCAAATGAGTATCTCAAATAACATACTGAATATAAAATCACTTTGCAAACTTTAAAGATTACAAAAATGTCAGCTATTATTGTCATTATTGTTGTTCATTCTTTGTTTTCAAAGAGGACCAATTATGGGTGATATCTTGATTTGTGTGTGAATTGGATTTAAGTGAGACTGAACTGTAGAAAGTCATCAGCCTCATTCTCTCTTCCTGAATCATCGAAGTCCAGTGGCAGGACAAAAGACAGGATGACCAGCAATGGGCCAGGATGCAGTGGGTCACCTTGGCACCTTCAATGTCCGACCAAGCTCTAAGCACCTACTTCAACCACCTTCATAGCCCTTGGAAGAAATTGGTCTCATCCACCCATTCCACAAGGGGAAGTCTTCATGTACTCATAGTAGATGTCCCCCTACCTCACTAACGACTTTGAGATCTTTTGGCTAGAGACAGTTTACTGGGGTGTGGCCATTGTTCATGCTACCATTTCTTGGAGCCACAGGAGAAAAAGTGGAAAGATGAGCAAAGGTGGATGAACAACCGGGAACAGGGTTTAACAAGCCCTCATACCAGAGGTGCTATCTGAGGCTGGACTTGAGCTCAAGTCCATGCCCAGTGCTCTATCCACTGCACCACCCAGCTGCCTCAGTGAGTGAAATTGAGGATCAATGAAGTTATTTCACAGAATGCTGGAGTTCGATACAAGAACAATTTGGTAGAGAGGCCACTAGAAGTTGGGGGTATGAGGACAGGCTTCAAGCAGAACACCAATCTGACTCTGGAGATCTAAGGTCTAGTCTAGATCTAAGGTTCCCACCCCTGGACTAGTCTTTTGGCTCTGTCACTAGCTGTGTGACCTTGGGAAAATCACCTCTCTCTGCATCTCAGTTTCCTCATGTTTAAAAATGAAGGAAGTGTAGCAGGTGATCTTTCTAAGGTGCCTTCTAGCCCTTTTAATACTTTAGGGTTCTAAGATGCCAATAAGGGTAAACATGCCAGAGGGTAAGGAAGACATTTATAATGTCCAAAGGCAAACTCAGGTGCTTTCTGGGTGTGTTGAGTGAAGATAGAGAAGTTGAGAATTGTAGGTCTAATCAAAGTGGAAGTCAGGGAAGAAAATGCAGAGTTTTAGACCTGAAAGAGGGCTTAGAGATCATTTGGCCCAACTTCCTACCAAGTATAATAATAGAAGACTCCTTCCCTTCCCATCAGATGGCAAGAATTATCTGTTCATCTCACGGGTCACCTGTCCAGTTTGTTTTCAATGGTAAGTGTCTAGCAGCAGTACTCAAGTAGCTGCTTGGATGGAAGTAAGGATGGAAATAAGTGAGGAAGGAAAATGTCAGTTGGCCAATGGGGACCTTAGATTCTGCTAATGACCTTATATAGAGATTGTTTACTCCGGGGTGTTAAAGGGAGAAGCTACGGTGTCTGGGTGGATCCCACTTCAGAGCACAGGCTCACACCTGCCCAGAGTCTACGCTCTACCAGAGACATAGTTGACTTATGCAACCCTAGAGTTGGAGGGAGGCCCTGGAGAGTGACTCCTCAAGAAAAAGGCATTGCCCAAGTCTTAGGGTTCTTGGGACAGCTCCCTCTGAGATATCGCCCGAGTCTGAAGGTTCCGGGGAACTGTAGCATTTGATTCCTTCTCTCTATTTGAACATCGGTATATGACTGGAATGCAGCTAAGTATAAGATGTCAGTGCAATTTTGAGTTTTTAATGACAGAAAAGCTACACTAAGGCTTTGGGGATGCTCGGTACCTTAAATGTGTTTTTGCCATCAAACTCAACCATGAGTAGTCTTCTTTGTCGGGAAAAATTATACCCCTTCCCACACGGCACCTTTGCAACTTTTCTAATGGTCACAAATCAAAACAACCCTTTCTGACTGCTTGTGAGTGAGTCATTTAAAAATCTTGTCTTGTAATGAGGTGAAATCTACCGACTTTTTGAAGCTTCTACTCATTGGGCTAGTTCTCTCTGTAGAACTACAAGAATGCATCTGTTCTTTCTTCCATATGACAGCTTTGCAGATATTTGAGGACAGCTACACGCCTGCCCCACTCCAAGCTATTCCCCTTGTAGTGGCCAAATGGACACTCCTAAAGGACAAGAGTGACCACGTCACTTCCCTGCTCAAGAAACTTCAATGGCTCCTTCTTCCCCCTCTTGTAAAATACAACCTTCCCTGGTTGGCTTTCAAAGCTCTTCACAATCTGGTTCCTGGCTATCTTTACAGGCTTATTGTGCTTCATTCTGTTTCATACATTCTCATGCCAGCAAAATTGGTGTTCTTCCCTGAGCATGGCATTCCATTTCTTTAACTTTGATCTTCTTAGAATGCAGGTCTGACCACATCATGTCTGCCTATTCAGTAAACTCCAGGGGTTCCCTATCCCCTCCAGGATCAAATAGAAACTTTTCTGTTTGTCTTTAAAAGCACTATATAATCTGACCTCTTCCTACCTTTCTAGACTTCTTACACCTTAATCCCTCCCCTCCATGTACTCTATGATCCAGTGACACTGGCTTCATTTCTAGCACAAGATTCTCTGTTCCTGTCTCTGTCTCTTTGTCTCTCTCTCTCTCTCTTTCTTTCTCTCTTTCTCTTCTTCTCTCTCAGTTCAAATCTGGCTTCAGTCACTTACTAGTTGAGTGACCCTGGGCAAGTCATTTAATCTTGTTTGCCTCAGTTTCCTCATCTGCAAAACACACTGGAGAAGGAAATGGCAAACCATTCCAGTATCTCTGCCAAGAAAACTCCAAATGGGGTCACAAAGAATTAGACATTACTGAAAAACTACTTAACAACAAGCCTCAGCATGAGACTTCAAATACATCTGCCTCTAGAGTGTGGATGTGCCCATTGGTACTTCTTGAGCAGATTAAGGACTGTCTTGGGTTGACCCATTCATAGCTCGGTGAGGACGATTCCAAAAGTCTCATCTATGGGAGATGAATTGATTGACTTGGGCTTTGGGGGCTCAGGGTCACTCTTTATGTCACTAACTATACTTCCGCCCCTTATTCTGAGAGTTTTGGAGAGATATTTTTTCAGGCAGGAGGCAAGAGGATCTGGGTGCTGGGGGCCTGCTGGGTGTTTGATGCAGTGGATAGAGTAGAGTGTTGGACCTGGAGTCAAGAAGACCTGAGTTCCAATTCTGTCTCAGATACTTGCTAGTTGTGTAATCCTGGGAAAATCCCTTAATCTTTCTCAGCCTTAGCTTCCTCATCTGTAAAATGGAGGTGTTAACAGCACTTACTTCCCAGAACTGCTGTGAGGATCAAATGAGATTGCATAGGTAAGGTGCTTTGCAAACTTTAAAATACTACATAATATAGCTGGTAGTTATATAGCAATTTAAGATGTGCAAAGTACAAATATCTTATTTTATCCTCACCACAACTTTGGGAGGTAGGTGTTATAATTTCCCCCATTTTTCCATATGAGGAAATTGAGGCAAGCAGAGATTAAGGGACTAGATAAACGCTAGTTGTTTATTGTTGTTGTTATTGTTTGCCCTTGTCCAGAAGACATGATAGAAACTGATACCTACACTGAGACCACAGCAGTCTTTTCTTCTGAGAACGTATGTGGAGAGGGGAAAGTTAAAGAATCTACTTCCCAGGGCCAGAAGGTTTTGGGTGGGTTGTGTTTTTATGAAGCAGTAGCTTCTTGCCTCAAATTTTGACCTTGTAAAGCCTTAACATCTGGGAGAAGTAGAAATAGGGGTGGAGATGGGGGTGTGGGGAGAGAGTTGTGGTATCTAAAGAAGGTATAATAGCATCATGGCAAAATAATAGCCTAAATTAAGAGATTATCTTTTTGGCATTGGAAGCTGCTAGTCCTGCTTTAAACTTGCTTTGCCCTGACATGCTGTGGGATGTGACTGCCACTGAATTTTGCAGCAGACACCTTCAGCAGATGCAGGGATTTAAATGAACCCACATGCTAAAGAGTCAGATCTTTGGAGGCTTTTTCCCCCTTGGTGAATCCTCCTTGTTCTTCTGATCAGATTCATGTGTTATGAATTTCTTGTCCATTCCAATCATATCATCCCCCACCCCACACCTGGGGTTTCCTTTTGTTTACATTTCTCAGTCATATCCACTGGCCCTGTGTTGGAAGATTAGGTAACATATATACATGTAACACAGTTTTGGCATAATGGAAAGGGCACTGACTCTGGACAGGGTTTCAAATCCTGTTTCTGTCTCTCTGGGGCTTAGTTTTCTCATCTCTCTAATGAGGAGGTTAAACTAGATATCCTCTAAAGCCCCTTCCACCCCCCCACCCCTAATCTAGTATAGAGCTGACGTTTACCAGGGTTTCTGAGCAGGAACTTGTTTTTTTTTTGTTTGTTTGTTTTTTATATTTTGATAACTGTATTTCAATATAATTGGTGTCTTTTTTTGTTTGTTTGTTTGTTTTTTAAGCAATTGGGGTTAAGTGACTTGCCCAGGGTCACACAACTAGTAAGTGTCAAGTGTTTGGTCTGAGGCCGGATTTGAACTCAGGTCCTCTTGACTTCAGGGCTGGTGCTCTATCCACTGCGCCACCTAGCTGCCCCATAATTGGTGTCTTTGTATTCTTATTATTTTATGTGTGCCTTTAAAAATATTCTCAGAAGGGGTCTATGGACTTCACTAAATTGGCAAAGAAGTCTATGATATATTTTTGTTGTCATTCAGTCTCTTCAGTCATGACCCCATTTGGGCTTTTCTTGGCAAAGATACTGGAGTGGTTTGCCATTTCCTTCTCCGGCTCATTTTATAGATGAGGAAACTGAGGCCAACAGGGTGAAGTGACTTGCCCAGGGTCACACAGCTAGTAAGTGTCTTGAGACTAGATTTCAACTCAGGAAGATGGGTCTTTCTGAGTCCAGGCCAAGCACTCTGTCCACTGCACCACCTAGCTGCCCTCTGCCATCACACGTATACAGAAGCTAAAAATCCCTCTCTCTGAACTAGTTCAACCTTCTCCCACCTCTACCCCCACCTCCTTTGAGAAGTGAGGGATTGAAGCCTAGAGAGAAGTGGCCTTTCCAAGGTTCCGGTTATTGAATGACAGGAGAACTAACCCAGGTCTTCCGACTCCCAGGTCAAATTTCTCTCCCTGCACTGTAGCTGTTTTCCAGCATTTGTTAAAAGAGGTTCTTTGCTAACAAAGGACTTTCATCATCTGGCATTTCCTTTTTCAAAACAAATATTTAGCGAATATTTAAGCCTTATGACAAAAAGAAAGAAAAAAAAAGGCAGTTCATCAAAATCTATCAACACATCAACTGAACCCTAAAGGAATTTGTTCTTATGCAGAAAGCTTTGCGTGGTGTGAATGATAAATATATTTGGGACCTGAATAGTCTCAGATGACTCAGCCTGAATCTCCAACAAGTCCAAAGTTAGGTTTCCAAGGGAAACTCTCAGTGGGTGTCCACAGGTGGGAGAATTTGACTACCTTGGACTTCAGGAACCTTGGGGCTTTCTTATCTCCTCCAAAGTTTCTTCCAATAGGAGTTAGAAGGGCAGAATCAAATAATTTTGTATTAACATGGTAGTTAAAAAGTCCAGAAGGGAGAAGCTAACTGCAAAAAGGGAGATGGTCTGTACAGATGCAATTCCATGTTTGAAGCCTCAGCAATGATTATTTGCATTGATTAGACATCATTTTACACAAAAGCAAAGAATGGTTTGGTGGTAGAAAGCATTATATGAGGGTTTCAGGCTCAGCTCTGCCATTTCCTAGTTGTGGGACTTTGAGCAACCCATCTGATTTCTATAAGACTCAGTTTACTCATCTGTAAAATGGAGTTAATAATACTTGCACTAAGTAGCTGAAATTGGGGTGAGAAAGGAATGTAGAGAAACTCCAGGGGGAAACTTTTCTAATTCAAAATTCATCAGAATTTTTACCTTTAAGGAGGCAACCATGTCTTTTGAAAGATGGAAACCTGGTCTTGCTTCACTGCTAAAACAGGGACTGTCACCATCTATGGGAGGGAGGCTTTTATTCTGAAAGCAGATTGACCTCCCATGACTTCAGTGCCCACCAACAATCTTGCCTCTAAAAGGGTAAAACCCTATGTAACACTTCCCTGTGCTATTAATTTTCTTTAACTCTTATTTTTATTGATATTTCTTTATATGTCACCATCTTTTTTTAATTAAATGTTATTTTATTTTTAGTTTCTAATTCTTTCCCTTCCTCCACCTATTGAGAAGTAAAAAATAGTAGCTCATTACAAATATGAAGTCATGGAAAACAAATTTTCACATTAGCCACACAACCCCCCCCCCAAAAAAAGAGGAAAAAAAACAAAACAAAAAGCCTGTACTCTGAGTCTATCAGTTCTCAATCTGGAGGTACAATCACCTTTATTTTTTAGTATGTCCCTCTTCCCTCCCTGGCCCAATGAGCCAATCTTCGTAACAAAGGTTAAAAAGAAAGGAGGAAAAAGCACATCAGCAAAGCCTATCAACACATCAAGTGCATTTGCGACATTCCACACTCATAGTTGCCCACCTCAGCCAAGGGACAGGGAGTGGCGCCAAATTTTCTCAACTAGTTTCTATCAGTGCCCTAAAATTTCAAATCAAACTTTTCCATTTTCAAAATGGAGCCTTTCTATAACTCTGCCTTCTGGTCATCTTTTTTTTTTTTTTTTTTTTGGCAAAGCAATCAAGATTAAGTGACTTGCCCAGGGTCACACAGTTAGTGGATAACTCTGCCTTCTGTCCAGGATTGATTGAGCACTCAGTTCCTGTCTTCTTCTTTGAATTCACCAGTAGTAAATTCATGCCTCATTGGGAATGTATGAATCTGTCCCCCTGTAAACCTTTTAAAAACCCAATCACCGAGCTCTGGACTTAGAGTTGAAAAGACCTGCCTTGAAATCCCATGTCACCCTCTTACTTGCCATATGAGCCCAGGCAAATCAATCAATCACTCTGAGTCTATAAAATGGAGATAATAATCACATCTGCAACACAGGGTTACTGCGAGGATCAGATGAGATAAGGTAGGGAATGTGCTTTGCAAACTCCAAAGTATTTTTAAAATGTAGAATAATGATAATAATAATAATTGAGGCAATATGACTCAGTGGACGAACTGGCCTCACAGTCAAGGCAACCTGGGTTCAAGTGTTCCCTCTGACAAATATTGGCCCTTGAGAAAATTTTGCAGTGGCAAAGTTTCTCCTGGGAGTTCCCCCGCCCCCGCCCCCCGCATCTCTTTTCTGCATCAGAAAATTTTGTTCATTTAGTCATTTCTTACTGCAAGGCTTGGTTTTGCTCTCTGGGTAGAAGAAGGGGAGGTAAATACTTGGAATAAATGTTGTTGTTCATCCTTTGTTCTCAAAGAGGGCCAATGGCGTCATGAGGGTGATGTCAAAGCAAGAAGCATCATTTAAAAAAAATGAATGTAACGCAGCTGGTGCAATTCTAGCCTACAGGCTAGAGGGTAACCCTGGGATTAACCTCCCTGGCCCATGGAAAGACTAGTGTTCTGCAAAAGAGGGAAGCTATTGAAGTTCATACCCTGCCTTTGATACTTACTGCCTGTGTGGCCTTGGGCAAGTCACTTAATCTCTATGAACCTCGGTTTCCCCATTAGTAAAATGAAGAGGATAGACGATCTGGCCTCTAGAGTTCCTCCTAACTCTGGATCTCTGACATTTAAATTCAGAGCCTCTGTCTTCCCTACCCTGAGACTTTCTCTTCTCTCTCCTGACCCTTTGGTTTTTCTTACCCTCTCCCACCCACAGTGCCCTGGGAGTTCCCTCAGCTTCTCTGTCCCAAGGTGCCCATAGTGTTTACGCGCTCTGTCTTCATCTCCCTTGTCTACCAAACACTTCGTAAATCCCTTATTCACACTATGTATACCATGTCTCTGGCTAGGTTACTCAGCATGGATCAGTGTCTCTTGGAGCTGTCACTCTAATGTAAAGAACTGATAATGCTTGCCCAGACAAAGGAAAATTGTGTTTTCACAGGGGTGCAGTGCTTTAGACTTTTAGCTTTCTAAGATACAACTCTTACGCTGGAATCTCAGGAAAAAGACAGGCAGCATGGTTCAGTGAAAAGTGAACTAATTCTGTAGTCACTAGATTGACAAAAGGGTCAACTCAGTAGGGCTGAAATCCTATCTTTGGCACTCACTGTGTGACTTTGGGCGAGTCATTTAACTTCCTGTGGATGCAGCAAAAACCTAAACCCTACCCCCTTCCAAGTTAGGCTGGTTTTTCCTTAAAGGTATTGAAGCCATCTCGGGGACTTGATCTGCTAAGGAGACCTAAAGGCTTGAGCTATTAACATCACTTGCTTGAGTACAAAACATCACTTGACATCACTCAAGTATAAAACGTACACGAGGAGCTCCCACCACTTTCTGGTGCTTGATTGGTGGACTACTAGGGACAATTCAGAAGCAGGGGAGTTGCACCCAGCTAAATCAACTCTATGCAAATACTTATAAAACATCTTTCCCCAGCAATGGCTAAATAAAACCCCCTTTCATTAATGTTGAGCGATCTAGGAATGCCTCATTTCATTCTAATACTGCACTTAATCTACCAGAAGACTAGTCTGAGTCAGACCCAGCCCAGTACACACCACCTGGTCTCAGTTTCCTCAATTATAAATGATGAGGTTGGACTAGATGGTTGATGGAGTCCCTTGCGGAACCACAGAATTGAAGAAGTGAGACTTCAACAACCTCGAGTTCAACCCATGCTTGAAAAAGAATTCCCATAAGGTTTCAGTGAATCCTGGGAAGATTTGTATCGACTGATGCAGAGTGAAGTAAGCAAAACAAGAACAATTTATACAGTTTGTTACACAAAAACAATAGCAATGTAAAAATAAGCAACCTTGAAAGATTTAACAACTCTGATCAATACAATAGCTAACTATGATTCCAGAAGATTGATGATATAGCATGCTATCTGCCTCCTGATAGAAAGATGATGGCCTCAGCCTGCAGAATAAGATATAGTTTTTTTTTTTGGATGTGACCAATAAAGGAATTTGTTTTGCATGACTATACATATTTGTTACAAAGGTTTTTCCTCTTCTTTTCTTTTCTCCAATGGGGTGATGGTAGAAGAAAAAAAAATCATTTTTTGTTCATTGAAAAAAAGTTGATTAAAATGCCTCCCCCCAAAAAATCCTCTTTATAATATATTCAGCAAGTGGTCATCAAACTTTTGCTTAAACTTCTCCAAGAATGGGAGAAGCTCCTGACTCTCCCAGATGCACTTTTGAATAGACTTAGTTGTTAAGAAATTTTCCCCAATTATTGAGCCTAAATTTCTCTTGTCACAGCTTCCATCCATTGCTTCTGGCTGTGCCATCTGAGGTTAGAGGGAATATGTCTAATTGTTCCCCCACATCACAGTCCTTCAAATGCTGGAAAATGGCTATCATGTCTCCATCTGGGTCTGCTCTTATGATGGGGACCGAGGCTTGGCTGATAGACCATCTCCACTTACCCAGGAAGTTGGCAGTGACACATGGAAACATCACAGTGGCTCAGCTCTTACAAGATTCCATGAGCAGAGTCACACTGGCTCCTGGGATCATTTACATGACAAATCCCTTCAGGTTGAACCCTGAAGCCATAGGGGCAGCCAGATCTATGAGCTTCAGAAGACACTCCCTAGTTGCTATGACAAGCCCTGAAATCCAATTTCTTCTTCTCCTGTCCATTTTCATCTAGATGCAGGATATATCCCTCTGTCCAACTTGGGGTCTCTTTATGGAATTATTGATTCTACTATCAATCAAACTGGAAGACAGAAGCCCTAATCAACAGCTAACACACTTGAACAGTTCATTTACACTTTTACTCTCTGGGCCTCAGTTTTCTTTTGTAAAATGGGAATAATAATAGTTGGACAACCAACCTCATAGGGTTGATGCTGTGAGGATCAAATGATGTACTGGACATGAAAGTATTTTGTAGGGCAGCTAGGTGATGCAGTAGATAGAGCATGGGCCCTGGATTCAGGAGGACCTGAGTTCAAATCTGACCTCAGACACATAACACTTAATAGCTGTGTGACCCTGGGCAAGTCACTTAACCCCCATTGCCCAACCAGAAAAAAAAAAGTGTTTTATAATGGTGAATGAATGAATTAAGCACTTACAAAGTGCTAAGTACTGTGCTAAACTCTGGGGATAAAAATAGAAAAGGTAAGATTGGTCCTGTTCTCAAGAAGCTCACACTCTCATTGGGGGAGATACATAAAAAAGTGGGCAGGCCAGAGAGTCCTAACAGTTGGATAGATGGCAAAGTGCAGGGATCCTTTGGGCTACATCTGAAGGATCTGCAGGGCAAAGATAGGGCAAATGGTAAGATTTTGGATCTTAGGAAGCAGTGGTAGGACACATGCTTAAACCTGATGGTCCCTCATATCACTAGAAGGAATAAAGTTAGTGGCTCATTTCCTTTTCCTTCTAATTGGTTTTGTGTGTATGTATATGTATATGTGTGTGTAGACCATTATCCCTTCTGCATCAAGGCATTCCCCATTATGGTTTCAATATATTGCAGGTCAGCAATTTCCCATAAGAAGTTAAATGGGAATTTTTGGGGAGTTTTGTGGAAGCTGCAGATGACATGCAAAGGCCAGCAGATGACACAGAAAAAGTTTAGAATTCAGGAATGCATAAAATATATGTACAGTATTGTATATCAACATATTTTATCTTTCAAGGTACTGTAAATACCCCATAAAAGAAAAAGAACTTCTTCTCTGGTATTAAGAATGGCTTGTCCAAAGCTGGTATGAAGGTCAGGACTCGAACCCAAGTCTTCCAGGTTTTGAGGCAAGAACTAGGAAATACTTACATCATTGAGGGATGTAATCCTCATGGAAGAGGGATCTGCCTCATGGAGGAGGGATGCCATCACTGTCACTGATGGGCAGTCTGGCCCCAGGAACAGCAGTCCCCCTGGTGCCACCTGCCCTGCATCCGACCACCACAGCCACAATCCAGGGAAACAATCATGATGGAGATATGACCTGGCCCCGTCTCAGCAGGCTCTAGAGCCTCTGTCTCTTCAGTCGCAGTTACAGCGGACTAAAGAAAGTTCCGGCCACCAGAGTCATTGACCCTGTGAAATCAGAAACTGATGTGGTTTTATTACTGGAAGTGACATTAAAGAAGATATATAACCATTTTCTTTACTGCTCTACCCTAGATCTTGGGGCCTTTTCATCAAACATAGTTGGTCTCCCTCTATTAGAATGTGAGTCCCTAAGAACAGGGACTATGCATTGAATAACTGCCTTTTATTCCTTCTTTCCTTCCTCCCTCCCTCCCTTCCCTCTTTCCTTCCTTCCTTCCTCCTCCCCTCCACCTTCCCTCCTTCTCTCTCTCTCTTTCTCTGTATATATGTATGCATAGATATGCATACACATGTACACATGTACTTTGTGTGTTATAAATGCATATGTGTAGCTCATGTATATATATGCATTGTCTGTTTACATATTTGTTAGCTGTGTGTATGCATATTGTGAATACATTTGCGTGTGTATATGTGTGCACACAAAATGTATATGCATGTGCATGTGTGCATATGCCTTACTTCTAATTCAGATGCTAATAATTAGAACGTGAGCTTTCAATCTTGTCTTTGTGATCAGACACAGATTAACAAGGCATTGTCCATCAGCCTTTAGCTATGGTTTTATCAGCAGATGGGCTTGTAGGAAATTCCAAACAATTTATTCAGCTGTGTTATTTTGGATTTAGACATAAAGCATTTCTGCTTTCTTTGAAATGACTATTCATTTCCTCTAACTCTTTCATGTGTTGTGGAAGAAACCACTTTGCAATTGTCTTTAGAAACTAAGAACTATATTCTGGAAAAGGGGTCTCATCCCTTTAGAACAATTAGAAGCAGGCTGAGAGGGAACTGATTGTCTTCTGGGGGTAGTTAATAGGTAATTTTTAGTATTCCATGGAAATTGGTTTTCCAATGATGCCATCGAAGGGTAAAAAATTAAGTAGGAGAATCAGGTCAAAGGAAGAAAAAAAACCCTCCTGATTGGAAAAGGAACCATAATAGGGAAACAAAGCACACACATAACTGATTTTTATTCCTTTTTTTCTTTCCTGATACAGGAAAAGGAAAGATGCAGAAAGTTGATCCTCTTTCACTCACAAGTCTCCCCCAACTACAATCCATACTCCATTCAGCCTCCAAAAGTGATTTTCCAAAGGCTCAGATTTGACAGTGTCATCCCTTAACTCACCCCCACCACACAAAGATGAATCCTCCTGATTCCAAGCCCACTGCTCTATCCCCTGTGCCAATAAACTGTAGTGGCTCTCTATTGCCTTCAAGATCAAATATAAAACCCTCTGTTTGACATTCAAAACCTTTCATTACCTAGCCCCCGTCACCTTTCCAGTCTTCTTACATCTTACACTATCCACCCCCCAACACCACCTCCACATACTCTTCAATCTGAGGACACTGGTCTCCTTGCTTTTCTTCAAGCAAGACATTCAATCTCTCCACTCTGGGCATTTCCTCTGACTGTCTCCCAAGCCTGGACTGTTCTCCCTCCTCATCTCTACCTCCTGGCTTCTTTCAAATCCCAGCTAAAATCCCATCACTTATAGAAAACCTTTCTTGATCTCCCTTAATTCCAGTGACTTCCTTCTGTGGATTACTTCCTTTTTAGGCTACATACAGTCTGTTCAAACATAATTGTTCAGATATTATCTCTCCCAACAGACTGTTAGCTCCTAGAGGAGAGGGTCTGTTTTTTTGCCTTTCTTTGACTCTCCCATGCTTAGCACAGTGCCTTGCATATAGTATTCGCTTGATTAATGTTCATTGACTGACTGACCCATAAAAGCAGAGAGAAATTAGTTGGTTAGTAAGAACTGAGCGTTAGCTAGCAATATGAGATTAAACTAAGGAGAAGGTCATTTCTAAGGTCTTTTTGGCAAGCTGCTTTCAAGTCTAGGAGTGCCCAAGCCAACTACAGTGACTCTTCATCTCAAGCAGATTCCATACCGGAAGCACCACAAAAGAGAAGTGTTAAGAGTTTATTTCAAAACAGAATGAGGTAACAGTTAAAGTTTAGCATGAGAACTTATGTCATTGTAGTTAGATGTTTGAATTTCTTTTTAGCATCCTCAGTTCTTCCTTCTTGTCCACAGTGAAGCAAAAAACCCAAGGTAGTACTGTAAGTCTGAAGGATATGGGCACCTGGGAGTCAGGGCATGCCCAAGAGGAGGGAATGCTTGACTTGCTGACAACCTTGAGTATTTTCTCCTTGATGGAGAATCCTACCCAGGATAGAATAGGGTAAGACTGCACAATATAGGTCCCTGGGAGAGGTAGGGATCACCAGAGAGGAAAGGAGAATTATCTTTATTTATTAGTGGACTTACTAGCAGGTCCTTTGCCTTTTTGTTCTATATTGTTAGCTTGAATGCTTGCATGGGATCTGTGGTCTTGATTTTTTTTCTTTTCTTTTCTTTTTCTTTCTTTTTTTTTTTTTTAAAGAACTGAACATAAACCAAATTCTGATGTACTCTGGGAAATCTTTGGATAGGGAAAACAAAAAGGGAGTGACTCAGTGAGAAAGAAGCCTCTAAGATTAAACAGAGTCCATGTATACTCCAAAGCTCTGGTTCTGGGCAATGAGTTACCTGAAGGAGGGAGAATTCTTTTACCAGCAGTTTGTAAAAGGCTTGGGAAGGCTCAGTAGTATCACCATATTTTATAGCCTCTTCTAAATTAGGAATTTGCATTTGTGCTGTGCTCCCTACTTCACCTAATTGCCTCATATACAGCCTAACTCTATGTAAAGCTACTGAATTCTATTTATTGTGAATGGTGATGTGGCGAGGTCCAGTCAAGTTCTGTTGTGAAAAATAATCATTTATTTAAGTATTTATTAAGTGCTAAATGACAGACATGATGGTTTCAGGAAAACCTGGAAAGACTTATATGAACTAATACAAAGTGAAGTTTGCAGAACCAGGAGAACATTGTACACAGTAACAGCAAAATTGTAAAGATGATCAACTATGAAAGACTTAGCTAATCTGATCAAGACAATGATCCATGAAAGTTCCAAAGGTCTCATGATGAAAAATGCTATTCACTTCCAAAGAGAAAACTGATGAAATCTCAATGCAGATTGAAGCGAATTTTTTTACTTTGTTTTTGTTGCTTTAGTGTGTGTGTGTGTGTGTGTGTGTGTGTGTGTGTGTGTGGTATCATGTGAAAACCATGGCCAACCTCTTGTTCTTATTTTGAAAATTTCAAACACAATTGTGAGAATTCAGGCATATTATTATTCCCCAGCAGGTTTTGTTGTTGGTTGTGTCATTTCAGTTGTGTCCTACTCTATATAACTCCATTTTGGGGATTTCTTGGCAAAGATATTGGAGTGGTTTACCATTTCCTTCTCCACTCATTTTACAGAGGAAGCTGAGGCAAACAGGGTTCGGTGACTTGTCCGGGGTCATATAGCTAGCAAGTATCTGAGGCTGTACTTGAACTCATGAAGAGTCATCTTCCTGATTCCAAGCCCAATGCACTAGCCATTGCACCACCTAGCTGCCCTACAGGTTCTAGTAAATGCTAATACAAAGAAAGAAAAAAGCATTTATTAAGTACTGATTATTTACTAGGCACTGTGCTAAGCAAAAGGCTTCACTTAAAACAAATTAATAAAGATGAAAAGGCAGCATATCAAAAGAGTGCTGGTCAAGAAATCAGGAGAGTTGGGTTCTAGGTAGAGAGACTGGGGCTTTTGCCAAGGCATCGAAACCTAGAGGGTTCTGACAACACTTACATTTATTCCTTTGGTTGATAGAAACCACTCAGCTTAGCACCTGGTTAGTAAGAACAACTAATGAAGGCAGAAAAGTACCCAATGGCCAGTTTTTTTCCTCCCTTACTTAGCCCCATCCAAGGGTGAGGCCAGACTGATCCTCTCAGTAATGACCTAATTCAATCCAATCCAATAAACACTTATTAAGTGCCTACTATGTGCCAGGCATTGTGCTAAGTGCTGGGGATACAATTAATATATTACTGACCTCCTATGCAGGGATATGTTGAGGTCTTTCTCCCCACAGGGTAATATTGGAGGTGCTGTTCCCTTAATTCAGGTTTGATTTGAAGATGGATGAAATGAGGCACTTGCAAATTGTCAACCATTAACAAGTTTACTTTGCCCTAACCCAGTAAGTGGGCAGCTAGGGTGTCACACTGGATACAACAATGGCCCTGGATTCAGGAGAATCAGAGTTCAAATACGGTCTCAGACACTTGTGACACTGGACAAGTCACTTAACCTTGGTTGCCTCAATTTCCTCATCTGTAAAATGAGCTGGAGAAGGAAATGGAAAACCACTCCAGTATCTTTGCCAAGAAAGCCCCAAATGGGGTCACAAAAAGTCAGACACGACTGAAATAGCTGAACAGCAACCTTTCTGCAGAACATTGAGCTGAGACAGCTATTTACCATACAAGTTAAATATTACATTTGTATAATAATATCTATCTTCAAGGTCAGAAAATGGGTGGATTATCTGTTTGGTCAAGCATGTAATAAGATATGAATGTTTAATAAATGTAATTGTGAAAATTGTGCTCTTGCAGACCAACTGGATCTTTAACAAGGCAGGAAATGTGTACATATGGTCAAAAGCCATCCCGGTTTCTTTTGCCACCAACTTGGATGCGGTGGTCTAAGTGGAGCCAAACAGCTGCTCTCCCACATTAAGAGCCATGGACTTCCTCCCGGGGGACAGCACATACCAGGTGAGGCACTGGGGTCAAGGTAAAGCCGACTTCAGCAGTGAGGTCAAGGTCTGCTGGCTCTATCCCTGGGGCAGGCTTAAATGTAAACTTCTGGAGTAAGCCTGCAAAAAGCAGGAAGAGTTCCATCTTGGCTAGAGATTCTCCAATACAAACCCGGCGTCCTGGATAGGAAGAAACCAACAAATGAGCAGTTATGCTGACGGGTTTTGAAATAATAATAGCTAGCATTTATATAGCATTTAAGGATTGCAAAGCACTTTAAAAATATCATCTCATTATAGGTGCTATTGTTATCCCTGTTTTACAGATGCAGAAGCTAAAGTTAAGTGACTTGCCCTGGAACACACAAGTAACGTCTGGATTTGAACTCAGTTCTTTCTGAAGCCAGATCCAGTGCTCTAACCTCTGCCCTACCTAATGCCCCTAGTTACCTTCAAAACTCATTTCAGGCAACACTTCCATTTTTTTTTTGGAGGCAATTGAGGTTAAGTGACTTGCCCGGGGTTACACCGCTAGTAAGTGTCTGAGGCCAGATTTGAACTCTGGTCCTCCTGGCTCCAGGGCCAGTGCTGTATACATTGCACCACTTAGCTACCCACAGATACCACTTCTTACTTGAGACCTTATTTCAAAGGCTTGTTATGAAGAAAGTGCCATGTCAACCTTGAAGCCTAACCTTTTAGTGCCCTGGGCAATTTTTTTAAGTCTATAAATTGCAGAACAGGTGTTGACTTACATCAATGGAGGTAATTTCCTCACTGGGAATACCTGTATAAATGTAACCATTGATATGGTGCAAAATTTTTTCTGTCCTAATTTCACAGGTGGGATAATTAATGGAGAGATTAATTAACTTGGCTAAGTTCACATAACCAATTTAGAATAGAGATAGAGCTAAAACCTAGCCATTTTTCTAACAGGCTGCACAGGCTGCTCATGTCAAGATTTTGTGCCATGTGAATTTCAAGGTACAATGGGTCTTTAGCTCACAGATGCCCATTCCCTAAGAGCCCTGAGTATGCACCAGGCTGTACTCTAGGCATGGGGTAAGAGAGAAACACACAAGAAGCTGGGTAGACCTCTGATCGGTCCTAGCAGATAGGAGTTAACTCCACTGACTTCCCTGAGAGAGGCCTCTAAAATAAACCTTTGACATTAGGGATATTTCCATCCACTTCTTTAAACCCAGCTCCATTCTTAAGCCAAAATATTCTGCATTATTTGTGTCTGTTGTAGTTGATTGACCTCAATTACCCTACGCCCACTGCAAAAGTTGGAGCATAGTATAAGTTCCCTGCCACCCTACCTTGGACCACTTTGATGAGTTAAGGCCACTCTACAAATGTGCATTATTATTATAGTCATTGAGAGGCAGTGGGGGTGGGGGTGGAAGGAGGCAGCTCCACACCAACTGCTTGATGACTTGTTGTGCCAATAAACTCATTTGGTCTTGTTTCCTGAGTTTGCTTTAATTGACCAGAGCAAGGCCCAAACCAAGATTTCTTTTAACAACCATGAGGACCATGAAAGGATCCTTCACTCACATGGCTATCACTAGGACAGTCCACTGTCCAACCCTGCAGCTGGCACTGAGACTTTTGTCTGATTGTGTGTTGGAATAGACGTTCTCAGTGTTTAGTCAGCTACGGTTGGAGAATTAAACTCCCCAAAGATAAGGAGAAATAAGTCCTGAACCAAAAACTGATTCTTTCTCATTTGTGCACAAAGGAGCAGCATACACAGAAAAAAGGCATTGTATATGTCTTGTCCAATACTAGATACACTAGGCTAACCCAAGGTCAGCGGTTGGTCTTACCCACCATTAGGCTGCCACAAGGTAAGGGCATACCAGTATCCACATGGGATTGGCAGAGAGTAAACTTACTGCCCACTCCCACTTAAAAAGCTTGGGATAAGGAAAAACTGCCCATTCAACTAAGAATGTCCAAAACTAGAGCAGTAGAGCTCAGTTCAGCCTGGAATGAGTGCACAGAAGCAAATTTGGCCAGATAATTATTTGATTATTTTTGATTATTCTCAGCTGTGCATGCTAAAAAAACAAAACAAAACAAAACAGATTTGAAGAACTAGATCCCACGTAAATGAATTATTGGAGCTGTAGGGCTGGACTTTCTAACCAAGACTGCCTCTTATTACCATGTCCATTAGAGATGCCAGTCCACAAAAGACTTTCATAAAATCTGAATTTCTCAAAGACCATGGCACCCTTAAAAAACCACTTTTCTAGGGGAAAATCAGAAGAAGAAAGTAAAGATTTTGGCAGGCCCCACAAAGGCAGCAATGCAAGCAGTGAGGTGGGCTTGGTGGGGTTTCCAGTTCAGAAGCTCTCTAGCATGCACAAGGTCATTTTACATTGGAGAACTTTGAACTCACAATAAACTTCTGTGAAACAGTGCATAAAGGGAGCTCAGAAGGACAGGGAAGACGGATTTAGCCTACATACAGCTCTCCCAGATCTCCCTGATATTAAGCAGGGATTTACTCTCATTGACTTTTTATCAGATTTTCAGCATGAGATATTTTTAAACATAAACTGATTCCTCACTTCTCTTTACCTTCACTATTTTCTTAAGTCAATCTCTTCTTATTCCTTAATTACGTTCTAGTCTAACATTTCATCACATAGTCTATTTCAGTCTAGATGACTTCACTACTAATTTAGCTGAACAATGGAATTCTGTTGAATCATTTCACGCCGGTTTCAGTTCTGCTTATTCTCTGGACAGGGCAAATCAACTTTTACTAAAACAATAAATCTATCACCCTCCAGAAAGGAGAAAGAGGTGTGTGCTGTTTGTACTTCATCTTAATCCTAGCTACATACTTCCCAAATCCACTAAAGGGTTTT
Organism: Vombatus ursinus; assembly: GCF_900497805.2. Classification (NCBI taxonomy): domain Eukaryota; kingdom Metazoa; phylum Chordata; class Mammalia; order Diprotodontia; family Vombatidae; genus Vombatus; species Vombatus ursinus. The sequence goes on from NW_020954585.1 coordinate 819,250, forward strand.
AGCAATTATCATAATTTGGAAACTTATAGTGAAGATATTATATTTCAGTTACAATTTTTAGTCTCTGATTGATTTGTAATGCCATAGATTTCTACAAACCAGGAAAAAGATTTCCTTCCTTGCCTTGTCTGTCATTTATCTCTGCAATCTCCAATCTGGCTAGTTGATGTGCTTGAAGGAACAATCTTGATATTGTCATAACCATTTCCCTCCTTTTTCTTTTCATAGCAAATTTCTATTATCAGGGCAGGTGAAAAGTGGAAGTTTTGTTATTGCAATACTAAACCTATTAACTAATAGATTAATACTAAAACATCTGATTTACTATAATAGGATGCAATTCTGAAAGATTTTGCTATTTTAATCTGAATTTGTGGTCTACTCCATATCATAAGTAACTAAGTAAATGAGTTCTCAGTTTTACCATTCCCTTGCTAATAGCTATATATTCATGTATAAAATTAGATCCTTAAAGTACCTCATTCCTTCAAGATGATATGAAGAACATATATATATACATATACATATATGTATATATATGCATGCATGCATATATGTGTATGTGTGTATATACATGTACACACACACACACACACACACACACACATATTGACAAATTTTAGCTGAATTACTTAGGAATCTCTACAAGTGACTTGGAACCAGAAATGCAGATCCACTAGGAGGAACTTCCTTCAGACCTGCCCTGAGAACCAGGCTTATTCCAGAATGTCCATGAGAAGATGTTTCCAGGGCCCAGATGACTATATGGAGACATCTGGGACTCAAGATGAAATGTGCAGATTAAATGAACATCAGGATTAGGTTACCAATTTACAAGCAGACTTCATGTTACTTAATATTAATAACCATTACTATATTACTTCAAGGACAGCTAGGTGATGCAGTGGATAGCACTGGCCTTGTAATCAGGAAGACTCATCTTCATGAGTTCAAATCCAGCCTCAGACATTTACTAGCTATGCAACCCTGGGTGAGTCACTTAACTGTTTGCCTAAGTTCCTCATCTGTAAAATGAGCTGGAGGAGGAATTGGCAAACCATTCCAGTATCGTTGCCAAGAAAGCTCAAATGGGGTCAGGAAGAATGGGGACATGACTGAAAAAAAAATGACTCAACAACAACTGTATTACTTCAATTTCTTATTTGTTTGTTTGTTTGTTTCATGATTTTGTTTCTTATTTACTGAGTTTTCTTAGTGATATGTAAATCTCTCCTCTCAAATTAGTATGTGGTGAGCCCTCTAAGTGGTTTAATTCATAATTTGACTTAGTTAACCTACAGAGCCTATTTATCAAGGTTTGTCTCCCTAAGGGATTATGACTCTGTTAAACTAAGTTTAACTTTCATGACATTGAAAAAAACATAGGATTATGATTCTTGTAATATTCATGGCCACAGTACAATTGTTTCCTGTTGTAAATTTAAATCCCCAAGTTTATTGCCACTAATGCTTACTCAAATTGATTTGGCACCAGCAGCAGAGATTAGGATGATGCAGGTGAAGATAGAGGAATGATATAGATCTGAATGTGGTGCTGCACCATAAGTATGGTGAGCACCAGAGTGGGGACTGTACAAAGTCAGTCATTGGGACAGTCAACCTGAAGGACCCCCATGTTTTAACCTTGCTAAACCTTTGAGTACTGCATTTAGTCAGCCTCCAAGAGAGGGTAAATCCCTCTAATCCCTAATCCCTCTCCTGCAGACTAATCCCATCTCCTGTGGGCTACTCCCATGACCTGAGGGCTCATCCCATCTCTCAATGATGCTGTAACGGGGAGGAATTGACAGTAATTCTGCCTTCTCATTGAGAGTTATACCAATCAGAATTTCTTTACCCTTATATGTAAATTGTTTTATTCTTGATTATAAAAGCAGCTAGAAGTTGGAATTTGGTGGCTGGTCTCACTCCAACTGCTTGATGTCTTGGTGTGCCAATAAACTTTTTTTGGCTCAAAAAAAAAGGCAGTAAAGATAGAGTAAGGCAATGGGGCATAATCTCTCCATATTCCGGGCAACTGGAACTTGAGGAAGAGTTGCCAATCCGCATTGGTGAAAGAAATTCACCACCCTAGTGAAATCACAGGCATGGACCAAGAAAAAACAATTGTGTTGAGCATCATCAATATTAATAGCTCATATTTCTGCAGTGTCTTATACATACAAAACACTTGATGCATGATGGTTCCTTTGAAGTAGATGGTGCAAGTATTATTAAAAATCCTGTTTAAAAGATAAGAAAATAGTCAACAATCTATAATCAACAAAGTACCTACTATGTGCCAGCCACCGTCCTTAAGGCTCAGACAGTTAAGATGAGTTGCCCAAAGCCACACAGCTTAGTGGAGGCAGGAATCAAAAGTGGGTCTGTCTCCAAGTCCAGGACTCAGTATACCACACAACATTCTATCTCCCAGCTCTATACTTTTGCATAAGCTATCTAAACACACACACACACACACACACACACACACACACAGCCAGAATGCATCTCCTCTTCACCACTACTTTGAGAATTCTTATTTTCCCTCAGTTAGTTAATAAATATTAAGCACCTACTATGTGCCAGCCACTAAACTAAGTGATGATACAAAAAAAGGACTAAAGACAGTACCTGCCCCCAAGGAACTCACAATGTCAAATACCACCTTTTATATGAAACTTGGGGCAGCTAGATATTTTAGTGGATAGAGTACTGGGCTTGGAGTTGTTGTTCAATAGTTTTTCAGTTATTTCCAACCTTTAATGACCCCATTTGGGCTTTTTTTTGGCAGAAATCTTGGAGCAGTCAGCCATTTCTTTCTCCAGCTCATTTTACAGACAAAGAAATTGAGGCAAACAGAGTTAAGTGACTTGCCCAGGGTCACACAGTTAGTAAGTGTCTGAGCTAAGTCAGGAAGACCTGAGTTCAAACCTGGCCTCAGACACTTACTAGTCTATGTACATATTAGAGATTCACCCATAAGAACAGGTACCCAGGTGACTCAAAAGAGAAATTTCAGCTCAACTGATTTGTCCTGATTTCACCCAAGTGTAACTTCCCGAAGTCTGTACGGTGGGAAATTATGGACATAATAAGGAACTCTCTTTCCCCTGCATCTGCTTTCCAAAGTTTCTTTCTCTTCACAGGGAGTTCCCTGAAGAGAGTCCAGAACCACATGTTTTCTCTCAAAGGAGAAAGTGAAAAGAGCATTTATCCTCTCCAAAGCTTTTGTACCAACTCTGTCCCTCACATAGGTATGCAGTGTTGGATCATCAATCTCTCCACCAATGACGAGAGTTTCATGCAAATGTTCAAGCTTGAGACCTGGTTTACCCTAAAATGAAGTACCCAGAACTGAGCATACTACTACTGCACATGTGATCTGACCAGGGCAAAGTACTATCATCTCTATCATCCTGACTGCTTTGCCTCTCAATCCAATCTAAAATTCTTTAATGGAAACTTTCTTTAATGCCATATGACACTGCTCATTTTTATGGAGCCTACAATCCACTAAGACCCTCAAATCTTTTTCAGACAAGTTGCTATCTAGTCTTGTGTCTCTTGTGATGTACTTGGGATGTTGATTTTTTTTTAATCTAAGTGTATATTCTAACCTGAATTCTGACACTGTCATCCAATAGCATCTATAAATTTAATTAGCATACTAGTTATGCCTTTTATCCAAGTGATTAGTACAAATGATCAGTAGCATAAGGCCTAGCAAAGATCTCTGGGGCATTCCACTGAAGAACTCCTTCCGAGTTGAAATCAACCTATAATAACTACTCTTTAGGTCTAGACTAATTATACTGTCTATTACGTATCTCTTTTTAAAAAGAACAGCAAGGAAATTTTCTAGTATTGAATGCAGCTAGCTATGAGCTGACTTAACTCAAAGCCCAGAGTCACAAACTGCCTGAGGATGGTCAAGCTGGTCCAAACTAGTTAACATTGGTTCTGTGGTTTCTTCAGAAACTCCCTGTTGCGGTACCTGGGGACTGCTGTCTTGGTCAGATGTCACCATGCCCCTAGCCTCCCCAGTTCCCTCTATGGACTTTCAGCTACTTTGCAAAACAATTTACATAACAGATTCATGAGGCTGTGCCTTCCATGAGACTCCCTCTCTGTTGAAGTGTATTTAAATCCTTCTGCCCCTCTTGGGCAGTACTCCGGTGCTGTTTTCGGTATCCCAAATTGCAATTCCCTTGCCTCTATTAAAGACCCTTGTTACTATAGCTTTTGTAGTCTTTTATTTAGAGTTGATGTTAGTAATAAGCATGTTGGTAAAAAAAGTGTATTGGAACTCAGAGCATATTCAGTACGGCTAACTCAGTCAGTAGAATATAGTGGAAGAAAGCATTGGTTTGGGAGTTCAATGACCTGGCTTCTGAACCTGGCCATGACACTTTTGTACTGGGTGACCCAAGATAAATAACTTAATATTTCTGAGCCCTAGCTTTCACATCTGTAAAATGAGGGTCATAATTCTTATACTACTTAGAGGCAGCTAGGTAGTGCAGTGAATAGAGTGCTGGGCCTGGGGCCAGGAAGATTTGAGTTCAAAACAGGCTTCAAACACTTTCCAACCATGTGACCCTAATCTCTGTCTGTCTTAGTTCCCCCAACTTTAAAAGGAGGATAACATTAGAACCTACCTCTCAGGATTATTGTGAGGATTAAATGAGATAATATTTATAAAGCGCTTAGCACAGTGCCTGTCATATAGCAGGCATTTAATAAATGCTTATTCCTTTCCTTTGCTTCTTACTTTACAGAGTTATCATTATCATCATCACTATTACTACTACTGCTACTGCAGCTACTACTACTACTACTACTGGAAAAGATTTCAGAGGTTAGAAAAAGCCAGCATCACCTAATTATGCTGTGCTGAGCAAATGCTTGCTTGCATTTTGGTTGTTGGTATGGAGTTGGACAAAACATTATTCCACTTGTTCATTTTAGGTCTTTTCATCCAGGCAGCTAGGTGGCACAATGGATAGAGCTCTGGGCCTTGACATCAGGAAGACCCAAGTCCATATTTTACCTCAGATACTTACTATCTGTTGCAAAGTAACATACTTTGAGTGAATCACTTAACCTCTCTTTGCCTCAGTTTCCTCAACTGTAAAATGAGGATAATAATAGCACCCACTTTCTAGTGTTGTTGTAAGGATCAAATTAGATCAGATGAGATAATGTTTGTAAAGCCCTTAGGACAGTACCTGGCATATAGTAGGCATTGAATAAATGCATATTCCCTTACACTTTCTCACATTGATTTCTCCTTTGCATTTTGCTAGCCTGCATCCCATTCAAATCATCCCAGGGAATCTACTTAGCACAACTTTAAAAAGTCTGGAAGCTCCTAGAGCAAAAGAAATTCTTTTCATCTCCCCCCCACCCAGAATGCCTTTAGTGAGCATGCAAATTAGCTTGGGAGCAAGACTGAAAAGGGCCAGGTGCAGCTGGCAACCTTTACCATCAGCAACTTCAATCAACATGCTCCCTACATCCATAAAACAAGAGGACTGGTTTAGGTAATTTCTAGTGAATCCTTCAGCTCTTGATTGTAATTCCACGATAAAGGGGTAGAAGTAAACTGGTTTTGAGAGGGTAGTCTCAACGTTGGGAAAAGTGTCCCCTCTTCAATTAATCAATCAATAAACATTTATTAAGCACCAGCTATGTGCCAGGCACTGTGCTCTTAATGTCTCTCTTATAATCTGTGGCAACAATTATAAATGTTCATAGAATTTCCTTTTTTTTTTTTAACCTAAGCCAGAAGGAATAAAAACGGAGATAACATAGTAAAATAGATGACAGCTCTTCATCTGGAGACATATCCGGCCCTGTCACACATCGCCTATGGGACCTTAGGCAAATCACTTTGATTAGGCAAATTACTCTACAATCTCTTCTAGCTCTCCATCCATGAACCTAAGCTATTTGGGGGAAAGTGTATTCTTTTTAAAACACCTATGTCATAATTTGTGGGGACCATTAAAAATGTTCCCAGAATCTCTCTCTCTCTCTTTTTTTTTTTTTACCTAGGCCAAAAGGAATGAAGCAGTCTCTCTTGACGAAGTTTCCAGTGGCATCAAGAAAGTGAGCAGGGTTGAACTGGTGAGGTGTCTCCCACTGTGTTTCGTCCTTAAAAACAGAGCTGAGCAAGGGAATCACCTCTGTTCCCTGAAAGGAGAAAAATGACACTGGCATCATTACAGAGCCATCCACTGTTCTCATGTACGTCTAAATATTCCTTTCGAAAGCACTTCGTTCCTGCCTTTTGCCTGAAGACGTGGGAGATCAGTGAGGTGGAATATTGCACTCACTGTGAGAGGTAGTCACTATGGTAGTTGGCTTTGCTTTACTGTTTTTCTTTCTTACAAGGGAAAATTCACTGGGTGGTGGGGGTGGTGGGGGCAGGATACCCAGAAATGAGTGTTATTTGAAAACAAAAGACAGAAATAAAACTTTAAAAAAATTTTTTTAAAAATTTATCATGGTGAGTTGCCTGGTTTTACCGAACTGCTTTATTTTATCTTTCTAAATTCTTTATTACAAGAGATGGCTTAATGGGTAGGAAAAGGGAGACATATTTTTAAATGAAAGGGATGTAAAAATAAAAAAGGTAGGTGACACAGTGGCTAGTGCTCTGGACTTGGAATCAGGAAGTTTCCTCTTCATGAGTTCAAATCCAGCCTCAGACACTTACTAAGGTGTGACCTTAGGTGAATCACTTAACTCTACCTCAGTTTCCTCATCTGTAAGATGATCTGGAGAAGAAAATGGCAAACTACTCTGCTGTCTTTGCCAAGAAAATCTCAAATGGGGTCATGAGGAGTTGGACACAACTGAAATGACTGAACAACAACAACAAAAAGAATTTATTCTATTGGACCCCAAAAGATAGGACTAGGAGCTAAATTAAATTAAAATTGCCACAAGTCTGATTCCAATTCAATATAAGGTAGAACTCCCTAACTCTTAGCATTATCCAAAATAAGGATGGGCTGCCTCCAGAGACAGACAGTAAGTTTTCTCCACCTTGGGGAGTTTTGGGGGAGGGGGAATAGATCTTGTTACCAAGTGGATGTTGGACAGAGACTTGCCAAGCTTTCGTAAAAGGGATTCTTTGTCAATCCCATCTTGAATTATATGACCTCTGGGGTCCTTCCTAACTCTGAGATGCTGGAGCCAGAAGCTCCCTAAGCTCACTTCTTTTTTTTTTTTTTTTTTTTTATATGAGGCAATTGGGGTTAAGTGACTTGCCCACGGTCATATAGCTAGTAAGTGTCAAGTCTGTGGTCTGAGACTGGATTTGAACTCAGGTCCTCCTAAATCCAGGGCAGGTGTTCTATCTACTGAGCCACCTAGCTGCCCCCTTAAGCTCACTTCTAACCCTAGGTCACCCACTGCATCCTGGGCCATCACCAGTCATCTTGACCTTTGTCTTTGCCACTGGACTTTGATGACTCTGGAGGAAATGACTGATGACTTTGCACAGGTCTGCCCCACTCATATCCAATTCTTGCAAGTCAAGAAGTTACACTTATAAGGGGCAGCTAAGTGGCACAGTGGATAGAGCACCAGCCCTGAAGTCAGGAGGACCTGAGTTCAGATCCAACCTCAGACCAAACACTTGACACTTACTAGCTGTGTGACCCTGGGCAAGTCACTTAACCCCAATTGCCTAAAAATAAAAAAAAGAAATTACACTTATGATGTCATGCCCTCTTTGAGATCAAAGGATGAACAACAACAATAACAACAGCAACCTGAGGAAGTTCTGTGAGGTTCAAACGAATTGATAAAATGCAAACCATCGACAGGCTGAAAACCCTCCGGTGGCCACATCAATAATGTTTCCCACTGACAACTTCAAAATAAGGTAAAAGTAAAAGTAATAAAAATAAAGTAAAGAGGGGCCCATTTTCAAAGAACCAAATTCCATAATTTCTTTTTAACAATACGCACCTTAGGAATTACATATCCCCGAAATTTTGTATCAGCAAGAACACTGCGGGACACACCCATTGGCACAATGTTGGCAAATCTCTGTATTTCGTGTATCACTGCCTCTGTGTATGGCATATTTTTTCGATCTTGTACCTGAGGGTCTCGTCTGAGACTAATGACTTTATTGATTTCATCTTGGACCCTTCCTTGAAAAGATATAACAAACAACCAAAAAAAAAGGTGAAGAGAGGTAAGAATGAAGGGAAGGTAGTACATGCAGACCCCAAATTATATCATAAAGCAGTCATCATTAAAACTACTAGTAACTAGTTAAAAAAAAATAGAAAAGTAGATCCATGGCATAGAGCAGACAAAGAAGAATTAGAAACAATTGAATTGCATAACTCAGTGATTAATTAGCCTGAAAGTATAAATTTGGAAAGGTAACCTTTTTTTAAAGTAAACTACCATATTTGTTTAGGATTCTTTACCCTGTTTTGGGGGCAATTGGGTGACGCAGCAAATAGAGCACCAGGCCTGGAGTCAGGAAAACTCATCAACCCGAGTTCAAATCTGGCATAAGGCCCTTACTAGCTGTGTGACCCTAAGCAAGTCACTTCACCCCGTTTGCCTCAGTTTCCCCATCTGTAAAATGAGCTGGAGAAGAAAATGGCAAACCACTTCAGTGTCTTTGCCAAGAAAACCCCAAATGGGGTCACGAAGAGTCAGCCTTGACTGAATAAGTCTCTGTTCTTTGGCAAGTTCTTTATTCAGATATTACCTTTTTACTATGTAATTATTTTGTTGGTAAGTATTTAACACCATGACGGCAGGGACTATCTTACCTTTGTGTGTGTGTGTGTGTGTGTGTGTGTGTGTGTGTGTGTGTGTGTGTGTCCCCAGAGTTTAGCACAGTCCCTGGCACTTAATAAATGTTGATTGATTGATTTGGAGTGAATAGGAACCTGTTGAGACAGTGGGGATGTATTGGAAGGGTGATTGTCTAGGGTCAGGACACCAGTATTCATTGAATCATAAATTTAAAACTGAAAAGGAACTTTCAGGTCATTGAATCCAAATCTTTCAATTTACAGATGAGGAAACTAAGGCTTGACTATGGTTGACTATGATCAATGAGTAGTATCTGAGGTGAGATTCAAACACAGGACTTCCTGACTCCAAGTCCCGCACTCTAGCCACTATACCATGCTACCCAGCTCTGCTATCAATGAACTCTGTAACCTTAGATAGGTCACTCTTAGCCTCAGTTTCTCTATCCTTTGTATAAATTTTATAAAAGCTTATAAGTGTACATGTTGTACACTCTCCCACCCCACCTCCAATAGAATGTGAAATCCTTGAAGTCAAGGATTATTTTATTTGTATTACTGTATTTCAATGTCTAGCACAATACCTGGCACATTGTAGACACTTAAAAAATATTTATTGTATAGGGTGTGGTGACACTTTCTGTAATCCCTGCTGCTGGGGAAGACTGAGTCTAGTGGATTGCCTGAGCTCAGGAGTTCTGAGCAGCAGCGGTACTAATTCAATTAATTTGAGCCCTTAGCACTGGTAGGATACTAGACTGCTGAAGGAGGGACAAACCAACCCAGGTTGGAAAAACAGAGCAGATTGAAGCTACCATGCTGATTAATATTGGGATCACATCTATGAATGGCCACTGCACTTACAGCTTGGGTGAGATAGAAAGACCCAGCCTTCAGAAATACATAAATAAACCACAAATTGAGTGAATGAATGCTTGCTTATTGATTGATCAATCTATAAAATGAGGGAGTTTGACTAGATGAATTTCAAGATTCTTTCTAGCCATAACATTACATGATTCTTACTTTGAACCTCAGGATATTTCATCATCAGAAGAAGGCCCCAGCAAAGTGTTGTCGATGTTGTCTCTGTCCCAGCACCAAAAATATCCATTGTGCTGAAGAGTAGGTTTTTCTTGTGGAATTCAGTCTTTGGATTTTGAGTTTCCTAGAACACATATATCATCATCGATAGTCACTGTTCACTGTTGCTCTGTTTGCAGATGTTTAGCAACCAGCTCTCCAGGGAAGGAAATGTACATAGGACACACTTTTAATTTTAACAGGCATTAATATGCATTCTCTGCCACTTTCTAAGTCTAGACAATCAACAAAACAATAAATCAAATGCTGATTTATAGCATTTGCTGATTTCCAAAGTGTTAATGCTCACACTGAAAATTGGACACTTTGGCTTGCAAGCCTATATGGGCTGGCTCCAACACACCTCAGATTGTGTGATTCTGACCTGTAAGGAAAATGGATGCTACTACTCTGAGATCCAGTAGCAGAAAATAGATTTTAAGCTTGCTATCAAGGGACAAAAATTCCATCAGAATGCTCATGACAGAGATTCTACAGATTTCTATGCAAGGACCTGGCTTAGTGCTATTACATTTAGAAGCAGTGCCAAAGAAAGAAGGAAAGAGATAGGGAGCAAGCATTTATTAAACACTCACTGTATGCTGTTCTAAGTGCTTTACAAATAATATCTCATTTGGGCTTTACAATAACCCTGGTAGGTAGGTGTTTTTATCATCCCCATCTTACGGTTGAGGAAACAGAGTCAGACGGAAGTTAAGACTTGCTCAGGATCACACGGCTAGCAAGTGTCTGAGGCTGGATTTGAATTTAGGTCTTCCTAACTCCAGGCCCAGGTCTCTATCCTCTGCACCACCTAGTTTCCCCTCTGTGGCATTGTCACTGGTCAGTCATTCCAGTCATGTCCAACTCTTTGTGACCCCATTTGGGGTTTTCTTGCCAAAGATATTGTAATGGTTTATTTTCTTCTACAGCTCATTTTATAGATGAGGAAACTGAGGCAAACAGGTTAATTGACTTGCCCAGGGTCACACAGCTAGTAAGTATCTGAACCCAGATTTGAACTCAGGAAGAGAAGTCTTCCTGATTCCTGGATCCAGGCTCAGAAAACTCCAATAACTCAACTTCTAGAGACTGATAAATGGAGATAATAATATTGGACCCATCACATGGGTTTCTTAAGAGAGTCAAATGACATAACCCATGTGACAATGACTTGAAAAGTTTGAAGACCTATAGCAGTATGAGGAATTGGACAAAGTGGTCTCTATGGAATTTTCTAGCTCTAAATCCTAAGATTCTCTGACCTAATTAAAGGGTATTCACCAAAGGCCAAGAATTGTTCTATTTGTATCTCTGACAACCCTATTTGTATCTCTAACAGTATAGTGTCTAACATTCATTAATAATTGAATGAATGAATGAATGAATGAGTGGAAATTACAAGGAGACAATAATAAATGGAACTTCCAAACACTGAGCGCTTTCTAAAGGTGGAATGAGAAGCCTTGAGAGGTAATGAGCTCCCTAGTCACAGAGGCTAGATGGCTAGCTATAGAGAAATTCGTGGAAGGGATAGCTTCTCCAAATTGAACTAGGTGACTTTGGAAAAGCCTTCTAATTCAAAGATTCTGTGATGACTCCATTATCATGTGATCATGTATCAATCACCACGTGAAAATTGGATCCAATACCAGCCTCGGATGCTTACTAGCTGTGTGACTTCTCTGAAACTCCGTTTCTTTATGCGGATAACAATAGCATCTACCTCATAGGAATTGGTGAATGCGTGCATAGTACTTTGAAAACATTAAATTGTTACGTAAATGGAAGCTATTATTGTTGTTGTTTTTGTTGTTATTAACCCTATAAAACTCAGTATGGAAATTTGCCAGGAAAATTGATAGAGTTCAAAGTCCTGGAGGGTCATGGAGCAATTCTGCAGTTAACATAGAAACTATGCTTACCTGCTGCTGTTTTAACAAAAAACTGTCCACAAAACCAGTTAAGTGACTAACATTAAGATGGAGGGCATGCTTCTCAAATAGCTTGTGAAAGAAAATGGTGATCTCTTGAACATTCTGTAGGATCCTCCTGTAGGCTCCAATCAGGAATCTCAGAAAAGGAAAGTAATTATATAGCTAGGCAGGAAAAAAAAATGAGAAAAGAGGTAGTTATTGCAAGCATGCTGATTACCATAGATTAATAGCTGCCATCTGGGAAAACAGAATGAAACCTGCTTATATTTTTTGCATAAAATACTTTCTCCTCACAGAAGGGCTGAGAATCCTCACAGTCCTACCTTAACACATTTTATTATGTTTCTCCCCCCGCAACCCCCACTTACAGGACCCAGCCACATGAGCCCTTATTAATGCTTCTTTTATTTTTTTATAGAGCATTTTTGAAAGGACTGAGAATAAATATCCGCTAATGTTCTACTTTAAAAAATGCTTACTTGAATCTAATTAGACCAATATGTGTTTGAAGTGATGGCCTTGATAGTGACTAATAAAATATGCTTGGGCATACTCAAATACGCTTTCCAAAGTATGTATTCAAGTTTACATAAATTCAAGTTTCTCAGATGTATACCTTTTATTGTTCCACGGGGATCTGCTACCCTACCAAAGGTATAGTATTTGCTATTTCTTTTGTTGTGGTTTTGTTTTTGTTTAGGCAATTGGGGTTAAGTGACTTGCCCAGGGTCACACAGCCAGTAAGTGTCAAGCGTTTGGTCTGGGGCCACGTTTGAACTCAGGTCCTCCTGACTTCAGGGCCGGTGCTCTATCCGCTGCGCCACCTAGCTGCCCCAAAGTATTTACTATTTCTAATCATGCCCCATGCCCACCCAGGAGCGTGAGGCTTTCTCCTCCTGAAATGCTGTCCAAACATCAGACTGATCAGACTAGTTGCTAGTGCCTCCCCACCAATACTCACCCCTCAACAAATTAACTTCCATTCATTTTCTATATACAAGGTGTCCCAAAAGTCTTAGCAAATTTTAAGTCCTTAAGGCTTTAAAATGCACTAAGACTTTTGAGACATCCAGTATTTTGTATATACTTAACTGTGGGTGTGTTGTCCCTTCCCCACTTCCCACCCCATCCCCAGGCTGTAAGCTCATTGAGGGCAGGGGACATTTCATTTATCTCCAGAGCCTAGCACAACACCTAGAACAGGGTTGGTACTTAGTGAATGCTTGCTGAAAGACTGATTAATGCAAATCTCACCCATCCTACCACTCTCAATTCAAATACCTTCTTCTGTGTAAAGCTTACATGGACCATCCCCATCCCAAAGGGATTTCTCTCTTCTTTGACCTTACGTAGCATTTCCTGTTTACACCACTCTTTTGGTAAGAAATGATGGTGTGATATCTCTTACATTGTTGGGTGCTGTTGTTCATCCTTCATTTTTGAAGAGGGTCAATGATATCACAGTGATATCATTGATATCACATTCCCGTCTTGACTTCCACGTGAGTTGGATTTCAGTGAGACAGAGCTGCACAAAGTTAGCAGCCTCACTCTCTTCCAGAGTCATTGAAGTCCAGTAGCAGGACAAAAGTCAAGATGACTAGTGATGACCCAGGAGGCAATGGATGACCTTGGGGTCTTTGATGTCTGACCAAGCTCCAAGCCCTCCACAGCACCTGCTGCCACCACCTTCACGGCTGTTGGAACATATTGCTCTTATTCATCCATTCCGCCAGGGAAGACAGCTTCCTAGTTCAGGTTTGAGGTGTATCAGTTACCTGCAACCCAGTATAGCACAGTCTGCTGAAATGGTTTACCAGGGTGTGGTCACTGGCTGTGCTACAGTTTCTTGTTGGGTAGCTTCTGGTCCAGTACAGATCTGGACTCACCTGGACCTTAGAGTTCCTATCTTAGAAGCTTTTCAATAACAAATACTCTCTAGGGCTTGTGTTTTGACCCTCACCCAGACAAATCTGGGAACATCAGAATCTAGCTGATGTGAGCTCAGGGATATCACGAGGGTATCGTGACACCCACAAGCAACCAAGGCTACTTAGGGACATTTGATTATGGTGCATATTACAAAACAGATAAAAGGCATAAACGAAACAAGCAAGGTACAAACTCATAATATCAGTGAAGAAATCACTACTAAATGGAAAGGGTTGGAACTTCTCTGGTGAGGGCCATCCTGCCTCTGGTTTTCCCTTGGAGTCTTGAGTCTTGTCTCATTGCATTTCCAAAAGCCTGGTCAGCATTTGTCAGGCCCTTGAGCATCTGCACTGTGCAAAAATATTACAGTGGCTTCCAGAGATCTTGCTTCTGGTGCTAACCCAACAACACCTCAGCCGGTGGCTGCCGTTACTTTCAGACACTGTTTCCCAATGGCCAAGGCTTGCCTTCTTGCTCCCAGAAGTCTCTACTCAGTGCTAACAATCCGCATTCTCCTGTGCACGTTGGGCCTGCAGCATTCTGGGAAATGCAGTATTTGTTTCCCTCCAATCAACAATCACCCTTCTCTTCCAAAGAGTGGAGAAAAGGAGGAAAAACTCAGAGCAATCGTTTGGACGTTAGAGAACCTGGGTAAAATGATGGTTCTGCCACTTATAATCAGCATGACCTTCACTTAAGTCACTTACCTTCTCAGGGCCTCAGTTTCCTGATCTATACAATAAGGAGGTTGGACTCAATGATCTCTAAGGTCCCTCCCAGCACTAAATCTGTGATACCTCACATGCCTTCCACATTGTCTCCCAAGTTAAAGAAATTATAGTACTTACAAATTAAAGCAAGTTCACAGGCACACTACATAATGATAGGCATAGTATATATTTTCCAACATGATATGGCAGGATGGTGTACAGTACACTATGCGAGTATATACTATACAACAGCAAATATTAATTATCCAAAGTAGACCAAACACATGAGTCGTTATTGTTGTTGAATCATTTCAGTTATGTTTGATACTTCATGACTCCATTTAAGGATTTTTTGGCAAAGGTACTAGAGTGGTTTGCCATTTCCTTCTCCAGCTTATTTTACAGATGAGGAAACTGAGGCAAACAGGGTTAAGTGACTTGTCCAGGGTCACACATCTAGGAAGTGTCTGAGGCCAAATTTGAATTCAGGAAGATTGCGGCTTCCTGACTTTGGGCCTGCACTCTGTGCACTATGGCACCACCTAGCAACCATAAAGGCATGTACCACAAAACATTTGGCATTAGAGTCCTGGGTACCTTTCATACATACCCTCAAAGATAGCAGTTATTCCTGGCTATATCATTGCCCATCTTTCTGATAGTGCTATATGTCAGCCTTGTCACCAGCTGGATAATCGAGGCATTTCTTGGATCGCCTGCTGTTATTTCTATGCCTTTGATTTCTTTACCTTCTAAAGTCAATCTAGTTTTCTCAAGCCTACCCACCTTGAGTTCCAAACCAGGGCCCACAGATGATCCAGGTGAGATGGTATTATCTACAGGTAGCCTCGCTTTCTAATCATCATCACTCTATTAGCATAAAACTGTCCTCCAAGCCATCTAGGCTGGCAATAATGTGTTATAATAAAAAGAACTCATATTTATTTAGCATTTTAAGGTTTGTACAGCACTTCACATGTACGAGTTCATTGATCTCACAACAGCTCTATGAGTTGAGGGTTACTATAATCTCTCCCAGTACAGATAAGGAAACAGAAGCTTAGAGAGGCAAAGCAACTTGCCCAGGGTCACACAGGCACCCAGCATCAAAGGCAGGATTTGAACCCAGATGGACTTGATTTCCAACACTCTACCTACTGTAATATGTTGTCCCTTCACAAAGGATTTGCTTAGGTCAACAAAAGCCAGCACTGGTACCTGAGAGAGACAGCAAACCAGGGCTTTTAAGCTTTGATCACTCTTTTTCCCTCTTCAAAGCAATTGTGAGAATAAGACAATAAATATCTCCTATAATTAAGTGGTACAGTAGATAGAGAACTGGGTCTGGAATCTGGAAGACTTGAGTTCAAATTTGACCTCAGATACTTAGTAGCTATGTGGCCCTGGGCAAGTCAGTTAACTGTTTGCCTCAGTTTCCTCATCTATAAAATGGTAATAATATCACCTACCTCTCAGGGTCATTGTGAGGATAAAAATCAGATAATATTTATAAAGTATTTAGCATACTGTCTGGCACATAGTAGGTACTATATAAATGCTAGTTATTATTATCATTCCTTTCCCCTTACCGTAGGAAGAATATATAATGATGAAGCCTTTAAAAATAGACCACAGATTTAGAGTTGTGTAGGATTGTTGAAATTATCTAGATCAACTCCTCCATTTTACAGATGAGACTGAGGTCCAGCAGGTTTAAGTAACTTGCTCAAAGTTACATGGGGGTAGAACTGAGATTTCAACTCAGGTCTTCTGACTGAAAATCCAGCTAGTAGACGTAGCAGAACCAGGGCTTTCGACAGCACAAGACTCCTAACTTTCAGTCTATGGTTCTCTTCTGCACTCTTTGCTGCCTCTCACTTAAATGTGCATATCTTCTCTTTAAGAAACCATGTGTATGCGTCACTCACTCCTGCCAGAGAGGTGAGGAGCTTTGAAGTCACAGAGAATGACATGGGTTTTGGGGCCTGGCCAATGTGGGAGTTTGTTTTACTAGATTATATACATCTTTATCAGGGAAACTAGGTGGCACAGTGGATGGCGTACCATGCCTGGAGTCAGGAAGACCCTAGTTCAAATCCCACTTCTGATGCTAGCCATGTGACCCTGGGCAAGTTAATCCTGTTTGCCTCAGTTCCTCATCTGTAAAATGAGATGAAGGAAATAACAAACCACTACAGCATCTTTGCAAAGAAAACCTCAAATGCGGTCACAAAGAATCAGATGTGATTGAACAAAAATACATATTTATGATGAGATTTTGTTTTTAGGGTTTTGTGTATGTGTGTGTGTGTATGTTTTCAAGGGGCAGAAGGAATAAAAAAGATATAAATTCATATAAAAATAAATGTATTTTTTAAATAATAAAGGACTATATATATATACAGTCCTTTTAGGATAGGTCTCAGGCATCTTGCTTCTAGTAACCTAATCCCCAAATGTTCCCCCAATAGTGGGAAGTTTTTCTCTAGGAGATGAATTGAATAATTCCCTTCTTTCTCATGTCAGGCAATTTCTCACTGTAAAAAAATTTGATTCAGTTAATTTTAACTTAATTTGCATACTGAAACTGACCTTAACTTTTGTTTTGAACAACCTGCTTTGCCAGGTTGATCCTAGCAACAATTTCAGGTATTCTTTCAGTTAAGAAATATCCCTACAAACGCTGATCACAATATTATCTAATTTTAAATGGGTTGGGGGGGGGCCACCTAGCTGCCTGCCAGAACCATAGAAGTAGGACTATTACAGTTACACTGTAAGTCTATACTGCATTCAGCCCCTTCATAACCTAGATCCTTTTGTCTTTGGCTATCTAACATCTATTTATTCCCCTCAGTTCCTCATCTGCAAAATGCAGATAATAATAGCCTACCTACTAGGGGTATTGTGATGGGCAGCTAGGTGGTACAATGGATAGAGTGCTAGGCCTGGAGTCAGGAAGACTCATCAACCTGAGTTCAAATCCAGCCTCAGACACTTACTAGCTATGTGACCTTGGGCAAGTCACTTAACCCTGCTTGCCTCAGTTTCCTCACCTGTAAAATGAACTGGAGAAGGAAATGGCAAACCACTCTAGTATCTTTGCCAAGAAAACCCCAAATGAGGTCGTGAAGAGTTGAACATGATGGAAACAACTGAAGTGTTGTGAGGATAAAACGAGATAATGTTCACGAAGCTTTTTGCAAACCTTAAAGCATTATATAAATGCTATTACACTGTCCTATTTCAATTTATTCTTTTCTTTTCTTTTCTTTTTAAGACTGGGTTTCCTTGTCCTGTCCAAGCTGAAAATACTTAGACTATTCATACGCTCTATGGGAACTTTGATGTGCTTCATTTCTGACCTAGGTTGGTTTTCCTTTCTGTATGCAACCTGATGACCCCTTTGTTCCCAGACATTCACTACATTGATGTCAGACTTGGTGCACATTCACCATCCACATTGCCCAATGTAGGAAAACACTCCTAAACTTAAGAGATCCTCCAGCTTTAGCTTCCCTGGTAGCTGAGGTTACAGTTATGTGCCACCATGCCACGTCATTTCATTTCACTTCAATTCAACAAATACCTTTTAAAGTTTCTTGAAGTGTGATACAGTGGAAAGATCATAGAATTTGGAGGCAAAAAACTTGGGTTCAAATCTCCACCCTGCTACAAATCATTTGTGTGAACTGGAGTAAATAATATAACCTCTATGGATCCCAGTATCCTCATTTGTAAAATCGGAAAGACCAGCCTAAAAATGCTGTTGATGGAGCTGTGAACTAACATAACCACTGTGGAAAGCAACGGGAAATTAGGCTAAAAAGTGACTAAATGTCCATACCTTTTGACTGAAAGGTCCTACTCCTACAGATTTACCCCAAGTATGTCAAAGACAAAAAGAAAAGCGCCATATACACAAAAAACATTTATAACAGAACTTTTTTCTGGTAGCAAAGAACTAGAAAAAAAGTAGATTCATCCATCCACCCATTCATTCCTTCTATAAACATTTATTAAGCACCTACTGTGTACCAGGCATTATACTAAAGCACTGGGGACACAAAAAGAAACAAAATACAATCCCTGCCATCAGTCTGACTAAACAATACAGAGGTACATTAACATAATGAGATTTAATTCACCAAAAGGAAAGATGAATACGAAGAATTCTGAGAAACATGGGAAGATATAGATGAACCAAAGCAGTGTAAAGTAAGCGGGACCAGGAAAATAATCCACACTGTGACTATAACAATGTAAAAGGAGAGAGTCAAAAGAAACATAAAACCATTGTGTAATTATGATGATCAGACTTGGCCCTAGAGAACAGACAAAAATATACTTCCCTCCCTTCTTTACAGAAGTGGAGGATTATGGGTATGGAATGTTGCATAAACTGGAAGATTCACGTATATGGTGGTTTGTTTTACTCCTTTTACTCTTCCCTAATTTGTGGTTCAGTGGATAGAGCACTGGACCTGGAATCAGGAAGACCCGAGTTCAAATCTGGCCTTAGGCGTTTGCAAGCTGGGTAAGCCCTGGGTAAGCCATTTAATTTTGTTTGCCTCAGTTCCTCATCTGTAAAATGAGCTGGAGAAGGAAACAGCAAGCCACTCCAGTATCTTTGCCAAGAAAACCCCAAATGGACACTAATGCATTGTTGGTGGAGTTGTGAACTGATCTAATCATTCTGGAGAGCAATTTGGAACTATGCCCAAAGGACAATCAAGCTGTACATACTCTTGGATCCAGTAATACCACTACTAGATTTGTATCCCAAAGAGGTCATAAACAAGGGAAAAGTACAAAAAAAGTACAAAAAGTACATGTATAAAAATATTTATAGCAGTTCTTTTTGTGGTGGCAAAGAAATGGAAATTGAAGGAATGCTCATCAATTGGAGAATAGCTGAACAAGTGGTATATGAATGTATTGGAATACTATTGTGCTGTAAGAAATGATGAGCAGACAGATTTCAGAAAAACCTGGAAAGACTTACATAAACGGATGTTGAGTGAAGTGAGCAGAACCAAAAGAAGAATGTTCACAGTAACAGCCACATTTTGTGATGATCAACTATGACTGAGCTCTTCTCAGCAACATAATGATCCAAGGCAATTACAAAGAACCCATGATGGAAAATGCTATCCATATCCAGAGAAAGAACTATGGAATCTTAATGCAGATCAAAGCATACTATTTTAACTTTCTTTTGTTTTTGTTTTTTGTGGTTTTTCTCTTCTGTTCTTTCTTCTTTCACAACAGAACTAATGTGGAAATATGTATAACATGATTGCACATGTATAACCTATAACAGCTTGCTTACTGTCTTGGGAAGGGGACAGGGGACAGAGGGAGAAAAATTTGGAACTCAGAATCTTATGAAAGATGAATGTTGAAAACTGTCTTTACATGTCTTTGGAAAAAATAAATACTATTTATTTTTATAATTAATTAATTTCTTTTTAGTTTTCAACATTCACTTCCATAAGATTTTGAGTTTTAAATTTTCTCCCCCTCTTACTCTTCCCCCCTCCTTAAGACGGCATGAAATCTGATATAGGCTCTACTTATACATTCAAATTAAACATATTTTCACATTAGTCATGCTGTAAAGAAGAATTAGAACTAATAAGAGGAACCACAAGAAAGAAGAAACAAAACAAAACAACAAAAGAAAAGGAGAGCAAATAGTATGCTTCCATCTGCATTCAGACTCCTGAGTTCTTTGTCTGAATGAGGATAGCATTTTTCATTATGAGTCTTTTGGAGTTGTCTTAGATTGCTGCATTGCTGAAAAGAATTAAATCTATCAAAGTCAGTCATCACACACAATGTGGCTGTTACTGTGTACAATGTTCTCCTGGTTCTGCTCATTTCACATCAGTTCATATAAGTCTTTCCAGGTTTTTCTGAAGTCTGCCAGCTCATCATTTCTTACAGCACAATAGTATTTCATTACATTCATATACCACAACTTGTTCAGCCATTTCGAAATTGATAGGCATCTCTTCAGCTTCCAATTCTTTGCCACCACAAAAAGAGCTGCTAAAAATATTTTTGTACATGTGGATTCTTTTCCCATTTAACAAAATACTATTTAAAAAGAAAGAAAGAAAACCCCAAATGAGGTCACAAAGAGTCAAACATAACCAAAACAACTGAACAACAACAATAAAACAATAGAAAGCAAGGCTTATACTAATTCTCCTCTTTTGGAGTTGGGAGTTGGGAGAAGTGACCTTTAGTAGAGAAATAAGGTGGTGTTTGTTGTTGTTCAGTCGCTTTTCAGGTATTTTCTTGGCAATTGAAATGGTTTGCCGTTTCTTTCTCCAGCTCATTTTACAGATGAGGAAAACAGAGGTAAGTGACTTGCTTAGGGTTGCACAGCTAGTGTTTGGTCTAAGGCTGGATTTGAACTCAGGTCTTCCTGACTCGAGAGGGATGATGACCTCAAGGGAAAGTCAGGTTTCAGTTAAACTGCAAGGAGGTAGAATGAATGCTAGCTAAAAAGTCTGTTGAGAATATAGTAAGAATTTGTAAACATGCATGGAAAGGATGATGGTTGGAGTGGGTCTGGAGAGAAGAACCAGGGGCAGCTAGGTGGTGCAGTGGATAGAGCATCAGCCCTGAAGTCAGGAGGACTGAGTTCAAATCCGGCCTCAGATACGTAACACACTTGACACTTACTAGCTGTGTGACCCTGGGCAAGTCACTTAAATCCAATTGCCTTAAAAAAAGAGAGGGAGAGAAGAACCTACTAGAATAGAGATAAGGGTTCAGGAGGAGCTAATAGGGGCAATTAGTTGGCATTCACCATGGTGAGATTGGATGGGGAACCAGTATAATGGGAGATGGATTGACAAGATTTATTGATGGGAGGAGTTTACAGCATGGACAAACTTAGTCAAGAGAGAAACTTGAATTGCTTAATTAACAGGTCAAGGCTCTAAATGGATTATACAAGGGTGGTGTTTGGAGTGTGTACACTAACTCTAGTACACACACACACACACACACACATTCTGCCCATTGTTAACTAAAGGCCAATCAAAACCATCTTACCCCACGGGTAAAAGGCCTTTTCTGGATTGCTTTTCCAACACAACTCCCAGATTCAGGCTGAAGAGAGAGTCCAGGCAGCTTTCCCAATACTCAGATGTAGTTGAGAAGCAACATGGTGTGACTAACAAAACACTAGGTTTAAGTCAGGGACACCTGTGCTCAAATCTCAGCTCTGACAGATATGAGAAGCATGATTCAAGGACCTAACTCCCCTGTCTCCTAGTTTTCTTATCTGTAAAATTGGAATAATAGCTTTTACCCACTTCACATAATTATGAGACTCAACTGAGATAAGGTATGTTTTAAAGGTCTTAGCAGTTATTATTATTTCCCCACAAACATACATCTCTCCTTAAACTTTCCAATTGCTCTAATTTGTCTTAAGGCATATTTACTTCATCTCTGTCCCTTTCCTTTTTTGGTTTTGCTTTTTTGGGGTTTTTTTTGCTAGGCAATGAGGTTAAGTGACTTGCCCAAGTCACACAGCTAGTAAGTGTCAAGTGTCTGAGGCCAGATTTGAACTCAGGTCCTCCTGATTCTAAGGCCAGTGCTCTATCCACTGTGCCACCTAGCTGCCCTTGCCCCTTTCCTTAATTCTCTTTTTGCTACCAGTTCTCCCTCACCACTTCTTCTACCCCCCCCCCAATCCCCTGCCAAGGCCCTAGAGTCCAAAGTTGTCTATCCCTGTTCTTTTTCCATCTTGCCACACAAAAACATTTCTGAACATCCATTTAAACCAATGATAGCAGGGACTCTCCTAGTCAATAGTGAGGAGTACATGAAATACATAAATAATTGGGGTATGTGGAGAATTGCTCATCACAAAAAAACCAGTTCATCCTGTCTCATTATCATTATGTTGTTGCTGTGCAGTCCTGGTGCACTTTTCATGACCCCATTTGGGGTTTTCTTGGCAGAGATATTGGAGTGGTTTGTCATTTCCTTTTACATTTTACAGCTCATTTTACAGTGAGGAAACTGAGGCAAGCAAGTTAAGTGACTTGCCCAGGGTCACAGCTATTAAGTAAATGTCTGAGGTCAGGTTTGAGCTCATGAAGAGGAGTCCTGACTCCAGGCTTGGCACTCTATCCACTGTGCCATCTAGCTGCCATTGCAGGTATTATTCTCAATTCATATATCAGCAAACAGAGAGGTTAAGCGACTTTTCTGGTCTTAAGGCTAATAAGTCAGAAGGAGGATTTAGCTTCAAGTTTCTTCAGATTCCAAGTCCAGCATTCTTCCCACTATACCACGGTGCCTTTCCTAGGATCCCATACGGGTACAAGGAATGGAACTCTACGTGAGTTATACTAACTGGACGGTTAGGAAACTGAGCACAGACAAGAACAGTAAGAATAAAAGGATGAAAGACAACACAAAATTACCTCAATCATGGCAGAGCCACTTAGTTTGATATTTTCATCCAAGAGCTTCAACAAATGCTGAAATTCAGAATCATCATATTCGTATCTGTTGCCAAAAAGGATGGAGCAGATGATATTTGAGCTAACATGTTTTAAGATGATTGATGTGTCAACGGGTTTACCTACATCCCAAAGCGGTAAAGAGAAAAACAAGGGTGCCATGATTGGAAGAATGAATTCACAAAACTTGAGAACTGGAAGGGACATTGGTGGCAACCTATATAGCAAAGAAATCCCCTCTCTTGCACACCCAACAAGCTATCTTCCAGTCCGTGTAGTCAGAACTGATGAATTAATTATACTCCACCAGAGGATGACCAGGGGTTTTAAATAGTTTCTCCAAAAGTAGGGATCACTGATTTCCACCACTTCACTACTACTGCCTCCACCACCTCTTGGTCCTTAGTGGCATGCAATTGTGACACAGACTGTCAAGGCTGTGAAAAATGTATGTGATTATGTCTTCATGGCCATGAAGATCTCAATGAATTTCTTTTTCCACTGGGATTATAGTTGTGTCGGATCAGTACCAGGATGAGGGGATGAGCCAAGCATTGAGGACAGAGATCAGGCTGTAACAGTTCAATACCAATAAAAACAATAGGGGTAAGGGCCTGACAGAAAATTTCCTTGATTTGCTATTCTTTTTGTAATATTGTGAAAGACAAGCTGTCTGGATAAAGACAGTTTATCCACACGTGTTTTCATGACAACTATGACTTTTAGAATATTTCAATAGGATAGTACAATTATTTACCAAATATCCCCTGCATCCCTTTGAACTGAGAGTCTGAAGACCTGGGTTTGAGTCCTGGTTTTGCCTCTCACTAAATGTATGACCTTGGGCAAGTCACTTTCCCTCTCTGGGCTTCAGTTTCCTCTTCTGTAAAATGAGAGGATTGGACTCAGTGGTGTCACACATATGTTGGATTGTATTTCTGCTTATTTTGTTAAACATTTCCCAATTATATTTTAATGTGGTTTGGAAGGCACGAGGGAGTTTTATGGATTCCCTTGTGGTCCAGGGCTGCAAGTTTAATACCTCTAGGTCCCTATCTATTGTTCTGTCATCTCATGAATGTGTCTGAAAAGTCTTGGGTGTGATACTGAACTAGATGACCTTTCTTTCAGGTCCAAATCTGTGATTCAATGACTAGATGACCACTAGGGCCCCATCTAGTTCTAATGATGCTTGGGAGCCTCTGGGTATTCAGACTCCGCCACCCAAGTTGTACTTGGTGAAGGCCAGCTATACCTCTAGCCATTGCATACTATCTCATTGCACTGCTGGTAACAAAGGCAGACTAGACAAGAGGGAGTGACTGCTCAGAGTAGCCCATCCACCCTGGGAAGGCAGGTAGAGTTGTGTAAACCCACTGAATCCTCAGAAATGATCAATTGGAAAACAATGTTTGGGAAACCATTCTGCAAGTAGCATCTCCTACCCATAGCAGTCTTAGCACTTTTCCTTTTATCTCCTCATGGGCATGGCACAGGAGAAACTTCATTGGCTCTCGAGTCCAAAGTACCTGAGTTCAAATCCCACTTCTGGAACTTTCTACTTTTTTGACCTTGTGTTGCAGTCTGAGAGGTTGAGACCCCTCAAAGACTGGAATACAGGACGGGATCGTCTGTAATGAATTCACAGACTCAAGCATTCTTTAAGTCAAGTTGGCAAAAAGTTTATTGTTACGCTTTTCGGCAGGCAAGGATTCTTAAGGAACCTGCGACCTTAGAGGGGTACAGTTAAAGTTTATATAGGATCAAATATAATAAAACATGTGTCAAAATGCTAACTAGGTGATTCAGGGCGGGATTAGGGAGTGGTTAAGGAGTGGTCAGTTCTTAAAGGAACATGCACTTTTTGTATCTACCGCGTAGGTGTTTTACCCAGCGTTCACTAGGAAAAGCCCACAAGGGGGGGCACATGGAGGTGTGGTTTTAGGCCTACTATGTCACTAAGTTAACTAGAGTTCAGGGATAACTGAGAATTGACCATTCTGCCACCAGTCAATGTCTTGTTTGACAAGATAGAAGTAGGGAGTATACATATGTCTTAGGTCTAGAATACAGATAATGATGAGTCCAGTTTGTAGATAATGAGGTAGGGCAGTAGTATAGATAGTCCAATGGGTAAGAATCTCTTTATGACCTAGTGTAAAGCCAGTTCAAACTAATAATTACTTCAGGAGATGTTTGTAACTGCACCAGGGAGAGAGATAATGGTCTTGCTGGGGCCTACTCATGAGTAATTGCTAGGCACCATGTCCTTGGGCTGGGGAGAAACTGCCAGGGATAGTGTTTCTGAGGCTAGGGAGAAACACGGCCATGGAACTGGGGTCCCAGTACAAGCACCCAAGCCCCCCATCACTTGGACTAGTCATTCAGCTATCTTGGGCATCTGTTTCCTCATTGCTAAAATGAGCATTTGGAATAACTGTTCTCTTAGATCTCTTCTAGGTCTATGATCTATGATCCTGTGACCTCAACTAAGCTTAGAAGTCCAAAGAATCTTCCTGGACCTCAATTTTTAACTATGCGAGAAGATTCTCCTCTAGCATTACCTCTTAGCTCAGCTGGCTATAGCCAGTAAGACTGAAGTCTGAGTCTTGGCAGTTCTGATTTTTGTTATTAGAGAGGCAGCAAGGTATGGTAGAAAAACATTGAATTTGGAGACAAAAGGACCTGAGTCCCATCTCTGCTACCTACTTATGTTACCTTGGGTAAATCAATTAACTGAGTCTCAGTTTCCTTATCTGTAAAACAGGTATAATAGCAGAACCATAATTAGGGTGGAGATAACAGGGCTTTGCTCCAAGAGTGAAGAATTCAGAGTATACCAACCACTGGCACCCTCCTGGGGATGCTTCCTCTTCTGTTTTCATGGCAATAGGGGCTTCATGCCAGGGCACTTGTCCTCCATCCATATGAACTCTCTCATACTTCCTAAAGTACCTGTTTCAGATGTTCTAGGTAATAATCTGGCATACCAACCTCCCAGGTTTATTGTGAGGATCAAATCAAATGAATGTGAAACCATTTTGAATAGTCAAGTGCTTTATAAAAGTAAGGAATTATCTTAATAATAATAATATCAGCTAACATTTATAGATCACCTATTATGTGCCTATTATAAATATTATCTCATTTGATCCTCACAACAACCCTGGGAGGCAGAACCCACTTTTCAATTGAGGAAACTGAGGTTAAGTGACTTGCCCAAAATCACATAGCTAGTAAGTGTATGAGGTCACATTTGAACTCAGGACTTTCTGATTCCAGGCCTAGCACTCTATCTATTACTCCACCTATCTGCCTCTTACTAATGACTTATTCCATTTCCTCATTGTGGTATGTAGATGATGTTGCATTCTCAAAGACTATGACAACAGAGGACAATGCTAGGATGGTCCCATCACCAACTAGAAAGTTTCTGAGAATTTGCTCGGCAATGTGCTCTGGTTTTGTGACCCACGGACCATCTTAGTTATGTTCCCAGGAGACTGGATACAATGTAAGGATTTTTTTTTTCTCACCATAACTTAAAAAGTCTGTATACAAAGATATGATCTGTATTGGTGGAAGGCACCCCCATGAGATAGAAACTCTGGACCCTAAAAAAGAGTGCTATCATTTGGGAGTTGAGTTCGATTTTGGGGAAACCTGGATTGCTACCTTGCTCATTTGTCAAATTTATAGTTGTTATTGATTTCATCATCAGAGCCCCCAATACTAACCTTTGTGAGATCCAAAATACATAATAAGAAAACGTAGTTCATCTTGAATTTTGAGTTCTATGAGTTTTTTTCCCATTCCAAAATCGCGGAGGTTATGTAAAGCAAATCTCCTCATCATTTTCCACGTTTCTCCATTACTGAAAACAATACCTAATACAAAAGCATAACTGAGAGGTAGAATTATGTCCCCAAATGCAGCCTCTGATTCCGTCTCAATGCTTCATAAATCCCAACTGCTTATATGATCTAGGCTTCTAGAAGGAATTTCTATCAATGGAACAGAACTCAGGGAGTCTTGTCTTATTTTGTGTGGGGGAGTAGGAGCTGGGGTGGGAGTGGGTGTGAATTGTGGAGGGAGAAGAGGGAAGCTGGGAGGTGGAAATTAGAAACGAAGTAGAGTAGCATGATAGAAAGAATACAAGATCATGAGTTAGGGGACCTCAATCCTAGCCCTCGCTTTGAGACTCACTGTGTGACCTTAACCAAGTCACTTCCCTTCTCCCCAAATTTCCTCCTTTATAAAATGGAGTTGGATGATCTCTGAGGTCCCTCCCAGCTCGAAATGATTATGACATTATTACAAGTGAAATTCATGATGGAAGCTCTTGTAGTCATGATAAAATATGCCCTTCACCTTTGGAGACTCAAAGAAACTCATGTGGCCTGGTGACAGAAATCTCGCTTAACCCAAGGTTAAATGTCATCCCTCCACTCATTAGGTATGTGACTGGGAAAGCCACTTATTTTTTTCTGAGCTTCACTTGACTAATTTTTAAATGAGAGTAATAATATACTATTACCTCAGGAGGCTACTATGAGGAAACCACTTTGTAAACTGTGTACTCCATAACCTATGGATCCATAGTGAGCTTTATAGTGTTATGGTACAATTAGGTCTAGAGGATCTAATGGTACAATGTATGGTACAGTGGTCTAGATGACCTCTGAGATTCCTTTCAGTGAAAGAATTCAATGGTTCTCTGATTCTATATTTTGAGAAGTTTGAAGCACAGGAAAAGTGAGAAGTTTTCTGAAAGTCACATAGGTAAGTGAGCTTGGGAATGGAACTTTCTCTGTCTCTCTCTTTGTACAAATATATATATATATATATATACATATATATACACACACACACATACACACGCACACACACACACACATACACACACACACATATGTAAAAGTGGTTCCCTTTCAAAGAGACCCAGGGTATGGAAGAAAGAAAAAAGAAATTTTAATTACCATGTCCTTCCCCTATCTTTTTAAATATCGGAATTTCTGGCCTGTTTCCAAACTCTTCACTGTGGTTTAAAAAGGCTTCCTTTATGGCATCATAACCCATGAGTATCACTTTTCTCTTGGGACCCAGGTACACAGTGAACACCTCCCCGTACGTTTTGGACAGCTAAAATGTGTACAGAGGACAAAGAGGATTACGAAGGAGTGCACGCAAGACAAAACTGAACTATTCATGGAGGTTCTGCTGCCCTCCCACCTCCTTTTCCAATGATGTCTTTAGTATTGAGATAGCCCGTCTCCATTGCTTCCCAGTGGCTCACCAGGTACCACCTTCTATTTTCCCGCAGGATTCCTCCCCTAAGGGATGCTCTTGTGAGATAGTTTCACAATGGAAAAAGTGTTTTCAACAAGTTTCTCTGATAAAGGCCCCATTTCTAAAATATGTAAGGCATTGATTCAAATATATTAGAAAAAAAAAGCCATTCACCCATTGACAAATGGTCAAGGGATATGAATAGACAGTTTTCAGAGGAAGATATCTGAACTATCACTAGCCATACCAAAAAAGCAAACAAACAAACAAACAAAAAAACCCTGCTTCAAATCACTAGTAAGAAACAAAATGCAAATTTTGATTTGAGTATGAATTTTCATCTCATACCAATCAGATTGGCAAATATGACCAAAAAAAGGAAAATGACACATGTTCGAGAGGTTGTAGGAATTTGTGTAGATTAAGGCACTGTTGGAGCTGTGAACTGGTACAGCTACTGTGGAAAGCAATTTGGAACTATGCCCTAAAAGCTACTAAATTGTATACACCTTTTGACCCAATGATAGCACTACTAGGACTCTACCCAAAGAGAGCAAAGAAAGAGGAAAGGTGCACATAAACATATGTGTGTACATATGTGAAGTCTTTATAGCAACTCTTTTTGTAGTAGCAAAGAACTAGAAACTTAGAAGATGCTCATCAGTTGGGAAATGACTGAACAAATTATGGTATATGCATGTAATGGAAAGCTGTTGTGCTGTAAGAAATGAAAGGATGATTTCAGAGAAACCTGGGAAGACTTGTATGAGCTGGTGCAGGTTGAAGAGAGCAGAACCAGAGAATGACTTCAACTATAACAATGGCATTGTAAAGACAACCTTGAAAGATTTAAGAACTCAAATCAACGCAATGACCAACCATGATTTCAAGGACCATTGACAAAGCATATTACCTACACCTCCTGATAGAGAGGTGATACATTCAAAATGCAGAATGAGAAATATATTTTTGGACATGATCAATGTGGAAATTTGTTTTGTTTGACTGCATTTTTGTTGCAAGAGGTTTGGTTGGTTTGTTTTTTACCCCCAATGGGGGTAAAATAAGTACTTGTTAATTAAAAAAAAAGTCTTAGGAGGAAAAGAAAATTGTTTATGTGGTAAACATTCCATTTCGCCCACGTCCAAGTCAGTGTCTGACACATAGGATGTGCTCGGTAAACGTATGTTGAATTGAAAGGGGAAAAAAATGATAGTATCCCAATGATCTAAACTTCACCTGTATTTCTTCCTTGTCTCCCATGAATGCAGGCTCTTTGGAAATCTCCATGAACTGATTTGAACTAAGTCATCAATAGCAGATAATGGCTTAATATGTTATTCTTCCAGATATATTTGCATTTTTAGGATGGAATACTGGAGAATAATTCAATTTCCAAAGGAACAGACTCACTAATAAGAATTCAGGCATCTGCAGTAAATGTATTGGGGAAAGGCTTTTGGTAAGGGACACTTCCTAAAGTTTCTCTAATCACGCTGTATAGACAATAACTGACCCTGTATAAAGTTGAGCCCAGCCACAAAGGGGCATGAAAAATGTCCTTTTGAAATTCAATGTGGTCTGTCTTGGCCCTATGCCCACCTAGGGATATAACCCTGGGCCCCAGAGTCTTAACCAGGGCAAGGTGACTGGAGTTTTATCCAAGGGCACTGAAAATTAGAAGATACTGACAGCACATTTTTTGGGTTGTGATTTCTAGCACACACACATACATGCACAGTCACACACTCACACACACAAACACACACACACACCAGGTGAGCTCTTCCCTCCCTGGCCCTATCCTACAGGTTGGCAACCTCGTCCCAGTTCATGCTTCCTCAGTGCCCCAACTACATCTGCCCATTCCTCTTACAGTAAAAGCCAGACCTTCAACAGCATAGTAACTCTTTCAGTGTGCCAACCCCAAGCGAGCTCTCCACCTTTACCCTCACTCATATTCTCGCACAAAAATTCCTAGTTAGAGTTCTGCTTGGCTCCTGATGTTGCTGCTGTCTGTTCTTCATTCTCAAAGAGGACCATGACATCAGGGAGGTGATGCCATGACATGCATGTGAATTAGATTTAAGTGAGGCAGGGCTGTGCAAAGTCACCAGCCTCACTTTCTCCTCCAGAGCCATCTGGGTCGAGTGGCAAGACATAGATCAGGATAACTGGAGATGGCCCTGGATGCAGTGGAAGACCTTAGCCCTTTCAAGCTAAGGTCTAGCAATTGTTGCTATTTTGGCCAGAAACCCTGAGGGTCTTCCCTCTCAGATAGATTTTTTTTATTTTTTTGACCAGACTTGGCTCCTACACTAAAAATAAACCTATACTAAGATAAAGATTAAGTATCACAACCTTTTTGTTCCTCTGAACACTAAAAACTCTAGAATCCACCCATATCTTGTCCTTTGTTGGTTTCTAAGCTTCCTACCTTCCTTATTATTCCCATGCCTATGGATGATTAGAGGAATTAGAGTTGGAGTAGACAAGAGAATTAAAGGATGGGACAATCTTTTTAAGATCCAGATTTAAGTATGTTCTGCCTCCAAGTGATGCTTCCAAACCTGTGTTCTGCACCTGAATTTTTTTTATACCAACAAGATCCATTCATTTTAGCCGTAATGATTTTGCGCTTTGTTTTGGGGGGGGCAATAAAGGTTAAGTGACTTGCCCAGGGTCACACAGCTATTAAGTATCAAGTATCTGAGGCCACATTTGAACTCAGCTCCCCCCCGACTCCAGGGCTGGTGCTGTATCCACTGCACCACCTAGCCTAAATGATTTTTTATAGGACATCATGACTCCTTTTTACCATCCAACTACTCATGCTTTTTGTGAAGTAGTCCTCTACATAATGAGTTATAAAATATTTACCATTCATATACCAAGGAGACCATTCCATGATTTCTAGCACCCATTCTTTCCTCTTCGCCCCCCATTCCCATCCTCCAGGAGACTAGTAAGCGAAGAAATAAACTGGCACATGAATGAAGTCCTCAGAAATCTAGAAAACCAATTGAAGGAATGACTTTTTTGACCCTCATTTCTATTAGCAGCAGGGAGAAGAGACAGAAAAACTATCTGCGAAAATAAATAAATAAATAAATGAAATAAAATGAGGTTCTGAATCCAAGAAGTTCCAGCTAAAGAAGTTTCTCTAAGCTCAAAGGAACCACTACAAGTTAAGTATAAGCCATCTCACCATGCAATGGAAAAGGACCTTCCGGGGCAGCTAGGTGGCACAATGGATAGAGCACCGGCCCTGGAGTCAGGAGGACCTGAGTTCAAATCCGACCTCAGACACATAACACTTACTAGCTGTGTGACCCTGGGCAAGTCACTTAACCCCATTGCCTAGCCAAAAAAAAAAAAAAAAAGAAAAGGACCTTCCCTAGAAGGACAGGGAACTTAGCTCTGCTTCCAGTTCTGCCCACTGAAACAGTTTAACGAACTTTGAATCTAAGTAATTCCATCTTAGTTTTAGCCTCAATTACTACTGCTATAGTTTGCTGGGCAAGCAAAATGTATAAAAATTCATAGCTAAGAAAAACTCTATACCCTGTATCCTTTTTGAATCGCTATTTCTTAACTATTGTTAATTGTCTGTACTATATAGCCATATGCTGATTTAATTCTCTGTGCCATATATTTTAAAGAGTATTTTTATTTTATTTTTTCTTAGTTACATGTAAAAACAATTTTTAACATTTGGTTTTTTTATCATTGTTAAGTTTCAAATTCTGTCTCTCTCCCCCCTTCTTGAGTAGGTAAGCATTTTGATATAGATTGATTGATATAGATAGATTGATATAGATTGATATAGACATGCAGTCATGAAAAACATATTTCATATTAGCCACATTGCAAAAGAGAACACAGACAAAAAAAAGAAACAAAAATAAAGTAAAAAAAAAAAAAGAAGAAGAAGAAGCTTCAATTTACATGCAGAATCCATCAGTTCTTTCTCTGGAGTTGGATAGCATTTTTCATTATAAATTCTTCGGAATTGTCTTGTATCATTGTATTGTTGAAGACAGCTAAGCCATTCATTGTACAATATTGATTGTCCATTGATCATTGTACCATATTGCTCTGCTGTGTCCAATGATCTCCTGGCTCTGCTCACTTCATTTTGCATCAGCTCATGTCTGTCTTCCCAGGATTTTCTGAAACCGTCCTACTCAACATTTCTTATAGCACAATAGTATTCCATCACAATCATATATCACAATTTATTCAGCCATGCCCCAACTGATGGGTATCCCCTTAGTTTCCAATTCTTAGCCACCATAAAAAGACTTGATACACATATTTTTGTACATACAGATCATTTTCCTTTTTCTTTGATCTCTTTGACATACAGACCTGGTAGTGGTATTACCAGATCAAAGGAGATGCACAGTTTTATAAACTTTTGGGAAGAGTTCCAAATTGCTCTCCAGAACTATTGGATCAGTTCACAAAACCAAGAGTGCATTAATTACCTATATCTTTTGAAAGCAGAAGTTTCTTAACCATAAGTGGATCTTTTTTGGACTCCCATTTCATGTTTAACCTCAGCCTTCTCTGTTCTGTCTTAAATCCATAATATTTGAGAATATCAGCCCACCCACCCCAAAAGACCTCACTCGCCAAGCGAGTCCTAGGACTGAGGACTGTGTCCTCATCGATCAATATACCACCACCACCACCACCACCACCCCCTTACAAATACAAAATCCTACCTCCATCAGGGATATATACTGCTTGCTCAGATCCACCAAATTCAGGTTGCCTATAAAGGGCAAAGGAAAGGGTCCAGGAGGCAACTTGCTTTTGTATCTCTCAAGCAAAGTTATCAAATAAAAGATAGCCACCAAGCCCAGCACCCCATAGACCACAGATGAGATAGTCAGACCCTGCAGCAAACCCTTGTAGGCAGTCATCTTCCTTCAATTAGCTTTCCCTGCACAGTGGCATCTGGAGATAGGGAGAGACAAAGGCACTGCCTTTATAAGCAGATCCTCACCCCTGCTGGAGGCATGTTCGAATCGACCTGGCTCTGGTGCCTTCAGCTGATATCCACATCCATGGCTTTGAAAAATAGCCAGCTGAAACATTTCCAGTGCAGAAAGTGTGGATTATATTGATGTTTTTCCACTAAGGATCTAATTTCTTACTATATTTATTTCTTTAATCATCAAGGTGACTACCCACCAGGAAGCTAAATCTAATCTCCTAAGAATTCAGTTGGAATCAAGTAGCAAGTTATGTAAAAGAGGACATCGGGGCAGGTAGGACAGAAACCACCACTTACCCCCAAAGAAGAGATTTTTCCAGATACCTGTGATGTGAAAGACAATTGATATTAACTGTGATTTGTCCCGTACCTTACCCGTACCCACTAGAATTGTCCCTGGCAACCCCTAGACCTTCCCAAGATACTGTCTAGCATATACGTTTGCACTGGAATAGTATTGTTCTGATTTTTCAAAGGGATTTTTCTTTTTGAGGTAGAAACAGCTGGAAAACCACTGGTCCAGAAAACTGAATCCTAGGTGGGGAATTAAGAGATAAGGATTTGATTTGGGATTTATTTAGTTATCTTCAGCAAGTTGCTACTTCAATTGTTTTTCTGTCCATGATCCTCCATTTTTAATAAAAAGAGAAAACATCAACCTAGAGTCAGAGTCAGCCAAAATTCATGGTCATTGATTCTTAGTCTTTTGTTCCGAGTAGTAATAATAATAACAACAACAACAATTTACCTTTCGTTTTTCTCTCCACCCTGAGATTCTCTTCTCCATTTGTTGGAGAACCTCCATTGTATGCTTGGAACCTCCATTCTGAGAAAGGTCCCAGACCTTCGGTATTTTACTGTCCATAGTTGGCTATTGCGCTTCAGCTGCCTTCTCCCATTGGTGACTTCCTCCCAGAATCTCCATCTTGATAAATGGCCCGGACCAACCATTCTGCATCCCCTTTACCTCCAATCCCCTATTGGTACCTGCCCCACTTTTCAGATCCCCTTTTTATGTGTTGTCTTCCCCCAGAAGAAAGTAAGTACTTTGAGATCAGGAACTTCTTTCTTTTTGCTCATATTTAATTTCCCAGCACTTACTGTTGTTGTTATTGTTTGTCCTTTAAGAGGACCAAACACACCACCGGGTTAAGTGTTGCCTAGATCACGAACTAGATTTAAGTGAGGCAGAGTTTCACAAAGTCTTTCTGACTCCAGGCCAGACACTCTCTCCGCTGTGCCACCCAGCTGCTCCTTCACCACACCTACCAATAATCTATTATCCTCATGTTCCCCCATTAGGTGCCCTCCTGCTCTGCTGTGAGTTCCCAACCTACCCCCTTCTGAGTCTGGTATCAGCCCCTCAGGACAGTTATAACCTGACTGCTACCCAAGCACCCACAGCAGCAACCCCAGCGGTGTGGGCTGCCCAATTCCTTTCAGCGCCCTGGGGCAGTGAATATGAACAGGAGCCCCGTATGGCATCTGCAAATTTCTGTTTGGGGTTGGACAGGGTGAGTTGTTCAGTTGTACCTACATAACAAGAATTAAGGGATAGTTTCATAAGTAATTGGGAAAAAAATAAAATATTACTAAAAAAAAATGAACTAAGGGATAAGGAGTAATTTCCTATGTATAATACTAAATGGAGGATAAAGAGATTAGGCTTCAGTCTCTGTTGCCTCCCCTACCCCACCCCCAATTTTTCCACCTGTAGATTTTTCATGGACTGGTCTCCTAGAGAGACAACATAAGAATTCCAGGGGAGGTAAATATAATAAGGAAAATACAGGTGTGTACAGATAAGAGGATCCAACAGAAACCTCACCCCATCTCTTGTAGAGGTCTGGTTCAACTGCAGTTTAGGGGTTTGCTTCAGATTAGAAATCTCTCCACCTCTACTTACTACTTCTGCTTATCACCTTGAGCTGGTTTAGGAAGGTTAGAGCAGAGCAGAGCACGAGAGCTTGTGATTTCTACTCCCAGGGTGGACTTTATTAACACCTTGCTATTTTCAGTTCCTCCCCACCCTAAGTGCTAGATGGGTCTGTCTTTCCCATCTCCGTCCATCTGCTGGCTTTTCTGGCTTCTTTCAAATCTCTACTAAAATCCCACCCTCTGCAAGACGCCCTTCCAGGTCCCTCCTAATGGCACTGAGATGATCTCCAAACCTCTTCTGTATGTATCTTATTTGTACATAGTCGTTTGTATGTTTCATGCAAATTGTTGCACATTTACTTTAGAATGTGTCCTCTTCGAAGGTAATAACTTTCTTTTGCCTTTCACTGTATCCCCAAGTGGAGACTTGATTTGAGATGGACCGGTGCCCCCCTTTTCCCCAACCCTTCCTCCAACATCTACTCACTTGGCTTACATCAAATTCCAAGCAAAGGTCAGAGACCACTAATTTATTTTTTTTTAAACAGGGTATAGACTATAACGCAGCAGCAGGGAGAAGAATAAAAGAATGCAAGGGAGGCAATTTGTTAGTTATACAGCAGCCGGCAGGAACTGAACAAAAAGTGATTTTCTAATTATATTTCTTCTCCCCACCCTGCGCGCATGCCTGGAGGGTGAGATAGACCTCAGATGGATTTCTCAATTAGAGAGGTGGTATCTTTTCCCCACTGGGAATTAGACAGACCATTATGTCTCTGAAGAATACTTGAGTTAGCTCATCAATCATTGCCTTTATCAGTGTATTCTCTTTGAAGGAAAGAGCTGGGGTTGGGATTGTTGTTGTTATTCCTCCTTCATTCTGGAAGAGGACCAATGACGTCCAGAGGATGATGCCATGACTTGCAAGTGAGTTGAATTTAAGTGAGGCAGAGCTGTGCAAAATCATCAGCCTCACTGTCTCCTCCAGAGTCATCAGAGTTTAGTGGCGAGATGCAAGTCAGGACGACTGGTGATGGCCCAAGATCCTGTAGGAGACCCTGGCCTTTTTAAGCTAAGGTCTTTCCCAGGTGTCAGTTTGAGGAAATGTCCAATCATTGGTTAAAGGCTAGGTAAGAATTGAGGCAAAAGATGGCCTAGTTTGCCTTCATAAAAGAATCAGTCTGAAAGGGAAGACCCTCAGAAATTCAGGCTAGAACAGAAACAATTGCTATTTACACTCACTCTGAGCCATAAAAACCCAGACAAAGAGCAAGTGAAGTTTGGGCTGGGGCCTATTACTGGCCAATCAGTGAGAGCCAGAGTGATTTGGGTCTAAAGGCTAGTCAAGTAGCTCCATTTGAATGCCAATAGGTTTTATCAAAACCTGGTTTTCCAGAGTTACATCTCAAGAAATCATAATGAAAACTACATGAAACAAAAGAGTTAATTGTTCCAGTATTTTTTAAAAAATGATAGAACAAATAAGTAGGGAAGAAAAAAATCTAGCTTCCAAGCCCCAAGATACCTTGCAAAGTATAAGTGATTAAAATTTATATTCCTTTGGACAGAACACCCACATATACAGCTGAAAGAGTCAAAACAGTTGGGTACCTAGAGTCTCCCATATAGCAAGATGAAGGCCACTTCACACACTCCAACCCTACATCTTCACTCCTTCCTTTCCAGTGTCTTTCTCTACACATTCTTTGCAAACAGTCCCAGATACTTCAGCCCCTGGGTTCTTAACCTGAGGTTGGTGAACTTGTTTTCCTTTTTAATATTTTGATAAATATATTTCAATGTAATTGATTTCCTTCATAATTCTATGTATTTTATTGTATGCACTTGAAAGCATTATTCTGAGAAGGGGACCATTCATAGATTTCACCAGACTGCCAAATGGATCTATGACTCAGAAAAGGTTAAAAAACCCCTACTCCAATTCCATAATGTTAGTGGCTAATAGATTTGGGGAAGACATCTCCATCTCCACGGTGATCACAATGCAGGATTAGGATCAGAGACTGAGAACTAGAGAGACCTTAGAAGACATTCATTCCAACCCCCTCATTTTCCAGATAAAGAAACTGAGGCCCAGAGAGGTCAGGTGGCTTGACCAGGATCATACAGCCAGTAAGTGTCTGAAGTGGGATTTGAACTGAGGTGTTTCTGACTCTAAGTATGGTCATTTATAAATAAATAACTATTACAACTATGAATAACTATTTGTATGTTGGAGATGGGTGCTCAAAAAATGTGTTGCTATTAAGGGAGCTCAATCAAAATAAATTTGGAGGCCACTGTTGTAAGAAAACAGAAAGGGATGGTAATCAACTCAGCAGATTTGTGCCCCAATATTTTAAGACCTCTCCTAAGTTTATCCCCACCAGTGAGCTGTCTGTTTCAAAAGCTAGTACACTCTTCAGCAAAGTGCCTCCCTCCTTTCTTCAAATCAAGAAAATCAAACTGCCGTTCAATGCCAATTTCACGGCCACAAATTGTCATTATAGGCAAACCCCCGGCCTGATCAGATCTCAAATTGTGTTGTATCCTCCATTCTACTTAACACCCCATGATTCAATTCCCTGGTAAAGGGTTAGCCTTTGGATATCTTGGGCTGTAGGCATGCCTATCATCCAAACAGGCCCTGCCATACTTGGGGAATCAAAGCTCTCCTCTCCTAACACCCCTCCCACCCTCTGAAGTACATGGTAAGAACATTTCTGGGACTAACTATTCCCCATTACAAAATGTAGTTTGGGAGATTTAAAATTATGCTATGTGGTTATTAAGCAAGGGTTTCGTTGGAAAGGAAAATAAGTATATGGGTGACATCATTGTGAAGACTTCCATTTACTGATTTAGAATCATTAGAATCATCCAATATTAATGTCAGAAAGGACCTTGGAGATTATCCAAGCCAATTTCCTCATTTTTCAGTTGAAGAAGCTGAAGTCTTTAGGTGGAATATAAGGATTGTCATTGATGTTGGAGGGAGAAACAAGTAATTGCAGATATTCATTTATATATGATTTTGCCTGTGCAGTCTTATGGAAGTGATTCATTTAGTGTCTAAATGCATATATTTTCTCTTTTCCCCAAAAGTTCCCAAAACCTGTTATATAAAATTTGACTAATCCAGTTTGGAAAAATTAGAGATTGGGTTCCAGCTATTTGTAGCCCATCTCTTCTGTAGCACTAGCTGAGCCTCTTTGACGTTGGATAGCTTTTGACATTCCCCTTTCTTTCTCTGTTCTCTTGTTTTTGTATCTCAGTATTTATGATGACTGGAGTCCAGCATAAGATGAGAATATATATTTTCTTGCCTCCCTAACTCTTTCAGGACCTGTCACTCATAACCTCTAATTTTAAAAGTAGAATAAGTCTCTTTAAGGAAATATCTCTTTAAAGAATTTTTTTTCTCTTAAGGAGTAAAAATCAAAGGAATAGCTCATGCATTTTACAGCTCTAGTCTGAAACTGCAGTAACAGGCATTTGCAATCATGGTTCTACCTGGTGGTGCACGGATGTGACTGTAAGAAAAACAAATGGGGCAGGAAAATAGCCATTCATCATAACCTCCTGCCCTGTGTGATCATTATGGGCCTGATGTAGCTGAAAATACCAAGAGCCTCCAGGGCCAGGCAGACTTTTGAAGCCCATAAATTCAGGTCTTTGTAATAGGCTGATCTATTTACCAGAAATGCCAGCCTCTTCTAGAAGCCTGTGCTGCTTTGCTGAGTATCACCTGAGGCAATGAAAGGAGACGTTAGGTTTTTGAGCTGTCCAGTCAGTTTTGTGGCCTTCTGGGTGATTTTAGGCCACACCCCAAGGCATCACATTTCGAAAAAACAAAATGAAGCACGTGACTGAAAGTATTCTCATCCAGCTGCCACAATTCTGCTTGAAGAATCATGGGGCTGGGAGGCATTTCAGAGATCATTTATTTCAACTTTTTCACTTTCCAGAGGAAAAAAACAAGACCCAAAGAAGGTAAACAACTTTGCTGAAGATCACACAATAAGTTAGTAGCAGGACTTTTTTGTCCTTGCTTTCTAGCTCAGAATTCTTATCCATAGAAGCTTGGAGAAAGAGGCTGAGACTGAAGAAGGGTTCAAGAAACAGGTTTATAGGCTGAGGCTGGGAATAACCCTTGATATATCGCTGGGAATTCTGCATTTCAAGATAGAACCAGGCAGTTTGGAGCAAAACAAACTCCTGTTTAGTTTGAATTGGGCTACAATGATGTATTTTCCGTGGAATTTGTCTTTAAATCACATTGCATGTTATTTCATGTCAGTGTTCTGCAGGTGGTAGACAGACCGGCCCAGTTCCATTCCTAATTTTTTTCTAATTCTGTTTCCATTTCTAACCCAATTCCATTTCTAACCCTAACCCTTACTCTTTGCAAACTGACATTAGTTTAAGTGGGGACTTACAAGTGCTCTATCAAAGTGAATGATTGATCAGATCACCCAATAAATGGAGGCTCCCCCAAGCAGTTGATGGGAATGATTTGGATCCCAATTATCCAAAGTAACCATCTGGGCTGTCTTGATCCATCGACTAATTGCTCAGCCCTCCATTCGCTTGGTCATTGTAGGCTGACCTTTTATATTAACATCTAAAAGTTGTCAAAAACACTCACAATGCTGATAGAATATTGAGGACTGAGACATTATTTCATTGTCATTAAGAACTCTGCAATCCATATCCTATTCAAATAGTAAAGGATCTAGTAGGTGGAAAGAAAGATAATACAAGTTCTAATCCTCAAGCTCAATTGTTCAGTTACCCTATAGATAACAAGTCAGCCGTGATAGCAGGAATAGCATTTCAGTGAAATTCTAGCTTCTTTGTAGGATTTGTTTGAACTGAGATCCCAGAAGAAACAAGTTTACTTAAAAAACAAACAAACAAACAAACATCCACAAGCATTTCTTAGGCACCTACTACTATAGACACTGTGCTGGACACAGCAAATACAATGAAATATAAGAAATGGCAGAGTCATAACTAGGGCAGGAAGATGGGGGCTTTGTCCTAAGGTATGTCCAGGGGTCAAACTTCCTTCTCACAGCATTCATGAGACCTGCTATCCATACACCTAGCATTCCTCTTCCATGACTGAGCAACCACAGTCACTTTCTCACTTGGTCTTGGGCTACCCACCACCCTCAGGGTCATATTAACATCAAATTGGAAGACCTGAGTACAAATCCAGCCTCAGACACTTACTACCTTGTGTGGTCCTGAGCAAGTCATGTAACCTCTGTCAGTCTCAGTTTCCTCAACTGTAATATTGGGGTAAAAATAGTACCTACCTCCCAGGGTTGTTTTGAAGATCAAATAAGATAATATTTGTAAAGTGCTTAGCACAGTGACTGGCACATAGTAGGTACTTAACAAATGTTTATTTCATTCCATCAAATGTCTCTCATACGGACTACCATATCCCCAACTTGTCTCTTCCCTGCAGTCATGAGATTGAGGGTTGGGGATCATAGACTATGACAGAGAGATGTAACCCAGAATCTCTGGGTGACACTGTACTAACCAGCAAGACCTTTGCCATTGCTAATCTTGGGGACCAAGAACATTCCTTTCATGGGAGATGCTGAGGATCAACATTGATGCAGGTATGCATTGGCCATGGTGGGATCCTCCATCCCAAGTGAAATCTTTTCCCTTCCCCACCAAATGAACTTGCCCCAGGTTCCAGCACTCTTGGTGATAATTCTCAGACACAGCCCCTAATTTCAAGTTAGACTATATGCCCCTGTCTTCAAGAAGCATATAATCTAATTTGAAATAGGGCACTTAACATTTTTAAAAATAAGAATGCTACATAGCATATGCTAAGGAGCAAACACAAAGTATAAGAATCTGAGTATACCATTCTATTTTCTTTGACTAGATCCTGACTATTGGTAGTCCTGGTAACAAACTATGCTTGCTTTTCAAGTCTACTTAAGTATAGACAGGCTCAGTAGCAACAGAATGGATACTACATGATGACATGTTGGGCTATTCTGATCCACTTTGCATGCACAGAGAAATAATTAGAAATAAACACCATATAACCTTTTCAGGGTCAGTATTCCTTCTATATAAGAAACTCAAGACAAGAATTTTCATTAGCAGAATCTCACCCCTCTTCCAATGGTCCTTTCTTTAAATAGAATTATTCTATAATATATGTAATTAATTAGTAGGCCTATCACCCCCAAAGAGCTCAAAAACAGAAGAAAAGGACCCATATGTACACAAATATTTATAGCAAAAAGAAGAGGAAATTAAGGGAGTGTCCACTAATTGGGAAATGACTGAACAAATTATGGAATACAAATGTAATGGCCAACTACTACGCCATAAAGATGAAGAAAATGATGGTTTCAGAGAAACCTGGGAAGACTTGTATGAACAAATTGAGAGTAAAGTGAACAGAACCAGAAGAACAATTTGTATAATAACAACTTTGTAAAGACAAATAACTTTGAAAGACTTAAGAACTCAAATTATCACAATGCCCAACCACAATCCCATAGGACCAATGACAAAGAATGGTAACACCTCCTGACAGAAGTGATGGACTCAGGGGGCAGAATGAAATATGTAATTTTTGGACACAGCCAGTGTAGGATTTGTTTTGCTTGACTATGTATATTTGTTGCAAGAATCTTGTTTTTGTTTTTGGTTTTTTTGTTCGTTTTTTTTTTCAGTGGAGGAAAGGATGGCATGGGAAAGAGAAAAAAATGTTTTTTAATTTAAAAAAATTAAATTAAAAAAATAAATGGAGTAAGGTTCCCAATCTTTTCAAATATGAGAATCACATTTTAGTGTGAAAAGCCTTCATGAATTACCCCCATGATAGAAATCACACTATTAATAGTTTCTCAATCATAATAGCATCTCCATAATATGGAAAATAGTGATACAGGCAGCTAGGTGGTGTAGCAGATAGAGAGAGATTGGGCCTAGAGTCAGGAAGACCCAAGTTCAAATCCAACCTCAAATATTTACTAGCTGTGTGACCCTGGGCAAGTCACTACACCTCTGTTTACCTTAATTTCTTTATCTGTAAAATAGGGATAATAATAGCATCTACCTCCCAGGGTTGTCATGAGGACCAAATAAGATAATATTTAGAAAGCATTTAGCACAAAGTAGGAACTTAATATTTATTTATTGAAATACAAGTGAGGCATATTATCCATTCAATCTTTGTTTGCTTATTTTTTATCCCTATTATGCCACATATTTTGTTGGAGCTAAATAAGGATCAGAATGACAATGCTTGGTGTGTATGTAGGTTTGAAGACCTTTAGCAAAACCTCCTTGTATCTCCAGGGGTCCTCAGTGAGATGAAGGAAGGAAGGAAGGAAGAAAAGAAAGAAAGAAGGATGGAAGGAAAGGAAGAAGGAAGGAAGGAAAAGAGGGAG
Organism: Vombatus ursinus; assembly: GCF_900497805.2. Taxonomy (NCBI): domain Eukaryota; kingdom Metazoa; phylum Chordata; class Mammalia; order Diprotodontia; family Vombatidae; genus Vombatus; species Vombatus ursinus. The sequence goes on from NW_020954585.1 coordinate 861,819, forward strand.
GAAGGGAGAAAAGGAAGGATGGAGGGAAGGATGGAAGGAAGAAAGAGAAAGAAAGAAAAAGAAAGAGGAAGGAAGGAAGGAAGGAAAAAAGGAGAGAAGGAAGGCAGGAAGGAAGGAAAAAAGGAGAGAAGGAAGGCAGGAAGGAAGGAAGGAAGGAAGGAAGGAAGGAAGGAAGGAAGTTGATTTGTTATATAGAACATATACATCCTCTGAAGACATTAGGTTCCTTCTGCTGTAACTCTGATAAAAGTTCCATATTCAGATGGCCAAGCTGTGTGGTTCAGTGAATAGGACTGGATTTGGAATCAGACGACCTGCATTCAAATCTAGCTCTGCATCATCTTTGCTATATTACTTTAGGGAAAAAACTACCTTTCCTCTCTGAGCCTCTATTTCTTCATCAGTATAAGGAGAGGGTTGGACTGGATGACCTCCAGGTTCCCTTCCAGTTCTAACTCTATGGTCTTTCTCTTTCAGCAGGAAAGCAACCACTACCTCCTCCTCAAGGAAAGAGCAGGGCAGTTAGAGCTTTGAATCCTGCTGGTTTTATCTGAAGTGTGCACTATCTGGGTACCACAGGATGTGTCTATATGATGTATAACAGTGATGTCAAACTAATAAAAGCTGGGGGCCACTGAACTAATTATAGATTTCTGCCAGTCACATATTGACTTAGAAAACCACAAACAAACATTATCTATGTTTTACTGTATTTTACTTATTTTTTAAATATTTCCCAATTACACTTTAGTGTGGTTTGGTCTGTACTCAGTAAGTTGATTGGTTATTGTCCTTCATTCTCGAAGAAAACCAAAATGACAACACTATGCCAGAGTGTGTCTGTGTGTCTGATTGTGATTGATCAGACCAATATGAGCTCAGAATGTTCTATGACAGGTCGAGCACAAATAGTCCGTATGAACATTTGGAGTGGATTCTCCAAATCTGTGTATCTTGCATTTCTTTTGAGCGTTTCAATTGTGCTTTGCTCGTGGAGCACAGCACCTTCTCTGATGAGGGTGTGCCATGCAGGGTGATCCTGTGGCAGTGTCTCCCACATTACACAAAATTCTTAAGAGAAACTTAGAGAGTGTCCTTGTATCGCTTCTTCTGACCACCATGTGAATGCTTGCCCTGTGTGAGTTCTCCATAAAATGGTCTTTTTGGCAAACATACAATTTACATTCAAACAACATAGCCCATTGGAGTTGCACCCTCTGAAGCAGAGTTTAAATGCTTGGCATTTTAGTTCAAGAAAGGACTTCAATGTCTGGTATCATATCCTGACACATGATCTTCAGAATCTTCCTAAGACAATTCAAATGGAAGGGATTCCGTTTCCTGCCATGGTGCTGGTCTACTGTCCAGGTTTCACAGGCATACAACAATAAGGTCAGCACAACGGCCCTGCAGACGTTCAGTTTGGTAGTAAGTCGATTACCTCTTTTCTCTCATACTTTCCTTCGGAGCCTCCCGAACATTGAGCTAGCTCTGGCAATGTGTGTGTCAACCTCATTATCAATATGTACATCCCTAGAAAGTAAACTGCCAAGGAAAGTGAACTTATCCACAGTATTCAAAATTTCTATGTTTGCTGTAACCAATGGTTCTACATATGAATGTGGTGGTGGCTGATGGAGTACCTGTATTCTCTTGGTATTGTTAGGCCAAAACTAGCACAAGTAGCAGAGAATCAATCCATATTTTGTTGCATCTCAGTTTCAGAGGCTGCATTGAGTGCACAATCATCTGTGAACAAAAAATCAGCAGTATAGACCATCAGTGCTGTAGTTGACCTTGATGCTGTGTTCATCTTCATGGAAGGCATTTGACAACATGGTTGAAAACATCATGCTGAAAAGCATGGGAGCAAGCACATAGCCTTGTTTCACTCCATTGGTGACTAGGAAAGCAAGAGAACATTGTCTATTATCCAGAACCCAGGCAAGCATAGTGTCATGAAATTGATGTACAATACTGATGAACTTCTCTGGGCAACCAAATTTTGACATAATTTTTCATAAGCCCTCACGGCTGACTGTATCAAAGGCCTTGGTCAGATCTATAAATGTGTACAGACCTCTGTTCTGCTCCTGGCATTTTTCCTGGAGTTGTCAGGCAGCCAACACCATATTGATGATTCCTCCACCTTTTCTGAAACCACACTGGCTCTCAGGTGAACAGACCATCTTCCAGGTGAAGGATAAGCCTATTAAGGAAGACTCTGGCAAGAATCTTGCCAGCAATGACTAAGAAGGGGACCCCTGCCCCTCCCCTGTAATTGTCACAAGACAATCTATTTCCTTTACTTTTATAGAGATGGATAATGGAAGTGTCCTTGAACTCCTGGGGGTTAACTTCCTCTTCCCATAAAACCCAGAAAATTTCAGTCAACTTTTGCATGAGCAATGGACCCCCACACACACACCTTGTAAATCTCAGCTAGAATAGAATCAGCACCAGGTGCTTTGCCACACGAAAGGAGCCTAATGACATTCAAAACCTCTTTTTCAGTTGGAATTTCAACTAGGGAGGGGTTGACTTCAACCTGAGGTAAACAGTCAATGGCTTCAGCATTGATTGTTGATGGTCTGTTGAGAACATTGTGAAAGTGTTCAGCCCATCTTTCTAGGATCAGGTCCTTATTAATCAATGTGGCTCCATCAGCACTGAGTAGTTGAGATATACCACAGGTCTTTGGCTCATAAATAGCCTTCAGGGCATCATAAAAGTGCTTTGAATTGTTACTATCAGTATAAAACTGAATTTCATCTACCTTCTTACTAAACCAAGAATCTTACATCTCTCTAAGTTTCACTTGTACTTTACTTTTGATGGAGTTAAATGATGCCTTCCTGGAGATGAATGAACTATCCTGCTGGTAAACCCCATGGAGTTCTCATTTTTCATTTAGCAGCTTCTGAATTTCCCCATCATTTTCATCAAGCCAGTCTTTATGTTTGCAAGTGTTCTGACCCAGATGAGCAAATGCAGTGCTATACACCAAATCCCTGAAAGGTACCCACTCATTTTCTGCTCCATTGTTGCCAACTGTGTGTAGGTTCAACTTTTCCTCCAAGTTAGTAACAAACTGTTCCCAACTCAACTCTTTTGGCACATTGATGATAAGGATCTCCAAGTCTTCATAAAATTTTTCTTTGACCTCATCAGGGTTCATCATGGTGGTAGCATAGGCACTGATGATGGTGGCATGACATTTTCCTGCAAGTGGCAATCACATTGTCATGAGTCTGTCATTCTTTTTGAATGGCATACCAGCTTGTTGACTAGATTAGTTTTGATTGCAAAACCTACACCAGCTTCATGGCGCTCCCCTTTAGTGTGGCCACTACAGAAAAATGTGTATCCAGCTCAGACTTCAGTAAGCTGACCTTCATTTACCAGCCTTGTTTCAGGGCTGCTATTTGGATGTGATACCTGCTGATTTCTCTTGCAACAAGAGTTGTTCATCTTTCAGGTCTACTGGATTTTGTGTTGTTTATAAGTGTACACACATTCCATGTTCTGATGGTGAGTGGAATCTTCTTTGCAGAAATTTTTATACTTTTTTTGTGTTTCAACCACAGGGTGGGATCCCTGCCTGCCTTGATAATTAGGCCAGGGCAGGGTAAGCAGACAATTTTTAGGGCATCTTTTCTAGCCCCATCCTCACACCAGGAGGTGAGCAGTGTGATCCTTAAAAGGCTGCTCAGACACCCAGGGGACTGCTGCTTCCAGTGCAAAGATGACCTTATGGCCTAGGACACCTGTGTGCAGGATTGTGACTACAACTCCCAGTGTATCCACACCTGTCACTTGCCTGTAGCCACAGGACTTTGAGATAGATAAAATGGTAAAATGGTATGGATGATATCTTTTGTTTCGTGCATAAATTGGATTTAAGTGAGGCAGAGTTGCATGAAGTCATCAGCCTCACTCTCTCTTCCAGAGTCATCACAGTCCTAAGGCGGGACAGATTCAAGACAACTCATGATGGCTGGAGATACAGTGGATGACCTTGGTGTCTTTGATGTCTAACCAAGCTCTAAGTACTCCAAAGCACCTGCTTTAGCTGCCTTTGTGGCCATTGGAACAGATTGTTCTCATCTACCCATTCTACCGGGGGAAGCTTCACATGCTTGAGGTAGACATCTCCCTAACTCACAGAAAAGTTTGAGACCCCTTGGTTACCCTCAACTTGATTTACCCTGTCTGCCAAAATGGTTTACCCTGTCTGCCAAAATTGTTTACCCTGTCTGCCAAAATGGTTTACTGGGGTGTGGTCACTGCACATGCCAGAGCTTCTTGAAGCCACAAGTGAGAGTTGGGTGGAACAGGTAGACACCAAAGGCGGAAAACAGCCTTGAAAAGGACTCCTGCAGCCATCACACCAGAGGTACTAGTCTTTTCTGAACACATCCTACATCCCACTTAGTAAGTGTTGCTGGCAGCAATGCCTCTCCTGCTCCCCACCCTCACCCTTCACAAGTTTGACACCTCTGATGTGGGCAGTGCAGGGAGATAGAGGTTGCCATAGGCAGGGAACCTAGCATTGTTTTTCTTTTAAATATTCTTTTTTAAGACAAAATTTTCCTTGTTTCACAAAGTGGAGAATTAATAACACTGAACAGGGAATCATGAGACTTGGGTCCTGGTCCCAGCTCAGCTATTAAGTCATAATATGACCCTTTATCTCTATGGACTTTGGGTTTTAATGTAAAATGGAGGGGGTCAGACTAGCTGATCTCCAGGTCCCTCTCAGCTCTAACAGTCTATGACTCTGTGAAAAACCATAAGGCCACTTCCCCTGTAATGCTTTGGCTTCAAGGTACCAGTAGAACAAGGACAAATAAGTCCTTCCACTAAAGAGAGCAACCCTTCTCATAGAGGCTTAAGTAGGATTTTTTAATTTTTTACCAGACCTAACAGTCTGGGGAAGGAGGGGGTTGGGAGAAAAGAGAGAGACATACAGAGACAGAGATAGAAAAACAGAGATAGTAATGCCAAGACATGGAGAATAATAGAAAGGGACAGATAGAGACAGACAAATAGACAAAGATGAGACAGAGACACAGGGAAAGATAGGGACAGATATAGAGAAAAAGACAGATAGACAAATGGATAAAGAGAAAGACAGAGGCAGATATGGACAGAGACAGAAAAGCAGGAAGACAGAGACACAGAGAAAGACAGAAAGAGACATACAAAGACAGGGACACTAGAAGACAGAAAACAATAGAGAAAGAACAGAGACAGAGACTCTGGAGTGAGACAGCCTGGGTTCAGATTCTGCCTCTGATAGTTACTACCTCTGTGACTATCGGAAAATCCCTTTAATTCCTCAGGTCTCAATTTCCTCATCTATAATTTCCTCATTTTCCTTTTCCTCAATTCCTCATCTCAGTTTCTCAATCCTCAATTTCCTATTTCCTCCACCTCATCATCACCCAACCGCACCCCCCCCCACCCCCAATGCTTCTCTGATTGGAGGGTAGGGCCACGAACTCCAAACCTCCATTTAAGGGGAAAGCCCAGTCCAGAAATCTACTTCTCACCTTGCTGCACTATTTGGGGACTTCTCTGACTGACTTTCCACCATCTCCCCCATTTGGTTACCTTTTCCTCCCCCCTTTTTCAGTTTCTTTTTGTGTTTTGTCTTTCTCTTTTAGATTATAAGCTTCTTGAGGGCAAGAACTGTCTTTCTCTTTTCATAATTCTATCTCCAGCCCTTAGCACAGTGCCTGGCGCATAGTAGGAGTAAAACAAATGTTTATTGACTGACTGACTAAAATAAGGTCCTTTCCAGATCTATACCTCCGATGGAACGAAGGAAGGTCCAACCCGTCCCAGAACAGAAGCTGGACTGCCCTCCTGACCTTATTCCTCCCTATGGGGAGGCCTCCAGCAGCGCTGGGTCTCTAGTCACTGGGAGCTGCTTTTCGCCACCAGGGGTGTTGCCTCAGGAGAAAGCACTAATCTCTAATCCAAAGACAAAGCAGTGGCTGCTCTGGAGAAGGAGGGGGGAGGTTTGTGTGTATGGGGGGGGGGGGCAATGCACCAAGTACTGGCCACTGTATCCCCAAAGAGAAAAAAGGACAAATCCCGTATTTTCACCTGAGATAAAGACCCAGCTGCCCCACCTCCTCATTTTTTCTCCTCCCTAATTCTTTAATCTGATGTGAAATGAGAAACCAAATAAATATTTTCTTCTTCTGTTCCAGTGATATAACCAAATTTGTTTAAATGGTATCTAAAGTGAAAAAGAGAAAAATAATTCCATAGAGACTAGGTTGGATTGCTATGTCATCAATAAAAGTGACCATTCAGGTATGGTTCTAGGTGGTGCAGTGGATAGATCGCCAGGCCTGGAGTCAGGAAGGCTCATTTTCCTGAGTTCAAATCTGGCCGCAGACGCTTAATAGCTGTGTGACCCTAAGCAAGTCACCTAATCCTGTTTGCCTCAGTTTCTTCATCTGTAAAATGAGTTGGAGAAGGAAATGGCAAACCACTCCAGTATCTTTGCCAAGAAAACTCCAAATGAAATCACAAAGAGTCAGACTCAAACAACTGAATCTCTTACCAGTTTTACTTACTGATTGAGTGGCCTGATAAGGCACAGGCCATTCTGACCTATGTGAAAAATTATTTACTGAATACTTCACCAAAGACAGGGGATTCTCAGAACTAGAAGTAATAATAACAACAACAATAATAAAAATAATATCTAGCATTTACATAATGCATTTAGATTTACAAAGCACATTACAAACATTATCTCATTTGATTCTCTCAACAACCCTGGGAAGTAGGTGCTATTATTACAAATGAGGAAACTGAGGCAGGCAGAAATTATGGGACTTGCCCCACTGGCACACAGCTAGTAAGTTTCTGGGGCTGGATTTGAACTCGAGTCTTCCTGATTCCAAGTCCATATCACCACCAAAGCCACTCACATAAATATTCATGTACTGGTAAATAGAAAGTAACATGCCTAATAACATCAATAGTGTTCCCCTGAGAAGTTGTGATAGCCAATGTTGACCCTGAGAAGAGATGAGAAATTGCATTATCCTGCTTTAGTGGAGAGGTGGGGAATAATGGGTAAGGAATGTTGCATATACAGTCTGAAGTAGCTATCGGGGAGGAGGGATGTGTATCTGTTTGTCTGTCTCTGTGTGTCTGTGTCTATGATATAAAAAAAGGCAAATTTTTTTTATGTGGACTAAAATATAGTGGAAACTATAGAGTTTGAGGAGACAAGATGTTTTACTTCCAGATCCATAGCTATTTATATGCATTTGGCCTCATCCCTTTAGCCACTGTCTAGGTTTCTCCATTTGTGAAATGCAGATTAAAATTCAGTCCTAGGCACCAAATAAACTAAGTGCTTTGGGTAGAAGCAGCTTTTTCCATTAAAACAATATGGATAAAACAGGACCATTGCAATTGTTTGATCTTGAATTCATAATTCATCACTCTAGGGGTAAGGAAAAGGAGGAGGAAGAGGAGGAGGAGGAGGAGCTAGGTGTGGTATCTAGGTCCTCTTGGAGAGAGGGCTGTGGTTTTTATTACTAAGTGGTATAATGAAGTCAAGTAGAAAAATGATAATAAAACATCTATTGTTCACAGTCCTGGAAACATATTGATGAATAAAACAGAGGATGCTCACGCTCTTATTTCAAGCTGTGTAAAACAGTTGTTTGTACAATAAGGACAAGGTGTCATTTTCCATTTGTGATTGTAAATGGGTCCTGTAAATTCGTTCTCCAAAGAAAAAGCAATACACCCCTTCTCTTTCCAGCCCCACTCCCGTGGGGCCTTTGAAGTTGCCTGGAGTTAGGACCTCTACAAAGTACTGATCTCAGGCCCTTCTTTGGACACATGTGGGACTATGGATCTGAAGCATTACATACATTGTTAGACTGGGTTGATCTGTTGGTTAATTTTGTTTCATTGATTTTTTTTCTTTTTTATTGTTTCTTTGAAGGGATGGACTACTTGGTAGGGGATGAGAGCGGGAAACAAAGGTCATATGAAAACAAAAGATAGCAATAAAAACTAAAACTAAAATTTAAAAGCATTGATCTCCATCTCTCAATCCAGGATCAGTGTTTTCAAATTCAGTCAACAAGCATTTATTGAACACCTACTATGTGCTGGGTACAGTGCTAGGCACTGAGGTCATAAAGACAAAAATGAAATAATCCCTAACCCTAAGGAGACCTGCATACATTTCTGATGGTCCTACCTTGCTTTGTCCTGGCTCTCCCTGCTCCCTCTCCTGTTTATACCTGAGTAACATCACATTGACACACATCAGCAAAAAATGAGTTGTTCCCAGTTCATAAGCTGCCCAAGGGCAGAATTATTCTTTTATTTGTATGGACTGAGATCATCTTCCATAGCCTTAGAGATCATCTATTCTAACCTAACCTTCTCACTTTACAGAGAAGGAAACAGAGACCCTGGGAAACAAGTGATTTGTCCAACATTACAAACTAATCAGGATCATAGGATCACGGATTAAAGCAGGAGAGAATCTTGGAGTTCATTTAATCCAACCCCCTCATCTTACAGAGGAAGAAACTAAGGACTCAGAAAGCTAAAGTGATTCAAAGACACAGGTAGTAAGTAGATTACACAACCAGTTAGGATCACATCACTGTCCCCCAGCTTACCAAGGATTCTAGCAAATCTTAAAGCTTCACAAATATCAGCTATTAGACTCTCTGGTATCTCTCAAAGACACTCAATAAGACTATAAAGAGACTCAAAAAGAATATAAAAACTATAAAGTGGCACAGAGAAGAGAGCACTTGACTTGCAATCAGGAAGACCTGAGTTCAAATTTGCACCCAGACAGGAAGTGTGTGTGTGTGTGTGTGTGTGTGTGTGTGTGTGTGTGTGTGTCTGTCTGTCTGTCTGTCTGTCTGTGACCCAGGGCAGGACACTTAACCTCTATTTGCCTTAGTTCCTCATCTGTAAAATAGGGGTAATAATAGCATCTACCTCCCAGGGTTGTTTTGAGGATCATGTGAGATAACATTTTTAAAACACTTTGTTAACATTAAAGTTATATAAATGCTAGTTATTATTATAAATTATATACAAGTTGCTGATCTGCATCATTGGAAAGAGTTTCTGGGCTGGGAGTTCCCCATATTGATGAAATTGCAGACGTAGCACAAATATAGATTTATGTAATATTATATTTTATTATATTACTAATGTATTATAATATAATATTAATATACTTACATATTATATCAGTGTGTGTTATTAATATTGTTGCTATATATTAATGGGATCAATATTTTGTGATATCATAATAACATTGTTTATATAAACATATATAAAAATTTCATATATGTGATTTACAGGATTTAAATGAGCTCGAAGAAAGAATTTTCTGTCAGTTACAATGGAAAAGATGCCTAAAGAAGGTTTCCCAATCACTATCAGTGAATATTCTTAAAATAAGTCCTTAGCTGCTTGAGATGTTTTAGATAGGATGCTACCTAGAGAGTCAGGGGACCAGACCAAAGTGGGAAGATTTCTCAAGGTCCTCTTCAGCTTGAGTATTTCATGTTTGGCATCTTTAGAGACTGTTTACCTCCAACCTACGAAATGGCTCTGGAGGACATCTGCAAGAACTTGGCCAACAATACATTGACAAAGAAGCGACAAAAGGCTGAGTCATGAGGATGTCTTTGTGGACAGGAGAGGGATCTACATGGATAATCCAAGATCAGGTCATTTCCACATGAAATTACAGAAGGCGTAACCTTAAGGAGCCCAGACTTAGCCACCCAGGTAGATGATGCAAGGAAATGGTAGAAATTGTGCAAAAGATCACTGCATGATGTAAAAATCTGGCACCTAACACATACCTAGCAAGACATGGCTTGGTGGTCAAAAAAAGAACCCATTATCTCCTCACTCCCTCCCCCAAATAATGTTGCCTCTTCCAAACTTCCATACTTTTGCTGAAGACCCCACCCATTGTTCCTTTCGGGACCTTGGTATTACCCTCATTCTCACTCACCCCCCATATCCAATCAGATCCCAAATTTCACCATTTCTATCTTCCCATCTCTTTCATCTGATCTCTATGCATATAGCTATCACCTTAGTTCGGGCCCTCATCACCTTTTATCTAGACACTTGTAATAGTCTTGTAACTAATCTCCATGCATTTAGGCTCTCCCGACTTCAGTATATTTTATACATTATGTACACTGAATATATAATATTTTATATATCAAATATGCTGTTCTTGTTCAGTCATTTCAGACTTTCCGTGGTCCCATTAGGGGTTTTCTTGGCAAAGACACTGGAGTAATTTGCCATTTCCTTCTCCAGCTCATTTCACAGATGAGGAAACTGAGGCAAACAGAGGTAAGTGACTTGCCCAGAGTCACACAGCTAGTAAGTGGTTTTTGGGGGGTTTTGTGTGTGTGTGTGTGTTGGGTTTTTTTTTAGGCAATTGGGGTTAAGTGACTTGCCCAGGGTCACACAGCTAGTAAGTTTCAAGTGTTTGATCTGAGGCTGGATTTGAACTCAGGGCTTCCCGACTTTAGGGTCGGTGCTCTATCCACTGCGCTACCTAGTTGCTCCTGCTAGTAATTGTTTGGGGCCTAATTTGAACTCAAGAAAATGAGTCTTCCTGACTTCAGGCCCAGCAGTCTATCCACTGTACCACCTAGTTGCCACGTATACTGAATATAATATATACTATAGACGTTATATATAATGTAATGAATATGTGTTACATATATACTGACTATATAATAGGCTATATCATAGAATTTAGATATGGAAGGGTATCCAATCACCTCATTTTTTAGATGAGAAAATAAAGGCCCAGAGTGCAATAATCTGTTTCACTTAGCAGAGTCCTCTAACTCTGAATCCATTGATCTTTCCATTGTATATTACACTGCCTCAGAACTAACTCACTCACCTCCTCTTTCCCTGATTTGTCTTCTGGAGTCACTACTGAGCTTCCACTTACACAGGGTCACTTCCCCTTCCTCCTCTGGGAACTATTACCCTAATGGAAACAGATTAGGCTAGAGTTTGCATGCATTGTTACAGCATTATTATTTGAAACACAGCTTTGACTAAGTTTTTTTGTTTGTTTGTTTTGAGGAGAGGGGAAGGAGGAGTTAACTTGGGAGAGCTAAGTCTATGGTTTACAGGGCTTTTGCAAACAGTAGAGATTCATAGACCCTAGGGTAAATCACTAAATTTCTCTGTGCCTCAGTTTCCCCATCTGCAAAATGGAGAGGGGGTGGGGATAGTTGCCTTCCAGCTACAAACCTATGACCCTAAGTGATTTCATTGACATCCAGGTCTTAGGAGGGAGACTGGGGCTGCAGGGAAATGGGGAAAAGGTCTGACCTTGTTACTCCCTATCTCTAGAAACTTCAATGTCCTATTGCCTCAAGGATAAAACACAAATTCTTTTGCCTCCCATTTAAAGTCCCTCACAATCTGGCTCCAGCCTTTCCTTCCAGGCTGTTTACTCCTTCTTACTGCTCCAGCCCTCCTAATCTCCTTTTGTGTATCTTTGCACCTGTCTGTCATCAAGGCTTTCACTCCTCACTTAAGCCTCTTAGAATACCCTAGTTCATCTCAGGGCTCAGTTCAAATGCTACCTCCTTCAAGAGGCCTTTCTTTTCTTTTGTTTAAACAGTATTTTTTTTTTCAATGATATGTAAAGGCAATTTTTAGCATTCATTTTTACAAGCCTTTGAGTTCCAAATTTTTCTCCCTCCCTTCCCCTCTTCCTAAAAAGGCAAGAAATTTGATATAGGTCATATATGTGCAGACATGTAAAATATATTTCCATATTAGTCACAGTTGTGAAAGAAGAAACAGACCAAAAGGAAAGGACCAAAAAAAAAATAAAGTAAGTGAAAATAGTATGCTTCTATCTGCATTCAGGCTCTATGGTTCTTTCTCTGGATGTGGACAGCATTTTCCCCCGGAAGTCTTTTATAATTGTCTTGGACCATTGTATTGCTGAGAAGAGCTAAGTTATTCATAGTTGATCTCAATACAATGTTGCTGTTACTGCATACAAAATTTTCCTGGTTCTGCTCATTTCGCTTTTCATCAGTTCATACAAGTCTTTCCAGATTTTTCTGAAATCCGCCTGCTTATCATTTCTTATTGCAAAATAGTATTCTGTTACATTCATATACCACAACTTGTTCAGCCATTCCCCAGTTGATGGGCTTCCCCTCAATTTCCAATTCTTGGACACCACAAAAAGAGCTGCTATAAATATTTCTGTACGTGTGGGTTTTTTCCTCTTTTTTATGACCTCTTTAGGATACAGACTAGTAGCGGTATTGGTGATCAAAGTGTATGCACAGTTTTATAGTCCTTAGGGCATAGTTCCAAATTGCTCTCCAGAATGGTTGGATCAGTTCACAATTCCACCAACAATGCATCCTCTCCAATGTTTAGCATTTTCCTTTTCTGGAATATTAGCCAATATAATAGGTGTTAGGTGCTACCTCAGGGTTGTTTTAATGTGCATTTCTCTAATCAATAATGATTTAGAGTATTTCTTCATATGACTAGAGATAGCTTTAATTTCTTCATCTGAAAGTTGCCTGCTGTTCATATACTTTGACCATTTATCAATTGGGTAATAGCCTATATTTCAAGAGGACTTTATTCCAGCAGGATCTTCTCAGCCTTCTTCCCCTTTCCCCCCACTCCTACTTCATATTTATTCTGTATGTATCTTTGAGCATGTTCTGTCTTCCTAGTTGGACAGTAATAAACTCCTAGAGGGCACGGATAAATAAAACAATTATTGCTGCCCCAAATTAAAATTGGGAAGCTAAGGGTTTCACCCACCTTCTACAGGAAACCCTTCTCAATCCCTCTTGATTCTAGTTCCTTCTCTCATAATTATTTCCCATTTATCCTGTACATAGCTTACTTCGCGTTTGCTTGTTGTCTCCCCCCTTAGAGCGTTAGCTCCTTGAGGGCAGAGACTGTCTTTTGCCTCATTTGCCCTAACACTAAGCACAGTGACACACAGTAGGCACTTAATAAATGTAATTACACAAAGAAAGGTAAAAGGGTTGGGGGCAGGGAGGATGGGGGAAAGGGGTGAGAATGACTAGTTGTAGGGTATGTTGCAGAAAAAATTTTCTTGAGTTTGGGTTGAACTATTTGGCCGCTGAGTCCCTTTCAGCTCTGAAATTCTAGGCCTTTATAACCTTTTTGTCTTTATATCTCCAGTGCACACTACAAGGCTTGGCCCAAAGAAGCAGGCCACTAATAAATGCTTGTGGGTTGACTGCCAAAATCGGTCCACCTCTATGTGCCAGGAAATTTGTGTGTGCTAGGCAATGAGGAATCAAATAAAGTCACAAAAGAGGTGCCTGCCCTCAGGAAGCTCACATTCTAATGGGGGAGGGGGACACAACATGCTAAAAGTTGTCACATATGTCATATAGTTTAAATGGAACAAACTCTCACAGAGAAGGCACCGGGGATGGGAGTGGGTAGTAACCCAGATGGAGAAGTGGGATCATATCTTCCATTTGGGGCTAGGAATCGCGAAGAGCGAAGTTCAAATCTCACTTTAGATACTTAGTAGGTATGTCACCGACCCAGAACAGGTCACAAAACCTCTGAGCCTCAGCTTCCTCACCTAGAAGATGAGGGGGGTGGACTAGATGGCCTCTAAATCTAAGATCCAACGAACTGCTCTCGAAACCCGCGGAAGACCCCGCACGCCGGCCCAACAGCTCCCCAGAATTAAAAAATAACAATAACGATCATTGTTGGGGGAGGGGAGGGAGGCGAAGGGGGCGGGGCCTGAAGAAGGCGGGGACAGTCAGCAGGCATCGATTGGCCCTGCTCGATCATCTCCGCGCTCCGCTGAGGCTGCCTGCCTGGCCGCTAACGGCTCGGCGCTCCGCTGCGGGTGTGACGGGCTCCCGGCCCGTGCTTAGAGGCCTGCGATCACGATGTCCACCGCCATGAACTTCGGGACCAAGAGCTTCCAGCCCCGGCCCCCAGAGAAGGGCAGCTTCCCGTTGGACCATTTCGGTGAGCAGCGGCCCTTGTGGCCAGCTGCCGCCGGCGAGGGGAGCGGGTGTGGCGGGGGAAGGAGGGATCTGTGGAGCGAGAGGGGGACTTCTGGGGGGCTGGCGGGGAGGGGGCGTGAGCGTGAGGAGCCCCTCCCTCCGGCCCGGCCTCTGCTCCCCTCCCCCTTCCGCTCCTTCCCCCCGTCCCCCTCCCCCACTCCTATCTCCTCCCTCTTCTCATCCTTTCCTCCTCCCCTCTTTTTGTCCCTTTCCTTCCCCTGCCCCCTCCCCTCTTCCCTCCCTCCTCCCCGTGTCTCTGCACCCCTCCCCTCTTCCACTTTTCCCCCTCCTCCCCCCCATATCTCTGCCCCTCCCCCTTTGCCTCCCTAGGCTCCCTCCTCTCTCCCTTCCCTCTGCCCCCTTCTCTTCCCAGACTCCCCGCCCTCTCCTCCTATTCCCCTCTCTCATCTCCCTCCTGCCTCTTCTCTCCCCTCTTTTCCCCTTCCCTGTCCCCCTGCCCCTTTCCTCATCTTTCCTCTCACCCTGGCTCCCTCCCCTCCTCTGTCCCTCTCCTCTTTTTCCCTTCCCCCATTCCCCTCAATCCCATACCCTCGCCTGTAGCCCCGCCTCCTTTCCCTCCTGTCTCCTCTTCTCTCTCCCCTTTCTCCTATTCCCCTCCACTGTACCCTTTTCCTTTCTTCCTCTTCTCTCCCTTTCTGTCTATTCCTCTTTCTCCTTCCTCCTACCCACCTTTCTCTCCCTTCCTCCTTCCTCTTCCCTCCTTTCTCCTACTTTTCTTCTCCTTCCCTCCCTTCTCTTCTGACCTCCCTCCCCCCTTCCTCCACTTCCCCATCCTTGCACATTCTCCCTTCCACCTCCTATCTCTTCCCTTCCTTCTTCCTCTTTGCTCTCCCCTCTTCTCTTCACTTACTTTTTCCTATCCCCTTTCCCCTTCTTCTGTTCCCTCTATTCTCTCAGTTCCATTTTTCCCCCTCTCTTTCCTTCTACTTTTTTCCTCCCTCCTCTCTCCCCTCCTCTCCTTTTACTTCTCTCCTTCTGGCCCTTCCCCCCCTCCCCTTCTCCCTTTCCCTTCCCTTCCTTCTTCTTCCTCTTCTCCTTCTGACCTCCCTCTCCCCTTCCCTTTTTTTTCCTCTCCCCTCCTGACCCTTAATGCCCCTAAGCCTTCCTGAGCCCTGGCAAGAGGTGTCCCACTGAAGCTAAGCTACTGCTTAACAACAACCTCATCCCACCCACCCATCTCTTTGAGGATGCTTCTTTATGCATTTGAGAAGGGGAAAAAAAAGTCTCTGATAGAAACTGGGCTTGTTCTGTTCCCTTTCCCCTTACCCACTGCCATACACCCTTGGGATGTGGGTGAGATGGTTGGATTTGGGATGAGGAGTCCTAGATTCATATCCAAGCCTTGGCACTTTCTCTGTGACCTTGAACAGGTTACTTAACCCCTCTAGGCCTCTGTCCTCCTCTTTCAATGAGGAGATTCAACTAGATGGCCTCTTCATCCCTCTTAAATCTGTGCTTCACCTCATTCCCCAAAGGGCGTAGTGGGAACAAGTCCTGAGACCAACTGAAGGAATGAATGTCTGGAAGGTGCTGTCTTTTTCAGCTCTGTGCCAGGCTGGGGCTGGGGAACACAAAAAATACCAACCCCCAGCTAGTGCTGGAGCATGGTCCTGTTGAGAGGCCAACCCTATACCACCCAGCGTGCTTCTTCAGGGAGTAAAGTGATTTACATCCTGTTTAATTTTCAGCTACATCTTTGGCCATTGTTATCTTGCCATAATTTTGTTTCTTACCCATTCCCAAAGGTTGATTGGCTTAAAATGAGCAGCTGTAAAGGTGATTGGAAGATATTCCACCCAAGGACAGTGTAAGAAAAATATTTAGGCTTTCTTCTCCCTTAATGCAGTGAGGAGTAGTTAACAATTTAAATGCCTGATGCTTTTTATATCCTTTTTTTTTCCACATCCAGTTTTTAATATTAAGTGCATTGGAACAGTATATCCCAAACTGTTTTGTCCAGAGAATACTTTTGGATTCACAGTATGTTAACAAAACCCATAAATGTCTTCAGGAGTCCTTAGATAGATAAGGGGGAGTTGGAAAAATCTTGGATTAAAATAGGTTTCATTTTTTCTCTCTTAATGATAGTTATAAGTAATTTTCACACAAACAATTTTATATTTAATGGTTTAGGGAAGTGTCACCCATGTATGTCACTATATGCTCCTGGAATCCCTGTTCCCATTGCTACATAAGCCAGAGTTCCACAGTTTACAAATGCTGCTTTAGAAGATTATGAAGAAGATGCAATCAGTGAATCTTTTGACAACACACTTTACAAACTTGTGTAATTATATAATGAGAAAAATACAGGGTGTTCAAAAGTTTTAGTACACTAAGACTTTGGGGATGCCCTGTATAGCAAGTATTTATGATAGGTTGTTAATGCTTTTGTGATTTTACCAAAATTTCAGCTTTAAGATAGACAGGGATTATCTTCCATTTTAAAGGCAACATTCTTTCCTTAGATGATAGACTTTTTTCTCTTATATAATTAGGAAGGTAGACATCTGTCCTTGTCATGAAGATACCATGATGACATATATCTTGGTGCAAATATTATATACATAAACCATACTTTAAATATCTGCTTATAGTTACTTTTAAAGTCTTTTCCTCTGAACAGAAAAGGGAAAATACACACTGTCTGCAGTTCCTTTAAAAAGAACTTTGTTCATTTTGTTACCTCATAGTTAGGCCAAAAATATAGGGGGAGAAAAACAGGTTTAAAAAGCCTGACCCATAATTTTCTGAATCTTGGTGTTAGAAGTGCTATGCTTTAAAATGGTGTACAGCTGGAAAGTGTTTGTTGAAGTAAAGAATAGAATGAGCAGGAATTTGATTTAATAAGCCGACTTGAGTGAGTAATTCAGACTAACAAAAAAAATTTTTTTAACTACTAAATCCATCCTAGAAAAATAAACGGCCAAACTTCCCTTCAAGAAGTACTTTGAAACTTTGATACTTACATGGAACGGTGATTTGGGTCTTCCAGCTATGCAGATAGTAGCCCATTCCTCCTGACCCATCTCTTGTCCTTTGTTCTCCTGTATACATACTCATGGGACAAAAATATGAATTCAGCACGCAGAGGACCTTAAGAACAGCTAATATAATGTATTAAGGTCTCTAAAGATGGATTTTTAGCATTTTCAGCAAGTATTTTGAGGATACAGGTAGTAAAATAATTATTATTTAGAGCATTGGCAGAAATGGAAAATTTTTTTAGTCAAGAATCTCTTAGGTTGGATTAGGAAAGAATTTGCATAAACTAGTACAAACTTTTAATACTTAGCAATTTTTTTCAAGTTCTTCAAGATTAAATTTAATAAAAATAGAATAGGAAAATCAAATTTATGAAGTCCTTGTACAGTTTATTGGACAGTTATCAGAAATTTTTGTATGAGTATCTTGTTTTAAGAATATGAATATTTTAATAAATGTTACCATAAATTTATATATAAATCAGATAATTCAAATATGTACTAAGGCTTAGTATTTAATAAAACTTGCTGTGAATCATTTTATAATGCAAACAGCCTCCACTTTATCAGGAGTTTTTCATATTGGTTTCTTTAAAGTAGGGACATGCCTGTCTTTTCCTTTTGGCTTTGCTTCATTTTGTGATATTTACTCCTTTTTTGTGAATAGTCTTTACAAGTGTCATAATTGCCCAGAATACATACCAAATCTTTGAACAGACTTCTAGTCATTTTTATGTTGACTGAATTCTGTGATTTCCTGCCCAGAAATGGTAATTATATTAGGAGAATTGAGTTCTTTGGAGAAATGGCATACACATAATTATTTTTGCTAATTATAAATAATTACAACTCATAGGACAGTGGCTTTGAATGAAAAATGAAGTCTTCGACTATACTTAGTACAAGCTTTAAAAATGTTACCAAAATATACATGTTTGTGACTAGAGTTCTAATCCAATAATGGGTGGGTGTGAATAGAATTTTAATCTCAACAAATATATTTGTAAGTAATTTTTTCAGCATTATGTATGTTTATTCCTGAGGGAAGTTTTTCACAAGGAATGATTTCATTTTATAGTGACAGGTTTTCATTTTTTAAAAGAATTTTTTTTTTATTCTAGGTGAATGTAAAGCTTTTAAAGAAAAATTCATGAAGTGTCTTCGTGATAATAATTTTGAAAATACTTTGTGCAGAAATGAATCAAAAGAATATTTAGAATGCCGAATGGAGAGGCAAGTACATGTCAACTTTTAACATCTCTGCACATGGTCATTTTTTTCTGGAAGTTCATTGCAGTGAGCCTAATCCAGGCCTTTGGCATAACCACAGTATTCCACAGCTATAGAATGGTTTGCCCATGAAATTGAGGATTATCGTAATAAATGGTACTAAAGGATACTTAACAATCCTGAGACCATTTTATTGAATGATAGAATTATGTGGGGTTTGGGGTTGCATTCCTTTATTGTGTTTGCTTTCCAAACTTGGACAGTGTTATTAACTAGTCGTTCAGGTTTTTAAATTGTCCTTTTTTAAAAAACGCTGACAGCACAGAAAGATTTGAAAATTGTGGGTACAGAATTTCTGTCTTATTCCCAGACTGTAAAAATACACATTCCATTGTTTTGATCTACTGAGAGTTAGGGCTATTTAGTATGTGAAGAAGACAGTAGCTTATTTTAAGAGAGATGAAAGATGAGAGATTCTGTCTGTCTTGACCAAAATGCTCTAGAACTTGCTTTTAAAACAAACCTCCCATCCAAAGATGATCCTTAGAGATTTAACTTAAAATAGGAGCTACTTTTAGGCTCTCTAAAGTGAAGAAGAAAAGTATGTAGCTACTAACTATAATAGCTAGTTTAAAAAAAAAACAACACTTAGTTCTGCTTTTTAACGGAAGCTGAGCCCATCATTAGCTCCTTGAAGAATTCAGCCTTCAAACTTGGTTGTCTCTGCCAGTGACAGCTTGATATAAGCCAATCCATTGTAAACCCTATTTTTCAGGTTCCCATGACAAACTCAGAAATTTCCTTTAGGGCTAAAATACATTGTAGTTCTCTTCAGGCCCCACACAGAAATGTTTGAAAGAAATGTCAACAAAACAGTTCAAGACTTTTAGGTGATGTTAGAAGTTGGAAGATCCTTTAAAATGGTTTTGTTTTTGTACTTTAAACTTTCTGTAGATTTTAGTGCTCAAGATGAACAAAAGAATCTGAATCTGAAAAGATCTGGCTTAATAATGCATACATAAATAATTAAAAGTGTATTAACTGTCATGTAAATGTCTTAAATTTTGCTGCTGTTCCTAAAAATAACATGTTTTTGGTTGAAGCTGCATTTTTTTGTTGTTATTTTTATATATATACACAACATAGATAAATTTCCAGTATAGACTTTCATTACTGCCTCAGAGATTATGCTGGATCTCACAGTCATCTGCTTGCCTGTGGAAATAGTACAGAGGGTCCTCCTCATTTCCTGAAGTCATTTGCTCTTAGGAATAACCTAAAGTTTATAGTGGGAAGATCCATTCCCCCAGTGCAGTGGTAGGTTCCCTGCTGTGCTTTTCTATGTTTCCTAGTCAGTGTAGGAACATTGAACTTGGCATTAGAAGACGTGCGTTGTAGCCCAGGCTCTAACCAAGTCACTTCATCTCTCTCATCTGTAATATGGAGATGATGTTTGTATCACGTATCTCCACAAAGTTGTTATGAGAAAAGCTCTTTGCAAACTATAAAGTTACTATATGTAAGGTAAACTCATAATAGGTCGGGGGTTTTTTCCCTCAAGTCAGCCAGTAACTACTAATGGGTGATTAAAGAAAATGCTAGCCAGTTGAGTGGATTTGACTTACATGCCTGCTTTATTCTTGTCTTTTTTTTTTTTTAGTGAGGCATTTGGGGTTAAGTGACTTGAGTATTATGTGTCTGAGGTCAGATTTGAACTCCGGTCCTCCTGACTCCAGGTCCAGTGCTCTATCTACTGCGCCACCTAGCTGCCCCTATTCTTGTCATTTTCAAATGGAAGTTTAAAAATTATGTAGCTTCTGAAGCATGACACCACAGCAACCATATGAAAATTTTTTAAATCAGTTATTTGGCTTTTTTATCCATTTGTGCTAAGTAGTTTAATTTGTTATCTGTGATCTTATGATTTAATTCATTTTTTTCCCACTGGATCACCTGAATTGTTAAAGTTGCTTCATTGAGAACTCATGCCATGCTACTTTGGATCGGGGAACTAGGCTCTCCTAACTTCTTATCTTATTGCATACATAGAAACCATGTTATAAAGAAGTTAATTGCAGAGTCCTTTCTCATAGGAGCGATGTTAAAATGAGGGACAGTGTTCCTCACCAAGAATTGTAGCTTACATTCACACAGACTGATTGATGTTTTACTTACATGGACAGTCTCAGAAACTAGTACTGGGGTTCTAATCTCCATTTTTGCACATGAGGCTGAGAGACATTATAGTGGCTTGTCTTGGATCACAAAGCTAAGTCCCAAAGAGATGAGACTTAGACCCAGGGCTTCAGACTATGCTCTATATGTCCACAATTATAAATCTCTATGATCATTTAAAAGAAATTTATGCTACAATTTCGGTGGTACAGGAGAGCACCTGACTGAAAGTCAGGAGATCTAGGTTTGAATACTGACCTGAGTACTTATGAACTGTGTGACCCTGGGCAAATTGTTTCACTTTTGAGAACCTGTTTTCTCATCTGTTAAGTAGGACTGATAATGCTTATACTGCCTTCCTCAAAGTTTTGTTATGAGGAAAGTGCTTTGTAAACTTTAAAGCGTCACATAAATGTGTATTGTTAATATAAATGTATTAAACACATTAAATATACCGGGGCTCTGAAGTGCCGTCTCTAGATGTAGTTACTCTTCGAAACTTCTAGGATCCATGATTTCATTGGTATGGGTACTGTTGACAACCAAACAAATCATAACCCCTTTATGTTTTAGTGAACAGTCCTATAGAATTGCTACAGCCAAAAAAAAAATTATCTTATTAGTGAGGCCTTCTGAGGTTAGTTGTACTGTCCTTGTACAAAAGACTGTGGCTGAGCCTGTACTTAAACCTTAGCACAAGGCCTGGTATATCGTAGGCACTTAGTAAATGTTTATTGACTAAATTGGCTGGCTTTTCTAGCTTGGTAGAAATTTTAAATATGGGCAGCTAAGTGGTACAGTGGATAGAGCACCAGGCCTGAAATCAGGAGGACTTGAGTTCAAATCTGGCCCCAGACACTTCCTTAGGCAAGTCACTTAATCCTATTTGCCTCAGTTTCCTTATCTGTAAAAATGAACTGGAGAAGGAAATGGCAAACCACTCCAGTATTTCTGCCAAGAAAACCCCAGATAAGGTTGTGAAGAGTCAGACATGACTAAAAAGCAACTCAACAACAAAAATTGATAACTTTGATTTCTTCTTCTGAAAACTGCCTTTCACATCCTTTGAACATTTATCAATTGGGGAATGCTCTTGTTTTTGTAAATCAGCCTCAATTCTGAAACATCTTTGAAGTCCAGCTCCTCATCTGTGTTCCCACTACCACCACCTTGTACATCTGCAGTAGTGTTCTTAGAGGTTTTCTCTTCTAACTTTTCTCCCATTCCATGTCATTTTTGTTCTGGCACCAAAATAATCTTATATAGATCCTGTCATGCCTCTCTTCTACCCCAGATTTTTAGTGGCTCATATTATCTGTCAAGTTCAAATTCCTCTGCCTGGTATCAAGGACCTCCACAAGCTGGCACCATCTTCTCCACATCTCTGTTATTCTTAGTCCAGACTGGGGAACTCTCTTTACCCTTAGACAAACACAATGCTGTCATTCTGCCGTGCCTTGCTTATGCTGTTCTCTCTCCCTGAATGTCTTTTTTTCTTCTTTATCTGTTTAACTTATATTCATCCATTAAAGCCCAGTTCATCGTCACTCCAGGCAGCCTTGCCTGATCTCCCCATTTTGTCACAACCTTCCGTGGTAGATATCCTATAGTACTTTATCAATTTTCTAAGACATTTTATTTCAAATTATAACTATCTGTGTGTCTTATCCCCTAGTGAACGGTGTGCTCCCTGAGGCTTAGAGTCAGGAGTGCCCTGAGTCCCTCTCCCAACTATGACACTAACTGCATGACTGTGGCCAAGTCACTTACCTTTCTATGCCTTGTCTTCCTCAGCTGTCATAATTGTAATGCCTGCAGTATCTACTTAACAGTGTTGGCTCAAATTAGATAATGTATATAAAGCGCTTTGCCATGTTAAAATACTGTATAAATGTTAGCTATTTATCATAGTATCTAAACTTCATGTCTTCCCCAGTTGCCTAATGGAGTTCTTAATATTATGAGCTTAGGAAATCTAAATCCAGTGAATTTAGAGCTGTACTAAAAAACATTTTTTTGAAGTCTTCAGTAAGGACTAAAGATGTGAGGATTTGGAAAGGAGTTGTAAATCTAGTCTTCTCATTCACCTTTTTTTTTCCATTTGTTTTCAATCCTGCTCCTACCCCCCCCCCCCCCAGTTTCCACCTCAAAATCACACACAACATGGGGGAGAGGGAACTAGTACATTTATGAGGGTAGGCCCATCCTTTTCTTTAGTGGACATATTATGTGAATAGGAACCTCAGGACTTTTAGTACCAGCTGCCAATATCTCATCATCCCCTCTTCCCACCCCACCGCAAGCTTTCCTGAACCTCTACTATGTAGCAGCAACATGGGTCACACAGTGAATGAACTGGTAAAGCCCAGGGGAAGGGAAAGACAAAGCAGTAAAAGGGATTGTCAGACATCTGCCTTTAAGCAATTTAATTTTATTTTAGCTTCTACTAATTTAACCTTCATTTAACCTTAGTTTCAGTTTTCTTGTGTCCTTAACAGTGGTGTCAAGTAGTATGGCAATGATCTTAGGTTTCAAAATCCTTTTGATGATGGGAAGAACTGCATGAATGCTAAAGAATCCTAAGATTTCGAGCTGGAAGGCCCATGGAGATCCATCATCTCCTCTAATCCTCCTTTTACAGATGGAGACCTGGGCCTCAGGAGGTAGTAAGGGTCAGCTGATAAGGAGGGCAGGGATTCCAACTAAGGGTTTGCTCCTTCCACTACCTCATGCTGCCTCCAGATTTTCATTTAATATTGAATTTAAAGCTACCTAGGCATTCGTTGTGTTAAGCAAGCATCTGACACAGATATTTGAATAAATCCTCTTACTTCACTAGGCCATTCTTGTAACTTCTTTGAAGAGGCATACAACACAGTAATTTCTATGTTTGAGGAGTTGAGCTACTATTTTTGCAGAGTAAATCAGAATTATAAACCAAGGTCATAGAATTATAGACTCAGGGCTGAAAGGGACCTCAGAAGTCATTATAAACAGTCCCTTTTTTTGTTTGTTTGTTCATTTGTTTTGTTTACAAATAAGGAAACTAGCCCACAGAGATAAAGTTCCTTTCCCAGGTACCATAGCTGGGGTGGCAGAGATGGAGTTTGAACCCCAGTCCTCTGACTCCAGATCTAGCTCTCTCCACTGCACCAACCACCTGTCTCAATTGTTTTTATATTTCCCCTAAAGAACAACAGGGCAGCTAGGTGGCAAAGTGGATAGAATACTGGCCCTGGAGTCAGGAAGAACTGAATTCGAATGTGGCCTCAGACTCTTACTAGCTTTGTGACCCTGGACAAGTCACTTAACTGTTGGCCTCAGTCTCCTCATCTTTAAAAAGAGCTGGAGAAGGAAATGGCAAACCACTCCAGTATCTTTGCCAGGAAAACCCCAAATGGAGTCATGAAGAGTTGGACGTGACTGAAAGAGCTGAACAGCACAAAAAGAATAACAAAGTCACACTTGAGAATCCAGAAACATTCAAAGAAGTCTAGGTAGCTGACTGAAACTACTTGCAAAGTCTCTTAATTTGCCAGATTCCTATAGGTTGAGTAAGATGAAAAGGGAGGAAACATGAGTTTTATTTGGCTGTAACCCAGCATTCATCATTCAGGCCTTAGAAATTATTGAACTACATCCAGCAAATATACACCAATGTAGCACTATATTAGAAAAGTTTTCAAGATGCTTTTTAAAAATCGTTTTCGTTTGTTTCTTAGGCAGCTAATGGCACAAGAATCACTGGAAAAGCTGGGATTTAAAGATCTAATGGATGAAAAATCAGAAGCAAAAAAGAACTTGTAATGGGAGGAAGACAATTGAATTGCTTCTCATAGGAATCCTCTGTAGTGCTACATGTTGTACCTTCTCTCTTTAATTGTTCCCACCATCTGTAAGAGATTAATATTTGACTCTGATTGATATTAAAATCTTACTTAGGAAAGGTGCTTTGTTTGAAGGATTCCCTTTTTTCAATACTTATAACGAAGAGGTAAGAAGAAACCAAAATGATGTTACCATGCATTGCTAATATCAATCCATGGGGTAGAGTGTAATCCTGACATTAACCAAAGTTAGGGGAAAATGTTTACTTTTGTAAAGTAAATTTAACCTTTCAGGGTAATCATTTGGTAAATTATCTCTTTTTAGAAGCTTTCCTAAAAAGTTTATGGGGTTTGGATTTATTGGTTTTTTTGGTTTTTTTGTTTTGGCCAATATGTGAGTTTTTCTTCATTTCAGTTATAGGCCCATAATGTGAAATAAGAATGTTATATGTGATTTGATAAAAATATTTGTAAATACATGGCTTTTATCTTCTGTAAATGTGTAAGTTTTAATAGAGTACAATGAATATTTTTGAGTTAACTAAATGCCTACAAAGTTGTCTATTTTTACAACTGTTATCAAAAAATAAAACTGCTACTCAGCAACAAAATATTTTCTTCACAACTTAGAAATATGTATCTTAACATTTCCTTTTTTTATAAAATTTAAAAAATACAAAAGGAGTGAGAAATATTTTGGCTTCAGATAAATTTGTCTCTTTTTTTCAGGTATTTGCAGATTTTGAGTATGTTTCTAAATAGTTCAGCTTATTGTTCATCAGCCTTTATAAAGTTGGACAAATATTTTAAAACTTGTCTATTTTCCCTTGTTGAAAAGCAGAACATCTGGGATTTCATCAACACAGGCTATCTTTTCATTACCTATAAATCATAGTGTTTTACTTTTTACAGAAACTTCTGTAAATCTTGGTATTTCAGCATTGTTACATTCAAGTTCTCTGTCGACAAAGAACAAAATGTTATAATAGTGATAATATCTTTTCATCTTTTTCCTCACCAGTATATATGAGCATACAGTATGCATCCAACGTATCCATGGCCCTTGATTAATTGCAATATTTTGTGCCATTAATTGATTGGTCTACTTCTAGATGCACCTTCTCTAAGAGTGGGGATTTGGGAATAGACTTAGAATTTGAACAGTTTTAGGCTGGATGAAATATAGCTTCATCTTTGTTTATTCCTCTACCTTTGGTACATACTATACCAGTGGTGAAGGGGAAGGGGATTTGCCGCCTCCCTCCTCACCATGTCAATGAAGCCTTACTGATGGTAGAAGAAGAGAAAAACCCCTCTACCCCTCTCCCACCTCCCTAAACAAAACTGCATAAGAGTTGCAGGAGAAAAGGTGGAAAAGCAATTCTCTCTGAAGATCTGGGCTCTCCTTCCATAGCTGGCTATCTTCTCAACTGGCAAGTGTTAGCCCCAGCAACAGACTGCTTAAAAAGGGGTGTCCTTTCTGCAAAGCTGACTGGCTTCTTGAAACAGAAACAGAAGCTGGCTGATCCTTCAGCCTTCCAATGGCTTTTGACCACATAGTTTTACCCAATGGATAGACACAACAAGTATAATAACTTCTTTGCACTTCACTTTACTATCTGCACAGAGGTTGCTCGGTGTGAATTATTTGAAGTCTTAACACCTTTTAGAAGACACAAAATGGTCCTCTCAAAAACCAAAAGAGTGCATCCTTTATGAGGTGCAGCCTCAGCTACCATAACACTTCATTTTCCCTTACATTCTGCAATTTGATGAAGTTGAATAGTCTTGATCAAAGATTCCCAGATCACATACACATTCAGTTCAATTCAGTTCAGCCATGCACTGTGCTAAGTGCTGGAAATAGAAATAAAAAGACAAACAGTCCCTGCCCTTAAGGAGCTTGCAATCTAATGGGGAAAAACCATGCTCTGAAGAAAGCTGGAGGGAGTAGGGGAGGATCGGGTATCATGTTCCTTGGAATCCAAACCAGGCAAAGCTACTAATGGAGAGTTAGCTGAAAGGTCAAGATCCTTGCCCTCCATAAAGGAAAGCTTTAGGAGAAGTTTGGTGCTCTACCCTCCAGTCAGAGAGGAGGGAAGACTGAGTTGAGGAGGGGCTGAGTATCCAAATGTGTTAATCAGCATGATGATGGGATTTCAGGTGATCTGCTTATTCTGGGTGGGGCATCTTATTCCCTGGGATCTAAACCAAGTGCGGTACTGAAGGAAAGTAGAGACTGTATACAAAGTACAGTAGTAAAATAGAAAATAATGGGGGGGGGCGGTAATAAACTAATGGCTGGGGGGGGTAGGGGGAAGGAATCAGGAATGGTTTCATATAGAAGGCAATGCTTGAGTTGATCTTTTTGTAATTTTAGTTTTCAGCATTCACTTCCACAAGATTCTGAGTTCCAAATTTTCTCCCCATCTCGTCCCTCCCCCGACCCCAAGACAGTGTGCATTCTGAATACCCCTTTCCCTAATCTGCCCTCCTTTCTATGTCCCCCACCCCTTCTCTTATCCCATTCCCCTTCTATTTTCCTGTAGACAGGATAGATTTCTATATTCCATTGCCTGTATATCTTATTTCACGGTTGCATGTGAAAACAGTTTTTTTATTTGGTGAGGCAGTCGGGGTTAAGTGACTTGCCCAGGGTGTCACAGCTAGTGTCAACTGTCTGAGGCCAGATTTGAACTCAGGTCCTTCTGACTCCAAAGCCAGAGCTCTATCCACTGCGACACCTAGCTGCCCCTTGAAAACAATTTTTAACATTTGTTTTTAAAACTTTGGGTTTCAAATTTTCTCCCCTCCTCCCTCCCCACCCACCCTCATTGAGAAGGTAAGCATTGAGTTGATCTTTAAAGGAAACTCAGTACCAAGAGAAGGGAAGTACATTCTAAGCATGGAGGGAAGGGTCTGTGAAAAAGTATAGAAATATGGGAGCTGGAATGGCATATGTGAAACTGTAATAAGGCCAGTTTAGAGGGACCATAGTGTGAAAGGGAGTTAGGTACAGGGTGTCCTAAAAGTCTTAGTGCCATTTTAAGTTTTGGGATACCCTATATAATGATCCTGGAAAAGGTAGATAGGAGCCAGGCCATGAAAGGCCTTAAATGCCAAAAAGGAGATAATTGAGTACTAGAGTAACATAGAAAAACATTTTGGCAGCTCTGTAGAGGAAGAATTGGAGAAGGAAGAGATTGGAGACAGAGAGCAATTGGACTTCAAAATATCTATAGCAGCATTTATGTAGTAGCAACAAAGTAGAAACAAAGGAAATGCCCATCCATTTGAGAATGGCTAAACTGTGGTATATGAAAGTAATGGAATATTGCTGTGCTGTAAGAAACTATGAAAATGAAAAATACAGAAAAGCATGGAGAGACCCTTCTTCCTACTGAATTCTGAGTTCATTAAATTTTCTATCCAAAGCCTCTGTCTCAGATACATCTATGGACGAGCTTTGCCTGTCCAGTTGTATATTGTCTGGACCGCGAGCATTTTTTTAGCCACCTGAGTTTGTCCCTGTATGCAGTGTTAGGTCAACCATTTTGAATGGTGATATATGTTATTGAAGAGGCCCTGTACTATTTTGGGCTTTGATGCAATCAAGATCGAATCATCTGAGAACAGAAATATCTGGAGGATCTCACCTATTGGAAATCCCTCATCATTTGGGCTTTGTGAGGGCCATCTTTCATGACAGGAACAAATAGCTTTCATGATCATATAGAGCAGGGTAGGTTTCAGACCTGAAAGGGGCCTTAGGGGCCATCAAGTTCAACCCTCTCATTTCACTGATGAGGAAACTGAGGAACAGAGAGGTTGTCAGTCACTTAACATTTCTTATGTACCTACTCTATGCACTATACTAAGTGCTAAGGTTAAGTGACTTGCCCAGGGTCACACACCTATTAAGTGTCTTAGGGATACTTGGAGCTTTCTGACTCTTAAGTCTAATGTCTTATCCACTCTACTAGTTGCTTACATATGCTTTATTTAGCATGACACTGGTTAGTTCCTGATATATTAGCTTTTTATTGACGGATTTTTTTTTTGGGTGTGGCAGTTGGGGTTAAATGACTTGCCCAGAGGCACACAGCTAGTGAGTATTATAGTGTCTGAGGCCAGATTTGAACTCAGGTCCTCCTGACTTCAGGACTGGTGTTCTATCTACTGCACCACCTAGCTGCCCCCATTTTAGCTTTTTATCCATAATTAATGTGAGTTAGAGAAATCTTTTTTGTCAAATTTTTTGTGTGGTATGTAAAAGACCTGTGGGGTCATTGTAAGGCCAAACTTTCTATGATTTCATCTATATTTAGATTTTTATTCTGAAGCAAAAATCAGTATGTTTTAAAAAAGGAAATCATTTAAAGTCATGAAAGAAACAAAAAAGAAAGGATAATCAAAATTAGTATAATTTTATTAAGATTTTAAACTTTTTTATATATGGAAAAGAGTAACTTTTCCAATCTCTTGCCAAAAAATCCAGAAAACTCTGCCTTCTGAAACATTTGTGTTGTGGTGAATTTTAGGGCTTATCATTCAGCACAATGATAATACTTTTTTGTTGTTGATAAGGCCCCTGTTAATGTAATTTTAGCTCCAGAGTCAAAACCTTTTGCTTAAAATTTGAGGCACATTCCACCTGAAATTAGTAGGGATTACTATAGGATTTTGGTCTTCTGGGGAAGATTTAAAGGCCCAGGTTAGAAGTAATTCAACTGTTGGAGGTATCTTACTCAAGTTGTCAAATCAAATAAGATCAAGCATTTATTAAAATAAATTAACATATTAAACTTTATTACTACGTGCCAGGCACTGTGCTAAACACACTGGGAATACAAAGAAAGGCAAAACCAGTACCTGCCAACAAGGAGCTCATGGGATTCTAAGAGGGCAGAAAACTTGCAACAACATACATATATGAATATGTACTTATACATATATACGTGTGTGTGTGTGTGTGTGTGTGTGTGTGTGTATACACAAGATATATAAGAATTACCTTGAAGGTAATCTCAGAGAGAAGGTGCTGGCAGTGAGGGGGACAAGGAAAGGTCTCTGGCAGAAGATGAGACTTGAGCTAAGTTTTGAGGGAAGCTGGGGGAGCCAAGAAGAAGTAAGGAAGAGAGACAGAGACAGAGAGACAGAGCTCGCGCATGCATTCTAGACATCAGAAGCAGTAAAAATGCATCTTCAGGAGATGGAATTTTGAGTATTGTGATCATCAAGAAGGTTAGTGCTATGAAACATATAAATGTCTTGTGATCATGCTCTCAGAAAGAAATGCTTTCTAATCCTAACCCATTGAGTTGGGAAGTTCAGGTGTTCTCCTCTCCAGGTGTCCTCCCTCCTTCTTTATTTTGAACATACTTTTTAGTCCCACCCCAGTCCCAAAGCATGTGATGTTTCCTTGCCTCAGGAGAAGAGTAAATATCTCCAAATCCCAAGAATACTTTGCAGGTCCAGACCATTCTTACCCTCTTTAGGAGAGGCATTACATACCCCTATTCAAAGTTTATTAATTTTTAGGTGCTCTGTGAAGCCTTCCCAGATCATTCCAATTTGCAAAACTCCCTTCTCTGAACTCCCACAGCATTTGGCTGATGGAGCAGAGCAAGAGGTGGAGTGATAGATGGTGCCACTAGAGAGGGAGCCGTTCCTCCTAATGGAACTGACCAGTGGATGAGATATATCCTCATATATCTATTAAAAATATTCTTAAATTTAAAATATGTATATGTATTATGTATGTGTGTGTATATATATATATGTGTGTGTGTATATATATATATATATCCCCTCACAAAAACCCTGAAAGGTAGATGCTATTATTATCTCCATTTTACATATAAGAAAGCTGAGGCAGACAAAGCTTTAAGTGACTTGTTCAGAGTCACATAGCTAGTAAGTATCTGAGGCTGATGTTGAGCTCAGATCTTCCTTACTCCAGGGCCAATGCTCCATCCACTGTACCACCTAACTCCTCTACAAATAAAATTAACATGTACGTTGTGTGACTATTATGAAAGTAGGCAAGGGGAAGAATGAGGAAAATATGATGAAAATAGTTTTGAAAGTTACCTATTGAATTTATATTATATACTTAAAAGCAAGTTCTACATAATAGTGACTTGGCAGTTTCATGTACAATCCTCTTCTGTTTTACAATGTACATGGAAATGTCCGTTTTATTTGGTGGTGTTAAGTACATAATTTTTCAAATTAATTTTTTTAATTTGGAGAAAGGAAATGTGGTTTGAGGTTAAGAAATGAAAGATACCAAAGGCTCTTAGCTATACCATGAATACTTTCTGCAGGAAGAGAGGGTCAGAAGGCACTGAACCACATCACAAAGAGTAAAATTATATCTTAACAAGAAACAACTAGTTATAGATGAAATAGTCATTTGGGAATCAGCTGTTTGTGTGCAATCAGATGATCCATGAGTTAGAGCAAAGTGTAATGCCAACACCACTTTATAATGCAGTTTGAGATCTGGTATTGCTAGATCACCTTCCTTCACATTTTTTTTAATTGTCTTGATATTCTTGACTGTAAATGGAGTTTTAAAGCAGGTTTTCCAACCAATGACAACATTTTCTCACAGAAAGTGTAACTAAATAGGGTTGTATAGTGAAGGGAATAAGTATTTATTTAGTACCTGCTACATGCCTTGTAGTACCTGCTACATACTTAGCACGTAAATGCTAAGTGCTTTACAAATATTACTCTTTTGATCTTCACAACAACTCTGTGACGTAGATGTTATTATTATCCCCATTTTGTAGGTGGGGAAACTGAGGCACAGAGAGATTAAGTGCATTGTCCAGGGTCACACAGCTAGTAAGTCTCTGATGTCAGATTTGAAATCAGGTCTTCCTGACATTCTACCCAATGAGTCACCTAATTGCTTGTATAATATGCCCCTGGTTCAATTTGTTGCATATTTTCTGTGGAACTGAATGTCAGGGACTCAAGAGCACCTGTTTTATTCCCTGTGTGTTAGTATGACAGCCCTAGGCAAGCTTAGCTCACCAAATTATTTCATCCTGCCTCAGATCTGCATCAGCCGTGATATGGGTTATATGAGGCCTTCATAGGAGGCAGCTAGGCAATGGATAGAGCACTGGTTCTGGAGTCAGGAATATCCGAGTTCAAATCTGGCCTCAGATACTTAACAGCTGAGCAAGTCACTTTCCCTGTTTGCCTTAATCCACTGGAGAAGGAAATGGCAAACTATTCCAGTATCTTTGCCAAGAAAACCCCATGGTCCGTGACGTCACAAGGAGTCACACACGATTCAACAACAACAACAAAGCATTCAGTTATAAAGGAATTTTAAAATTACTAAATTTAACCATCTGGTTTTACACCGTTCTCTCTAGGATCCCCTGTCCCGACTTGAACCCACACTCATGAGTTGGATCCCAGAAGACGTCTGCTACTCTCAGGTTGTAGGGTAGCCTGCGGGTCTATACTTTAAAACTATAGTTCATGAGTCACCATCAGTGTGCTTCAGATTAATAGCTGGTAGGCACAATTAACTCAAAGCAAAGATATTTATTAACATGATATTATAAAAGTAGTAGCTATAAAACATTTTCCCCATAAACTTGAAGCATACTCTCCCACAAGTACACTCAATATACATGAGAAGAGTGAGCACAAATTCTGAATACGATAGGCACATATGGGCCTCACATGCAACACATGGCCAAGGCAACTCCAGGGTCATGTTGCCCATGCCAATACAGGGCCTTGATATCCTTTCTCTTCCCATGGAATCATCTTCTCCATAAATTGCATCATGACTTCAAGGACTTCATGACTTCCCTTGAATCTAAGGCTGACTCTCTTCTCTGCTACCAGGGGGTTACACACATTGAAACTGCTTTTTGCCTGAGAGTTGCTGCATCTCTGTGTCCAAAATCCTGGACAGCCTCTATTCCCTCAACTATGTCTTGAACTCTCTCAAACTGAAGAACTCCAAAGCTGATGGATAGAATGTCTCCTATTGGACAAATGGCTCTGTTGCTAAGCTCCATGGCTAATAGAAGGTAAAGAGAAGAGATAAATCCCTGCTGTATTCTGGTAGAAGCAGAAGGATTACATTCCACAAAAGTGTTCTGGGTCTTGAATGGACTGAATTCAGCTTTTTGTTGATTCTTGGGGACATGGCCAATTTTTACCCAGATGATTACATTGCCCCATTTTGATTCAATCTGAGAAAGATGTTCACACTCTATAGATGGATAGTAGAATGTTGACACCTTTTTAACACATTAATACCTCATGATCTGCGATGGAGACCAACTCCCCCTCTTACACACATACTAGGAAACAAGACAAAAAAATTAAATACAAGGATATATTTAAAAATATAAGGATATATATAACTTGCCTAAGGTCATTCATAAAAATTTATAGAGCATCTATTATGTCCAAGGCATTGCGGGAATTAAAAAGGATAACACAAGAGCCCTTTCCCCATGGACCTTATAGACTAATACGGCACATATCAGAATTTGAAAGCAAGTGTCACTTAACCCCAATTGCCTAAAAAGAAAAAAGAAAGCAAGTGTCGTGCCTCTCAGTCCAATAAATCAACCACCATTTATTTGTTTTTACTATGTGCCAGATACTGTGCTAAGCGGGGGGGAAAAAGAAAAACAAAAACAAAAACAAAAGCAAGAACCCTCCCAGCTTGTGAGCAACAAGCGCCTTCCTGTTCCCTCATCCCAACCCCAGTGCCCAGTAAGATCCTACTACCAGCGATTGTACGCAGCGGCCCGGGCAGTCCTCTTCTCTTCCCCTCCATGCCCCCAGCGCGAGCTCAGTAGCTAAAGGTGGCCCGAGCCACCGCGGTCGGTTGAGGGGACCAGGGCTGGCGGACGGGATGGAGCCAAGCCAGATGGAGAAGAAAGTTTCGGAGCTTAGTCAGTCTCAGCGAAACAAAATTCATTCGCTCTTCACGGTTCCTTTTCGCACGAGCGACAGCCAAGCTAACGACAATGTGGCCGAAACAAGAAGTTTGGACTCCATCTCTCAGGCGTCCTCTGCTCGGCGATTCTCGACGAGGATTGATCTATCTAGTGATGACAGTAAGGAGAGAACAGGCCGAAAGCTGTTGAACATGCTGAGAAAAACTATTAAAGGAAGTGAGAGTCAAGAATTGGATGTTGCACAGCCTGTACCAGCTTTGGTTCCATTTGGTGATGTGGTTGGCTGCCTCGCTGTCCATATAAGGAGATGCAGACATTTTTCACCTATGACCGACTTACAGCATTTCACAAATTTGTTTATTCGCATCACTGTAAACAAGATCATGAAATACACTAAAACTCATTCCTTGAATTGTAAGAATAATGAGAATAGGCCTGGAATTAAGTTTGAAGAAGTGAAATACTTCTCTGTACAGGTTCCAAGACGTCAGGATGATGGAAGGAATATGATTTATTTGGAACTAATGAAATTTGATCATTTGAAAGCATACCCTGTAGTATTGGGAAGTTTTGGTTTACATCTTTATGAAGTAATTCAGAAGGGATGCTTCACAGAAGAATTTCTTATGAGGATTAGAAACCAGATCGTCTGCAAGGTTGAAGTGGAATTTATGTTTTCCTATGGAAACTTTGGTTATGGCTTTTCACATCAGTTAAAACCACTTCAGAAGTTGATTCAGCCATCCATGTTTATGCATGTCCCCCCACCTGTAGAAAGAACAGACCCTCTAACAAATGTTATCACACCACAACTAATAGAATATCCGGCATTCTTATCCCCAGACCTGAATGTTACTGTTGGGACTCAGCAAAAACAGGCTCATTCATCATTTCCCGTGAGACTTGAAAAACTTCAGCAACAACCTCGAGAGAGGCTTGACAGAATGAAGAAAGAATACAGAAATCTGAAAACATGGGAAGAGAAATCTAAGTATTTAGACCAAATTCTTCGCATGAAAACAGACCCAAAAGACTCTAATGATAGTGATGTCAATGATGTCATATTTATTAAGCGTGATTCTCCACCTCTCGCAAGTTTCTCCCAGACACTAGAATATTCATTAAAAAAGCAAGAGGTTAAACCTCTTCCATCTGAGTTTCCTATCAAAACACCTGAAATTAAGAAGAGGCTGCCACCAGCAGAAATGAGAGAGAGGTCTCCAGATGCATGCTTAAATCTTCAAGAAGATGCTGAAACAAAAAATGAAAGCCTTCCTGCTCCTTTACCTCCCGTTTCATTAAGAGAAAAAGAAATTAGTGTAGAAGCTATAGATGGAAGAGATGATGAACTAGCATGTGAAAACATTGGACATAAAGGAGAAATGTCAGAGAGATGGATCACAGGCTTGGCTTCACCAGAAGTAAAACCAAAACAGAGCCACATAAGCCCAAGAAGAATAAACCTAATTCAATCAGAAACAAAGGTGAAAAGTATAATTTTAAGCCCATTTAGAAAAAAGAAAAGCACAGATGAACTTGAATTAGAAACAAAAAGGCAAACTTTAAAGCAAGAAAGCAAAATGAGCTCAGAATTTCTTCAGGAACTAAAAGAAGACATTGAAGCAGTGGCAAGGATGCATCTTTCTCAACATGTTTCCTTTAATATTTTGCAGGAAGCTACAGAATTACCTTCAAGAACAGATCTGCTAAAAAAAGATAAGTTTGAAAAAGATATTAACTTGGATGAAGCTAAAGACAAGGATGAGGAAAGGGAAAAGTACAAGGAAGGAATAGGTGAGAAGAATAAAGCAGAGGAAGAAAAGAGTGATGAGGGCACCGACTATCATGGAGGACAGGGAACTTGGACTTGGAGGAGCACCCAATAGACACCAGTCAGGACTCATCAAATAATATAAAAGGAAGATTTACATTTGACCTCATTTAAGCATCTTGAAAAAGCAAATGAAAAAAGCAAGGTTTGACTTGGGAAGAAGCTCAGATGATTACCAATACCCATTCAAAAATCTTGTAAGACCAAATACTGCTCCAGAGTTTAACAAATGAATAAACCCACACAAGTTATCAACATTTCTATATGTTACCAACAAAGTCCAGTAGCAAGAGTGGGAAAAGATTTAAAATAACTGTCGACAATACAAAATACTTGGGAGTCTACCTGCCAAAACAAACTCAGGAACAATATGGGCACAATTACAAAACACTTCACACAAATAAAGTCAGATTAAACAACTGGGAAAATATCAATTCCTCATGGGTAAGCTGAGCCAATATAATAAAAATGACAATTCTTCCTAAATTAACTTACTTATTCTGCGCCGTACCAAACTACCAAAAATTATTTTTTAGAGATAGAAAAATAATAACAAAATTTATCTGGAAGAACAAAAAGTTAAGAATATCAAGGGAATTAATGAAAAAAAAATCTGAAGGGAAGTGGCCTAGCCGTACCAAATCTCAAATTGTATTATAAAGCGGTCATCATCAGAGTTTAAAAAATGATTGAAAGAATGCTTTGGGAAATTTACAACCCCACGGGTAGTTTCAGCAGGCTTATTTCATGTTAATATTACAAACCCAGGTCTAGAGGAATATAATCAGAAAAAAGACCTGGAAGTCTTGAAGAAGTTCAGTCACTTATGATATTCTACAGTTGTTAAACAGTTCATATGTGAAACAAAAGTACAAGAATGGTATGAAGTGTATCATGAATCTCCTTACTATTGAAATGTGTATGGGTCAGTCCTCTTAGTTAGCAGTTCACTACAAAATTTCATCTTGTTAGAGTTGTTTTCACTGAAATGCAAATATTTATGATGCATTAAAAAAAAAAAAAGAAAGGCAAAAATCGTCCCTGCTCTTTAGGAGCTTAGAAAATACTCAGAGAGACAACATGTAGAATCAAAAGATCCAAGATGAATAAAAAGAGCAGATAGAAGGTAACTTGAGGGGATGGGACTTGGGAGGGCTAAGGACTCCTGCAGAAGGTGGGATTTGGGCTGAGTCTTGAAGGAAGCCTGGGAAACTAAGAGATGAAGGTGAGGGAAGAAGAATACTCCAGACATGGGGAACAGCCAGTGTTAGGGTACAAGTATGGAAAATGTCATGTCATGTGTGAGGAACAAGTAGGCCACTGTGGCTGGATCATAGAGTACATGGCTGATAGCAGAATGTAGTAGAAGACTGTACTGATGGAAAGAGACTAGGTTGTAATCAGCATCAAGTGCCAAAGGGTTTCATATTTAATCCTAGAGGTAATAGGGAGCAATTGGAGTTTATTGAGGGGGAGAGAGTGACATGGTCAGACCCCTGCTTTATGAAAATTACTTTGACTTAGCTACTTTGATCAAGACAGTAAGACAATTGCAAAGGATCCGTGGTGTAAAATGCTATCTAGAGAGAAAACTGAAGAACTGACTACAGATTGAAGCATACTTTTTTCACTTTATTTTTTCTTGCTTTTGGTTTTTGTTTTTTTGCAACATGACTAATGTGGAATTATGTTTTGTATGACTTCACACGTATAACTCCTATCATATTGCTTACTTTCTCAGTGGGTGCAGGAGGGATGGGAGGGAGGGTGAAAATTTGGAACTCAAATTTTTAAAAATGAGTGTTAAATAAGCAAAAAAATACATAATATTTTAATTAGCCAAAAAGAAAAAAAGACAATTACTTTGGCATCTGAGTGGACAATGGATTGAAGTGGGCAGACATTTTAATCAGGGAGACCAATTAGAAGACTATTGCAATAGTCCTAGTGTGCGATGATTAGGGCCTGAACTAGTATGGTGATTCTACGAGTTTTTTTAATATGTATCATATTTCATATGTATCCCCTATATCTCATATATATCTTGTATATTTATGATATATATCCAAGATACAGATACATATATATACATACACATATACATATACACATGAGAAATGTTGTAGAGAAATAAATTATAAGATTTGGCAACTGATTAAATATGTAGGTTGATCAAGAGAATAGAATCAAGGATAACACTAAGGTTGGGAGCCTGGGTGACTAGGAGGATGGTGGTACCCTGACAGTAATGGGAAATTTGGAAAGAGAGGAAGGTTTGGGGGAAAAGATGAGTTCCATTTTGGACGTTCTGAGTTTGAGATACCTATAGGCCATCTCACCTGAAATGTCATTAGACATTAGGTCATTGGCGATGAAGGACTGGAGCTCAGGACAGAGGCTAGAACAAGATAAATAGATATGGCAATCAGGTTCATAAATATGACAGCTGAAGACGTGGAAGCTGATTAGATCACCAAGTAAGAGAGTATAGAGAGAAAAGAAAGGAATGCCCAAGAGACAGTCGTTGGGGATATTCACAGTGAATAGGCATGACATGAATGATAATCCAGAAAAGAAACTGAGATGGCTTGGACAGGTAAGAGAACTGAGAGAACAGAGGCATTAAAACCCAGAGAGGAGAGAGTATTGAGGAGCAAAAGGTGGTCAACAGCTGAGAAGTCCAGTAAGAATGAGGATGGAGCAAAAGCTATTGGCTTGGTGACTAAGAGATCATCGGTAACTTTGGAGAGGCCAGTTACAGTTGACAGTGAGTTTGGAGGTCAGATTACAGTGGTTTAGAAGAGAGTGAGGGGAGAAGAAATGGAGGCACAGGGGTTAGATGGTTTTTTCAAGTTTTTATTGGAAGGGGATGATAGTTTTCAGGTATGGCAGGATCTAGTTAGGGTTTTGTTTTTGTGTTTTTGTTTTTTTTTTTAGGATAAGAGAGACATGGGCCTATTTTCAGGCAGCTGGGAAGGAGCCAGTAGACAGGGAGAGACTAAAGATTAGAGAATGGGGATGATGGTGGGGGCAATCTGCTGGAGAAGACAGGAAGGGATTATGACTCCATAATCAAGGGTACATGTAGAAGGGATGACTTTGGCAAGCAGGGGGGCTAACTCATCAACAGAGATTGTAATGAAGGAAGAAATGTGTTAGAGGGATGGGAGATGGAGAGGAGGTGAGAAGAGGAGGTGAAAGACTTCAACTTTTTTGGTGAAGTAAGATGGGAGGTTTTCAGTAAATAAAGAGAGAGAAAGAGGCATGAGAGACTTGAAGAGAGAAGAGGTTTTGGAACAGCTGCTACAGCTGACAGGGAATAAATTAGAGAAGAGTTGTAGGATTGCCTTGCAATGTAGTAAGTGTCCAGTTGGATTACGTAGCATAAGTTTATAGTGGACCCAAACAGCTGGGTTTCATGATCTCCTCCCATTTCATTGATGAGTAGGAACAAAGGAGGCAGATGATGTGAGTAATCTAGGGTTGGGGGTGAGGGATAGGGAACAAGGATTTGTTACATTCCCATGATATGCCAGGTGCTGTCTTATGTATTTTATAAATAATATATCATTTTATTCTTTTTAACAATACTGGAATACTGGATGCTATTATCCCCATTTTACAGCTGAGGACATTGAGGCAGACAAAGTTTAAGTGACTTCTCTGCCTCAGTTCTTCAGTTTCCTATGTGCGTGGCACATAGAAGGTGCTTAATGAATGTTTATTGATTGACGTACTAAGCTATGTGCTTTACAAATATTATCACATTTGATCCTCACAAGAATTGTGGGGAGGTAGGTGTTGTTATTTTCATGATTTCGCTGTTCAGAAGATTGAGACATAGAGAGGTTAAGTGATTTTTCTGGGGTCACACAGCTATGATCAATTTGAGGTCACATTTGAACTCAGGTCTTTTTAACTCCAGGCCCAGCGCTCCATCCACTGTGTCAGCTAGCTGCCTTTAGGGCCATTTCTAGCTCTTAAGTTTAGGATCTTATGGTTCCTTTTTTTTCTTTTCTTTTTTTTTTTGCTAGGCAATGGGGTTAAGTGACTTGCCCAGGGTCACACAACTAGTAAGTGCTATGTGTCTGAGGTCGCATTTGAACTCAGGTCCTCCTGAATCCAGGGCTGGTGCTCTATCCACTGCACCACCTAACTTCCCCCATGGTTCCTTTTTTATCTGTTGCTCTCTCCATGCAATCAGTCCCTCTCATAGAATGCTAATGCACTTCTTTAAAAAAGAAAACCAATAACAAGAATGTCCTAACTTTAATGTAGACTTGAGTAGAACAGAGTTAGAAGATGATTGAAAGAGGTACTCAACTGGACTTCTAGAAGTATCACAAATCTTGATTTACCTAAACGCTTGAGGAATAAGGTGTTCTAGTTAATTCCATCTTCTTGTTAATTTATGCTAATGAAGAAAACTCTTTGTTTCGACTCTTTCTCTTTTTTTGCAGATCAAAGCATTTTTTATTTGCCTAATTCTTTTTTGTTATTTTTTCTTTTGATTTGTTTCTTCTTTCACAATTGTGACTAATATGGAAATATGTTTTACATGAAAGCACACGTATAACCTATATCAAATTGCCTACCATTTTCAGAAAGGGGGGGAGGGAAGGAGGGAGAAAAATTTGGAACTCTAAAGCTTGTCAAAAATGAATGCTAAACATTGTCTTGACATGTAATGGGGAAAAATACTATTTAAGAAAAAGAAATTACTAAAATCTATTTCAACCAATTACATGCCAATAAAGCTGACAATCTAAATAAAATAGATGGATTTTACAAATATATGAAATGCTCAAATTAGGAAGATAAGCAATAGAAAACTTAATCCAATCTCAGAAAAAGAAGTTGGAAAAATCATAAAGGACCTCCCAAAGAAAAAATCTCAGGACCAGAACGGATTTAGAAATGAATTCTACCAAACATTTAAAAAATAATTAATTCCAATATTACAAAAGCTATTTGAACAAATAGGAACAAGAGGAGTCCTACCAAATTTCTTCTATGATGCAGATACAGGCTTGATACCTAAACCAGGGAGGGTCAAAATAGAGAAAGACAACTATAAACAAATATCCCTAATATTGTTACAAAAATTCTAAATTAAATATTAATGAGAAAACTAAAGCAACATAGCACAAACATAATATACTGGATTGGATATATACTAGGAATGCAGGACTGGTTGTTCTTTTCAACTCTTTCTAAAACTTTTTAATCTACTTTCCTGCCTTAGTAAGAAAATTATAGTGAATGTAATGAAGTCTTTCATAACTGGTAAGAATCTCCGAAATTGTGAATCATTCGGAACAGTGTGTAGGAGGGTGGCTAAATGTGTAACAACTCTAATCCATATCCTGTAAACTGATTTTCTTATTTTTTTAATTTAATTTTTTGGTTATATTTTAGGTTCCAAACTTTCTCCCTCCCCACCCTGCACTAGAGAAGGCCACCATTTAACACAGATAAACATATGTATGTATAAACACACACATATGTGTGTAAAACCATACTATGTAAGCTTCTATTATTCTTTCTCTGGAGGTGCATAGCACCTTCCTTCATAGGTCTTTTAGTTTATTTGAGTATTTATAATACTCAGCATAACTTAGTTGTTCACAATTATTCTTCAAACAATATTGCTGTTATTGTATACAATGTTCTCTTGGTTCTGCTCATTTCATTTTAATTATTTCATGCAAGTCTTTCCATGTGTTTCTAAAATCAACCAGCTCGTCATTTCTTACAGTATAGTAATATTCCATCACAATCATGTGCCACAACTTGTTCAACCACTCCCTAATTGATGGGCATCCCCTCAATTTCCAGTTCTTTGCCATCACAAAGAGAGCTGCTATGAATATTTTAGAACTTATAGGTTCTTTTCCTTTTTCCCTGAACACCTTGGGAAACAGACCCTAATAGTGGTATTGCTGTGTCAAAGGGTATACACAATTTTATAACTCTTTGGGCATAATTCCAGATTGCTCTCCAAAATAGTTGGATCAGTTCACAGTTCTACCAACAATGTCCCAATTTTTCCACATCCCCTCCAACATTTCTCATTTTCCCCTTTTATCATTTTATCCAATCTGATAGGTGTGAGATGATATCTCAAAGTTATTTAATCTGTATTTCTCTTTTCAGTAATGATTTAGAGCATCTTTTCATATGTCTATATATAGCTTTGATTTCTTCATCCAAAAACTGCTTGTTCATATTCTTTGACCATTTATTAATTGGAGAATCACTCATATTCTTCTAAATTGAGCAAAGTGTTCTTTATATTTGAGGTATGAGACTTTTGTCCAAGAAACTATCTATTAACATTTCTCCCCCTACCCCCGCAATTGTCTGCTTTCCCTCTGATCTTGGCTACATTTATTTTATTTGTACAAAAACTTTTTAATTTTATGTAATCAAAATTATCCATTTTACATCTTACAATGCTCTCTCTTTTTTATTCATAAATTCTTCTCCTATCCATAAGTCTGATAGGTAACATGTTCCATGTTCTTCTAATTTACTTATGATATTTCCCTTTATATCTAGGTCATGTATCCATTTTGACCTTATCTTGGTAAATGATGTAAGATATTGGTCTATGCCCAATTTCTGCCAAACTAC
The DNA here is from genome assembly GCF_900497805.2 of Vombatus ursinus. Lineage (NCBI taxonomy): Eukaryota > Metazoa > Chordata > Mammalia > Diprotodontia > Vombatidae > Vombatus > Vombatus ursinus. The sequence goes on from NW_020954585.1 coordinate 903,597, forward strand.
TTTTAGTTTTCCCAAAAATTTTTGTCAAATAGTGAATTTTTATCCCAAAAGCTTAAATCTTTACATTTGTCAAACAAAAGGTTACGATAATCAATTAATACTGTGTATTGTATGTCTACTCTGTTCCAGTGATCCACCTTTCTATTTCTTGACCAGTACCAGATAGTTTTGATAATTACTGCCTTATAATATAGTTTACGATCTGGTACTGTTAAACCTCCTTCCTTTACACTTTTTTCATTAATTCTTTTTATATTCTTGCCCTTTTGTTCTTCCAAATGAATTTTGTTATTTTTTCTAGCTCAATAATTTTTGGGGGGAATTTAATTGGGATGGTATTGAACAAATAAATTAGGTAGAATTGTCATTTTATCATATTGGCTCTGCCTACCCATAAACAATATTTCTCCAATGATTTAAATCTGGCTTTATTTATATAAAAAGTGTTTTATAATTATGTTCATGTTTGTTCCAAGGTTCATCTAGGCAGGTATATTCCCAGATATTCTGTGTGTCTACAATTATTTTAAATTGGGTTTCCCTTAACTCTTCTTTCAGGGTTTCGTTGGTGACATATAGAAAAGCTAATAATTTATGTGGGTTTATTTTATATTCTGCTACTTTGCTAAAATTATTAATTATTTCAACCAGCTTTTTAGTTGAACCTCTAGGATTTTCCAAGTATGTCATCATAATATCTTTGAAAAGAGATAATTTTATTACCCCATTGCCCATTCTGATTCTTTCAATTTCTTTTTCTTCTCTTATTGCTATATCTAGGATTTCTAATATGGTACTGACTAATATTATTGATAATGCACATCCTTATTTCACTCTTGATCTCACTGGGAATGCCTCTAGTTTATTCTCATTGCTTATGGTTTTAGGTAGATACTTCTTAACATTTCAAAGAAAAAAATCCCTTTATACTTATGCTTTCAAAGCTTTTCCTGCACCTACTGATATAACCATATGCTTTTTGTTACTTTTGTTATTGATAGTTTTCCTTATATTAAACCATCCCTGCATTTCTGGTATAAATTCCACTTGGTCACAATGTATAATCTTTGTGATATATTGTCATAGTCTCCTAGCTAGTATTCTATTTAGGATTTTTGCATTCATATTCATTAGTGACATTGGTCTATATTTTTTTCTGTTTTTGCTCTTTCTGGTTTGGTATTAACACCATATTTGTTTCATAAAAGTAGTTTTATAAAACTACTTCCTTCTTTGCCTATTATTTCAAATAATTTATTTAGTATTGGAATTAGTTGATCTTTAACTATTTTGTAGAATTCAATTGTAAATTCATCGGTCCTAATGCTTTTTTATTAGGAAGTTCATTTATGGCCTGTTCAGTTTCTTTTTTCTAAAACAGGTTTATTTAGATATTCTATTTCCTCTTATGTTAATCTAATCAGTTTACATTTTTGTAAGTATTCTTCCATTTCATTTAAATTGTTAAATGTATTGGCATATAATTGGGCAAAATAACTCCTAATAGTTGCTTTGATTTCATCTGTATTGGTGGTATATGCAATCTTTTCATTTTTGATACTACTGATTTCTTTTCCTTCTCTCTTTTTTAAAAATCATATTAACCTGTGGCTTATCTATTTTATTGATTTTTTAAAATAAAAACCAACTCATTTTATTTATTAATTTAATGTTTTTCTTACATTTAATTTTATTAATATCACTTTTAATTTTTAGGATTTCCAATTTGATGTTTATTTGAGGATTTGAAATTTGTTCTTTTTCTAGTTTTTTTAATTGCATACTCAATTCATTAGTCTGCTCTTTCTCTATTTTATTGATGTAAGCACTTAGAGATATACATTTTACTCTGATTAATGCTTTTGTTGCATTCCATAGATTTTGGTATGTTATCTCATTATTGCCATTATCTTTAACAAAATTATTGATTATTTCTATGATTTCTTCTTTTACCCAATTGTTCTTTAAGATTGGGTTATTTAGTGTCCAATTAATTTTTAATTTGTGTTTCCATGGTCCCTTATTAAATGTAATTTTTATTACATTATGATCTGAAAAGGATACATTTAATATTTCTGCTTTTCTGCATATAACTATAAAGTTTATGTGCCCTACTGTATAGTCAATTTTTGTAAAAAGTACCATGTACCACTGAGAAAAGGTATATTCCTTTCTATTCCCATTCAGTTCTCTCTAGATATCTATCATATCTAGCTTATCTATGATTCTATTCATCTCCTTGGCTTTTTTCTTATTTATTTTTGGGTTAGATTTATCTGGTTCTGAGAGGGGAAAGTTGAAGTTCTTCACTATTATAGTTTTGTTATATATTTTCACCTGTAATTCATTTAGCTTTTCCTTTAAAAATTTGGATGCTATAACATTTGGTGCAGATAGATTTAGTATTGATTATATTCTTCATTATCTATGGTAGTTTTTATTCTAATGTAGTTTCCTTGTTTGACTTAACTAAATCTATTTTAGCTTTAACTTTGTCTGTGATCATGATTTGCTACCCTTGCTTTTTTTGCATCAGCTGAAGCATAATAAATTTTACTTCAGCCCATCATTTTTACTTTATATGCATCTCTCATTTTTTAAAATGTGTTTCTTGTAAACAACTTCTTGTCAGATTCTGGTTTTTAATTTACTCTGCTATCAGCTTCTGTTTTATGGGTGAGTTCATGCCATTCACATTCAAAGTTATAATTCCTTGTTGTGTATTTCCCTCCATCCTTTTTCCCCACTGTTTCTCCTTCTCTTCCTCTCTTTTTACCCTATCTATCCTCAGATGTCTAATTTGCTTCTGACCACTGCCTCCCTAATCCCTTTTAAAGAATTCCTCCCCATTACTCTTTCCCCTCACCCTCTTATTTCTTAATCTGCATGCCCTTCTAAGGGTCCCTCCCTCACGTTATCCCTTCACCCTCCTATTTCTCAATAAATTAAGAAGACTTTTATGCCCTTCTAGATGTATACGTTATCCTCTCTTTAAACCAGTTCTGATGAGAATAAGGGTTCTAGCACTACTAGCCTTCCACCCCCTCCTGCTCTCCACTGTAACTGTTCTTACATTTACACCTCATTTGTATGAGATAATTGCTCCATTTTACCTCTCCCTATTTTTTAGGATCATCCCATTATACTTAACCCAACCCCAAGCCTTCTTTCTACATATGCTTTTTCAAACTACCCTAGAAACGATAACATTCTTAAGAGTTACAGATAACGCTTTCCCATATAGGAAGTTTAACCTTATTAAATCCCTTATAATTGGTCTTTCACATTTACCTTCTTATATTTCTCCCGATTCTTGTAGGACAAATTTTCCATTCAGTCCTGGTCTTTTCCTCACAAATAGCTGAAAGTCCTTTAATTCATTGTATTCAATTTTTTTTCCATGCAGGATTATACTCAGCTTTGCTGGGAAAGTTATTCTTGGTTGCAAAGCAGCTCTTTTGCTCTTTGGAATATTATGTTCCATTTGGTCTTTTAATGTAGAAGATGCTAAATCTTGTGTTATCTTGACTATAGCTCCACAGTATTTAAATTGTTTCTTTTTGGTTGCTTGTAGTATTTTCTTTTTGACCTCATCTTGAGATCTCTTTCAGGTGGTGATCAGTGGGTTTTTCAATTTCTATTTTACCCTCTAGTTCTAAAAGTTCAGGGCAATTTTCCTTAGTAAATTTTTCAAGTAAAGTGTCTAGACTCTGTTTTTTTAATCATAACTTTCAGGTAGTCTAACAATTCTTATATTGTGTCTTCTTGATCTATTTTCCAGGTCAGTTGTTTTTCTAATGAGAGGTTTCACAATCTCTTCTATTTTTCATTATTTTGATTTTGTTTTATTATTTATTTATTATCATTTTATTATCATTTTGATATTTGTTTTATTATTATTTATTGTTTTTATTATGATGTTATTAGTTTCCTATTGCCCAATTCTAATTTTTGAGAAGTTAATTTCCTCTGTAAATTTTTGCATCTCTTTTTCCAATTGGTTGGCTTTCTTTTCATAATTTTCTTGATTATCTTGCATTACTCTTATTTCTTCCCTAATTCTTTTTCAACCTCTCTTGTTTGATTTTCAAAGTTCTTTTTAAACTCTTCCAAGAACTCTTTTTGGGCTTGTGACCATTTTACATTTTTCTTTGAAGTAGAAGTAACTGTTTTGACTTCATTGTTTTCTTCTGAATTTGAACCCAGATTCTTCTCTATCATCATAGTAGCTATCTGTGGTTGGGTTCTTTCTCTTTTGCTTACCTTTTTTTTTTTTTAGCAGCTTATTTCTTGACTGTTAACTTTGTGTTAGATTCCAGCTCTAGTCCTGAGGTATGGGCGTTAATGTCTCAAGTTTCAGTTTTTTCATGTTGTTATTTTCTGAGCTCTATCTGGAGGCCTGACCTCAGGTACTCCTCTCCACCCCTGAGGCAGGACCAGGACCCCCTAGCAACACTTACCACAAATGCTCTTACTCCTTGTGGACCCTCCTGTGGCTAAGCTTCAGCTCATGCCTCTACCCTGGAACTGAAACCAGAAGCTCCACTGTCCTGCAAGTGACCCTACTCTTCTGTGAGTGACCCCAGATAGCCCAGCTCCCTCCCCTCTGTGACCATATTCACCAGCATGAGCTTACTCTTCCTTGCTTACAGTCACAGCCTGAAACTGCATCTGGTCAGTGCACCTGGGCACCACATCTAGCATCAGTGGAGAACCCTGAAATCTTCCCCTGATCAACCATCTAACCCCCACTCTCTTTGTGGGATGAAAATCCCTGAAGCTGAGGCTGTTGCCAATACAGCTGACCCCAGGACTTCTTGTTTCTTGATTCAGTGGTATCTGCCTAAAGATATCTGCACTTCAATCAGGCTAGATCATCACCCCAGGAGGTCAGATCTTTCCTAATGTCCTCACAAGTTGTCTTAGGCTGGACAATGCTTTACCCCAACTTTTAATTATTTCTGCCACTCTAAAGTTGACTTTGAGGCATTATTTTAAATTGTTTATGGGTAGATTTGGAAGAGCTATGTATTTTCCTGCCTTATTCTGCCATCTTCCCAGAATCTTATGCTTGATATTAACTATGAGCTTATTTTCTTACCTTTTATGTCTATTTTAATAGTGGAGAACAGAAAAATAAATCCTGTTAATAGAAAGTTCAGATGAAAATACCAATTGGTATTTAACCATACTTGGCACAAGAAAGAAGTGCCCCCAAAACACAGACGGAAGGGCACTGGACTTAACCTTGGAGGATCTTAATTTAAATCTTGGTGTTGTCGCTGTCCTCAAGGCACAGTTATGACTATGCCACCCTCCTGCACCAAAGCCTTTAGAAGTTCCCTACTGTTTCAGGGATAGAATGCAAACTCCTCATCCTGGCACTTAGGGCCCTCAATAACATGGCTTAACTCTACATTTTGGTCTTGTTTCATATTATTTATCTTTATGCATTCTACAGTATGTACCCACCAAGAAAAACTACCAACTTCTCTGAATTCAGGATTCTACTTCCTAACTAAGCTTCTCACAGGTAGAACACCCCCATGCCTTGAATATATTCTCCCTCCTTGATGCTGTCTCTTAGAATCCTTCAAGGCTCATTTCAGATGCTACCTGTTCTGTGAATCATGCCTTGATCTTTCCAGTTACTAGGGCTGACCCCATCCTCACCCCCAATTACATTTTATTTACTCATTTTGGGTACATTTTATATCCCCCTCTCTCTCCCACTGGATTGTAAGCTTCTGCAAGGCAGGCAGTCTTTTTTTTTTAATTTTTGACTTTTTATTTTGTCTTTGTACCCTCAGCACTTAGCAAAATGCCTGGCATGAAAAAATGCTCTTTTTCCTGTATTTTATTGCACCTGTGTGATTGTAGACAAGTCACTTAAACTTTCTAGGCCACAGTATTCTCTTCTATAAAAAGAAGGATTTGGGCTAGATGACCTCTGAGATCCTATCCCATCCATAAATATGATGAATTGAAGGAATCAGGAAGGAAGGAAGGAAGAAGAGAAAGAAGGAAGGAGTGAAGGGAAAGGAAGGGAAGAGAAGGGAAGAATTTATTAAATGACTGTTATATGCCAGGCACTGTGCTAAGAGCTTTACAAATATAATTTCATTTGATCTTTGATATCTCTATGATGTCACTTTTGTGTAGATAATGAGAAATTAGTCTGCAGTGAGACATGTTAGGGGGATCTCTGAGATGAAATATATAGAAGAGAAATTCTCCTTTCTCTTTCCCTTTAATTCACATGAATGAAGCTGGGCATTGTCAGTTTCATTTTCTTGTAAAACAAAAATGTTATAATGAAGCACCACCTAGTGGATTGATGGAGACAACCATAGAGCATCACATAAGGAAGACCTGATTAGAAACAAACTGGAGACGATTTTCCTCTTGTAGATTACTGAGCACCAAGGGTAGGATGTAATTAACGCACAATAGAGATGATGAAGATCGTGTTCTGAGGGTTTGCTGTCTAAGACATGAAAACAGAAACTCTATGTAGCTGCATTTGGAATTAAATATCAATGCCATGAATATGATCGTTCCAAATAAACAACTGAGCCTAAACCTTAGACCAGAGCCATCTCAGGGTAGAAGAACATCAGGACAATTCGCAGGGGGTCATTGCCTTTTATGGGGTCCTGAACTGTTGCCAAGACCAGGTGGTCAGACATGAATGGTGAGTGGAAGATGGAGCTAGCTTGGAATAAAGCAGAATAGAGTAAAATTTAAAGCCCTGAGATATCTCTAGCCAGTCCCTAATCTCCTATGTTATCAAGAGAGTAGAGTTGACTTCCTGGAGACAATATCCCTCTTTCCTCCTCCTTACCCCCTATAGGGAGACTGACTGTAGGTTGTCCTTCTGGAGTCTTCCCCTTATTTTCCCCTGTGGACTTCTCTCACTCTTCATTTTAGCCAATGTTCACCTGCAAGAACAGGTGGAAGACTTTGATTCACCCTGACACCACATACCTCAAATCGTATGATCATTGCCAGCTATGGACACAGTGAGCCAGTGTGACAGAAAACAACTTTGTTAAATCATGATGTGAAAATGACATTAGTAATTAAGATCAATTCCATTTGAGAGGGAAAATTAGCTACTATAGTGATACAGGGGATGGACTCTTGAGAGCTGGCTGGAACCTCAGAAGTCATCCTGTCAAAGCCATGGGATCTAGGGTCCCAGGCTCTTTCTATACAGCCAAAAGAGATTCAGCAAGAGTCTTCTCTGCACAAGGTGTGGGAGGGAAGGTAGTCTTGGGATTAATATTCTCAAAGGTGACATTTCTCTGCTTGCAGAAGAAAAACAGGAGAGGAAAGGAGGTATGAGATCCTTGCAAGCAGAAATTGTTTCACCCTTTGTATCACCAATGCCTAGAACAGTGTCAGGCATAGAGTAGGTGCTTAATAAATGCATGCTGGTTATAGTTAGCATTTATATAGCATTTAAAGGTTTGCAAAGCACTTTATACATGTTATCTCATTTGATTTTTACAACAAGCCTGTGAGATGGGTGTTATTATCTCCATTTTACAGGTGAAGAAACTGAGGCACAGTGAGTTAATTGACTTTCCCAGGATCACATAGTTAATGTCTGAGGGAAAATTAGAACTAAGTTTGTATTAATTGATTGAGGGAAGATGGGTGGAAGGAAAGAGTAAGCCCTAGGAAAGGAGAGGAAGGATATGTCCAGTGATTGGTGATTTCTTTATGGGACCCAGGAAGAGAGAAAGTATTACACAGACTGCTGTCTTTCAGCTTGCCTAGAGCCTGAAACTCTTCTTCCTTGCTGCTTGACCAGACAGCAGGCTCATTCTTTCCATCCCCACCTTAATCTCACCTGAAGGAATGCGTCTGTTTAATTCCCCAACCTGGGACCAAGCTCTCTGTTGCCCTCGTCATGGTTCTATCCCCATTTTTTACCTGCCCTTGTCTAGCCTATGTAATGCAGGCCAGAAAGGGTCCATAATTAACTGGAGGATTCAGAATAACTGGTCAAGATGTTTTGATTTCACCCACAAATGACCATAGATGGGGTCCTTACCTCTTCAGTCATTTTCAGGCAGGTTTTTTTTTTTAATTGTTCTTTGGTTCAATTTAAAGTAAAACATAAAACAAGGTACAAGCAAAATGAGTCTGCTGTGACAAATCAAAAAGATTTCAACAAGAAATGCAATGATTTGAAAGAAAACAAATCACCCTCAAGAAGGGAAGCCAAGCAAAAATATAGCCAAAATGTGGTCTGTTGCAGTAAATCCAGCAACTTGTGAAAGATAATAGGCCTTCCTGCTTGCAGATATCTGGGAGATAAACTATAATCCCTTCCCACTTCCCCAGCGTAACAGGAAAGTATTTTTGGTCTGCTCTTCCTTCTGCTTTTCTAAAACCACAAAAAGGAGTGGAAATTAAGACACAGGCTATGGAAGGTCCCATATATATGGAAATATTCACAGTAGCTTTTTTTATAGTGGCATAAAACTGAAAATCAAGATACCTATCATCTGGCGAATGACCAAGCAACTATTTAACAATCAGCTGGGGAGAGAAAACAAACCCAGGATTCACTTTTCAGTTTAAGCCGAACTATTAACATTTTCTCCCACTCTTTTTGAAAGTGTAGACCATAGGTTCCCACGGTGGGCAATACCACTCCCTGGGAGGCACTGGAAAGATCCAGGGTGGGCAGTAGTAGGGTCAGGTGCAATTGAGGGAGGTGTTGAATAAAAATAAGGGGGTGGTGGAAACATAAGGAAAAAAGATAAGAAAATTTTGAAAAACTGTTCGTACATGTTTCATCTGTTGTGTAACAGAGTTAAAGTCATAGTGACTACATTATTTTCCAAATAAACACACAAAATGCAAGTTACAACTGATCAGCCATCAAGTCCACCAATAGGTATTAGCCAGCAAGTGTTGGCAGGGGAGTGTGTCTGGTATTATTGGGAAGTCCAGCATGTATCAGCAGGAATGTGTGCATGTAATGATATGATACTATAAGGTTACATGATGAAATATTGAGTCATCAAAATTTCAATGCAGGAAAACCTCTACAAATTTACAATAAACTATTAAATTTAGGATGTGTCATTTTAAAAATTATTTTATATTTTTTGAAATGCAAATTTCAAAAAAAAAAAAACATTAAAGGGTTAAAGAAAGTAGATTTCCAGGGGGATACAATATCAGGGGGATAAGTTTGGAAATATCTGGTCTAGACCATCCACAAAACAGTAAATCAAGCCCTGATTAATAGCATTTGCCAATGTCCAAGGTGTGAATGCTCACATGAAAATTTAATAATCCATTCATAACTGGGTTTGAGCTGGCTCCAGCATGGCACTGGAGGTGGCCCTCTGGCTTTTCTCCTTTACAGCATAATATCACTTGCCATTGTGAGGAAAGGAGTCCTTTACCCTCAGACCTGATTTCAGGGGAAAAAAGCCCTCAGACAGGGGGAAGCTAGGTGATACAATGGATAAAGTGCCAGGCTTGGAGTCAAGAAGACTCATCTTTCTGAGTTCAAATCTGGCCTCAGACACTCACTAGCTGTGTGACCTTGGGCAAATCACTTAACCCTGTTTGCTTAGGTTTCCTCATCTGCAAAATGAGCTGGAGAAGGAAATGGCAAACCACTTCAGTATCTTTGCCAAGAAAACCCCAAATGGGATCATGAAGAGTCAGAAACGACTTAAAAAAAAGATTGAACAACAATGCTCAGATGGGCACTTTAAAGATACAGATAGCTCTAATCCTACAACCAATGGAAAAAAGACCACACCCAATCACGTGGCAGGTCAACACAGAATATCCATGCATGCCCTAATCCTGTCTCTCAGATCAAAGGACATGAACAAATAGTTACCAAAAGAATTGCAGACTACTAACAATCATAGTTTGTCTTTCATTCTTGAAGGGGACCTTGACAAGAGGAAGGTGATGCCATGACTTGCAAGTAAATTGGATTTAAGTGAGGGAGGGCTATGCAAAGTCACTGGCCTCACCTTCTCCAGAACCTTCAGGATCCAGTGGCAAGATAAGATCAGGGGATCTGATGGCCCAGGATGCAGTGGCAGACCTTGGCCTTTTTAAGGTATGGTTTTTATGAGTTTTCACTTTGACCTAGGCAGTGCGCTGCCCAAAGGAATGTAAATTTTGATGGCTGAGACCTAGCAAGATATCTTGAGGTTAACAGACTAAATTTCTTTCTTTAAAAAAAACTATGCTTTAAACCTAATTCATTCTGGCTCTCATTGATTCGCCAACAATAGATCCCAGCCCAAGCCCCACTTAGTGGTCATTGTTTGGACCCAGAAGGCTCTGAGTGAATGTAAATAGAATTTTTTTCTGTTTTGGCCAAATACCCTGAGGGTCTTCTCCCCGATTGATTTTTTTTAAACTAGGTTTCCAAATCACTAACAAAAAGAGAAACGCAAAACAAAACCACCCTGAGATTTTACCTCATGCTCAGAAAATTGGCGAAGATGACAAAATGACAGAAAAAAAATCAATGTCGGAGAGGTTGTGGGAAAATAAGCTCACTAATGCTTTGTTAGTAGATCTGTGAATTAGTATAAGCTTTCTGGGAAGCAATTTGGAATTATGCAAATAAAGAAACTGAAACATCCATACCCTTTGACCCAGTGAATCTCCTACTAGGCAAATACCTCATACAAAATACTTGTTACAGCATTTTTTTGTGGAGGCAAAGAACCGGAAACAAAGTAGATGTCCATTGATCAGAGAATGCCTAAACAAATTGTAACACATCAATGTAATGGAATATTACTGTGCTGTGAGAAACAACAACTATGATGAACACAGAGAAACATGGAAAGACATACATGAACTGATGCAATGCCGAGTAAGCAGAACCAAGAGAGCAGCGTACACAATGACTGTAACAAAGCAAACAGAAAGGATAATAATCACAAAACAAAAAATGAATGTTGAAAAATTACCAGGAGAAAGATTGGCCCCAAAGAAAGCGTGTGAGAGGACAACTCTCCCCACTCCTTTGCACAGGGGAAGGGGTCTGTGAGGATAGAACATTGCATGCATTGTTGGGGTTTTTTAATGTATTGATTAGCTTTACTGACTTGTTTTTAATCTTCCTCTTTTTTGTTTAAAAAATTTATTATATGGAATGGTTTTCTAGGAGGGGAGAAGGGAGGATACAGAAAAAAAATTAGATGATATAAAAACAGGAGATATCAATAAGATTTTATTTTCAAAAAACCCTCAATGTTTGAAAAGATGGATTGGATCAATTGGATATTGTCACAGTTCCACAGCATCCTGGGGAAATCATTCAGATACCAATTACTAGCTGGTATGGGGCTTAATCTTGAAGGCCAGCTAGGACTCTTCCACCTGCTACCTGTGTGACCTTAGAAAAGTCACTTTTGTACCTCCAGGCCCTCAGTTTCATGAACTATAAAATAAAGCAGTTGGACTAGATGATGATGATAATGATAATAATAATAATAAATGATATTTATGTAGCGCTTTATATTTGGCAAAGTACTTTATATCATCTCCTTGGAGACTCACAACCCTCTGAGGTAGATAGATAGGTATAATTATATACCTAAGTATATATTATATATATTTTTATCTACAGATATAATAGGTAGTTATAATTTTCCCCATTTTACACGGAAGAAACTGAGGCTTAGAGAGGTCAGACAACTTGTCTATGGTCACACAACTACAAAGTATGAAACCAGGATTCAAATGCCCCTTCTGATGCCTACTAGCTATGTGACCATAGTCATTTAATTTCTCTGACCCTGTTTCCCTTGCAGCTCTAAACCCAATTAGTGTATGTGGAACCTGAGGCCCATTCAGTTGTTCTACTTGACAATATCCTTTACCCTTAGTCTTGGCTGACTCTTTATGGCCTGAAACAATTTCTAGATCAGCCTACAGCACTTGAAGCCATTTACCATGATTGCAGAGATGAGATCTTACAGACTCCATATGAGAGATAATTGCCTGTCAAATTGGTAGCAGGTACTGGTTATAATCCTAGCGGCCCAACTGTGCGGTAAATGTATGACAAGGGATAAGAAAGCATCAGAAACCAATGTACCTGGAAGTGTGGGGTGGAGAGCAAGGGGGTGGGAACAGCTTTCTAAGAATCATTCTCAGACACAGGGAAGACCTCTTATCCTGAGCGTGGCTGAGGTGTTGGGTGGGGATAGGCTCCAAAGAGCTGCTTGTTTGTCTCTGCGGTTTTTCCACAGAGCTTGAACTGACAAAAGCAGCAAGCATGTGGATAATAGCAGCGGTTTAACCGCTAAGAAAAGGCCTGTGAAAAGTTAATGAGAAATGCTGTATTAAAAACAGGGGTGGCATCCTGGGTGGAAATATCCCCCTTTGAAAAGATAATAGTTTGCAAAGCAAGGGAGACACATTGGAAAATATGAAGGTGTTGTTTATGTCACTCTGAGAAACACTGCCTCCCCAACTGTCTTTTCCTTCTTAATATTGGAGTAAACTCCATTGTCCAACTCTGGTTGGGGAATAAGGTGGTCTGTTTCATTCAGTGGTCTGGTTGAGAGCTAATACACACACACACACACACACACACACACACACACACACACACGATTTCCCTTATTAGCTTGTGAGTTCCTTGAGGGTAGGCACTGTCTTTTGCCTCTTTTATATCACCAATGTTTAGCACAGTGCCTGGAACACAGTATGTGCTTAATAAATGTTTATTCTATTATTATGGGTTCTAGGTCCATTTAGGTCTAGGCTATTTCAGCAGACTGAACATTCCTCAGGTATGGGCCAGGCAATGGATACAATTTGTCTGCTGTCCAAAGACCCGGCTTAGTAATTGCCTACTGGCAAACTGCTATACACACATACATACACACATATTTACACATATATATACATACATGTTCCTATATGTGTATATACACACCTGCCATATTTATGGCAGTTCTTTCTCTACAGAGTTCTCTTTTTCTGAGCGCTCTCATAAAAAAGAGGTGTGTGTGTGTGTGTGTGTGTGTGTGTGTGTGTGTGTGTGTGTTGAAAACAAGGGTGGTATCCTGGGCAGAAATGTCTCCATCTGAAAAGATAACAGTTTGCAAAGCAAGAGAGACACATTGGAAAATATGAAGATGTTGTGTATATCACCTGGGGAAACACATCTATGTATGTGTGTAGCATATATGTACATATATGTATGTGTATGCATGTGCATATACATGCATATATATAGGCATAAACATACACACATGCACAGAGTGTGTGGGAATAGGCTGAGAACACAACATGGTATAATAAATGCTAAAACAGGAATGAAAATTATTTCGTTTTTCTTTGAAGTCATAGTAGACCTTTATTAACCCACCAATGCCTTCTGAATCAACACTTCAACAGACTGATTCACCTCTGGGTATCATCTCCATTAATGAAGGTCATGATCCTTCCACAACTCAGTAAACATTTTCATGAGTTGCTTTGGCCAAATTGCTTCTCTAATTGGCTGATCTTCTGGTGAGAAGGCATTGGTCATCTATAGGGTCAATAGTGACTATTTTCCTGTTAGCTTTGTAAAAATGTGGGCTAATAGAGGTCTATTTAGCAACCCACTCCAATCTACCAGCATTGATTACACATCCACAATGTATTGAGAGGTAACATGGCTTTGTGGATATAGACTTAGAAAGGAGAAGGCCTGGATTCAGGATTACTTTTACCTTTACCATTAGTTATGGGAACCTGCCCAAATGATTTAATCTTTCAGTGATGCAGGTGGCTAAGACAAGTGCTATGTGAATTTGTTTTTAAAAATATTCTGATACGGTGGGCAGCTAGGTGGCGCAGTGGATAGAGCTCCGGCCTTAGAGTCAAGAGGACCTGAGTTCAAATCTGGCCTCAGGCACTTGACACTTACTGGGTGTGTGACCCTGAGCAAGTCACTTAACCCCGATTGCCTCACCAAAAAACAAACAAAAAAAAATGATGAGGGGAAAAATATTCTGATAACTGTATTTCAAAATAAGTGGTTTCCTTTGTCATACTATATGTTTGATTTTATGCATTTAAGAGCATTCATTTCAGAAGAGATCCATAAGTTTCATCAGTCTGCCGGATGGGTCCAGGACCCACAAAAAACTTAAGAACTCCTGCTCTAAGATACTAAGTCACAGAATAGTTGGAAAAGTATATTGGTTGAAAGAATTTCTGCCACTATCTCCTCCATTACCTCTGTCTCATATAATGAGGTAGTTCTTCTTCTTGACAAAGCAAACACATTTACGCGGAAAAGTCTTCCCAGTTCTATTGGATATACTGTCAGAAAGTCTTGACTTCAAATGCAGCTTCAGACATCTACTAGTTATGTGATCCTGGGCAGGTCATTTAACCTCTGTCTGCCTCAGTTTCTTCATCTGTAAAATAAGGATAGCACCTATCTCCTAGTATTGTTGTGAGGTTAAAATGAGATGTTTGTAAAACATTTACAAACCTTAAAGCACTGTATAAGTGCTAGTTTATTATTGTTATTATTATTTGTTGTTGTTGTTGTTGTTGTTCAGTTGTTTCAGTCATGTCTGGACTCTTCATGACTCATTTCAGGGTTTTTTGGAAGTGATTTGCCTTTTCCTTCTCCAGCTCATTTTACAGAAGAGGAAACTGACACCAACAGGGTTAAGTGATTTGCCCAGGGTCACACAACCAGTAAGTGTCTGAGACTAGATTTGACCTCAGATCTTCCTGATTCCGGCCTGGTGCTCTATCTACTATGCCACCTAGATGCCTTACTATTATTGTTACTGTTATCATTATTATTTTTATCATTATTATAATACAGCCCACCATGGTGGTGTATGCCTGTCAATCCAGTTCCTGAGGATGCTGAGGTTGGTGGATCTCTTGAGCTTGGGAGTTCTGAGTTGCAATGAGTTATACCAATTGGATGTCTATACTAAGTTTGTCGTTACTATGGTGAGCCTCTAAGAGAAGGTCCAAGTTAGAAATGGAACATGTAAGAGCTCCCATAGTAATCAACGGTAGGATAGAATCATGAGTAACCCTTAAGGAGATGGGGAGACCCAGTCTTAAAAATAAAAAGGAAAAAAGAATTGGCTATACATCATTAATGTGTAACAGTGCACACAATATAGAAATAGATACCCAGATGAGGTTTTTAAAAGCTTGGGGCAAGGGGAATCATAATATGTGAAGGAGCTGTGATTTTGTCAATGAGGGAATTCCCTTCATTAACATACATACAACTTGGCCATGACTTGTTAGAGAAGTTGCTTCCTGAAGCACACAGAGGTTATATGATCTGCTTGGGTCACTCAGAGTACGAGGTGAGATTTAAACCCAGGTCTTCCTTACCCCAAAGCTAGCACTCTATTCCCTTACCCATGCTGCCTCTACACATGCATAAGACCCACATTCTGTTCAATTCCATGAAACCACAAATGCTTAGGTGTTCTGACACTTTTCATTTTTCTGTGTGCTTATTATATTAAAGAGATAAATATGTTAATCTACTATTAACCTCAGGACCAGCCTTGGGCACGATTGTGTAAACAGTCAAATTTGTCCTTAGAATCTTTCTACCTCAAATGCTTCTTTTTTTTTAGGCAATTGGGGTTAAGCGACTTGCCCAGGGTCACACAGCTAGTGTCAAGTGTTTGATCTGAGACTGGATTTGAACTCAAGTCCTCCTGACTTCAGGGCCAGTGCTCTATCCTTTGGACCACCTAGCTGTCCCTTGAATCTTTCTACTTCAGCACTATATATTTTCACCTCAGAGTACAACCTTAGCAAATTATTTTAAGATTTTTATTGATATCTTTTGTTTTTACATCACCTTCATTTCTTAATATATCCCTTTCTTCTCTCCTCCTCAGCAAACCATCCCTTGTAACAAAGAAGAAAAAAAATTAGTAAAACTAATGGGGGGTGATTCCCCCCTTCCCAGTTAGGTCACATAATGGGGCATATAACAAAGGTAATGTGCAAAAATATGCATATACCCAGTAATCTCTTTACAAGGTGTGAAAAGTTACCCAGATTGAATTGGAAAGGGAGCTTGTTACTGGCTGGAGAAAGACTGGCCATAACCTTGGTGAGCCTTAAAAACTCAGCCTGCCAACCTGAAAGAGCAGTCAAGACAGGGAACAGCTTTTTGCTCCTAAGAGGTGGAAGTGAAAGTTCTATCCTTCTCCCCACAATGTGCCATGGTATCTTGCATCAGAGCTACTTCCCCAATGGGAAAAACACCATATCCAGCAGGAAGCGCGCGCACACACACACACACACACTCAAATACAAGCAAGAAGCCATTTCAAGGATCATGACCTTTGACAGAGGAAAATCTGTTATCAATTCAAAATAAAAGTAGCCTTGAGAATTGAGACTTGAGCTATGGAGAGGAAAAGACCCAAGGAGTCCAGCCAAAGCTCTGTGCCCAGGAAGAAGCATGAGAGCTACCACAAGAAAAGACAGGACATAAGAGGTCCCACAGTGCCAGCCAGAGGTCTGAGCTGTCTTGGGCCAAATATATTTCCTAAATATTTGCTTCATGATTAGTGTACCTGAAGCTTATGCCCATACTTCTCCCTGATGCTGTGTGTTTTTGTAGAAGAGTGAATCTCAGGCTTTTGGGAGGAATGTTTTGGTTTTTTTTTTTTTCCCTATGGCATCTTAGTAAATGCCTTCTCTTTGAGCTGATTGTGTGTACTGGCTGACTATCAGAGGTCTCCATGGGGACTCCTGAGCTATATTTTTAGGACTACAGACCCACAGGGTCACTTGGAACCTGTGAGAATGTTCCTTCTTTGGGGATTCACCCTGCAAATCTACTCAGGTGGAGTTAAAGAGATGGCCTAGAGGGGGTGCTACATCACCAGTGCATCAACTGAGTCTGACAGTACATGCAGTGGTCCATTTAGGTATAACTTTAGGGCAATGAGTAAAATCCATTTTTAAAAACCTATTCAGAAGAGCACACTACTTTCCTCAATGAGAGACAGCCCTCCGTGCATGGCAGTATGGGATATTGCTGAACTTGGAAGCAGGATAGATAGGTTCAAACTGGGTCTCTTACATGTCTGTGTGACTTTGGGCAAGTCATGTGATCTCTGAGCATTTCCTGTTCTTTAAAATAAGGATAATAATGACGTTCAAATGAGATAATGTGTATAGAACGCATTTTACAAACCTTAAAATGCTATAAAATGCCAGGCATTATTACTAATGATCCATTTAACTGATAAATCAATAAATTGGTATTTATCAAGCACCAGTGATATGCCAGGCACTGAGGGCACAAAGACAGTCTCTGCCTTCAAGGGGCTTACATTCTATTGGGGAAATAACACACACCTACAAAGAGGTGCACAATACATGCAAAGTAAATTATTGCAAGATAACTTCAGGGGGGAGGTACTAGCAGCTCAGTAAATTAGGAAAAGGCTCATATAGGATGTCCCAAAAATCTTACTGCAGTTTTAAGCTTAAAAAAACTTAAATATTTATAGACCCAGTTTATTAGATACATATACATGCATTTTTGTGGTTTGTGATATATATCCAGTTTTTAAGCTTTATAAAGTTTTAAACTACACTAAGACTTTTGAGACACCATGTAAAAGAGGTAATATTTGTACTTGGCTTTGAAGGAAATGTGGGGATTCTAAGAGGAAGAGGTGAGAAAGGAGTCTCCAAGGCATGAGGGACAGATTACGGTAGGACACAGACACAGGGGAGGGACCTAGTCTCTTCTGTGTCATCCTCTGGAGTTTTTCCAATAGTAAGTTACCCAGACTTCCAGTTCCTTTCTAGTTCATACTGAAATTCCAATTTCCCTTAAATGGCTTCTGAAACTATAATTATTCTCTTGGACTTATTAAATCCCCTGTGCTCTACTCCTCAGCTCTGGTTATTGTTGGCGTGAATTATTGATACGTCCTTCCTAGTTTACGATGTTTGAGTGTGTTTTCAATATTTCATAGAGCTGTTCTCTGAATTGGCTATGGGGACCCAAGAGGGATTTCACTTTGTTAATGCTGTTTCTTGTATATTTGTGGTATTCATTTTGCTTGTCTCATTTAAGCCTCTTTTGAGTGAAACACCTTATTAAAAAACCTCTCTAGTTGGGTGCTATATTTCCTCTTGATTTCATCTTTGACTCTTCTTAGGGAGAAAAACAATCTCTTTGGGGGGAGCTGGCAGCACCCCATTCACCATCCATTATTTTTTTTCCTCTTCCAATGGCCAAAGGGACTTTATCTGGAGATATTTTTTAAGAACAATGGCTCTTCTCTGGATGCAGCCAAGATGTTGTTTATGGCTAAGAAAACTCTGGGAATAGGATTTCCAAAATGGAAGGGCTGAACTCACCTAAATTATGCAGAAGGAAATAACCCTTCTGTTTGGTTTTGTTTTTTTAAGGTGAAAGGAGGGATGTGGGGCAAACTCCTTTCTGGGAAAAAATCAGTGCCAAAAATTGGAGTGCTTATTGATGGGACCCTGGGGTTTTTACCTAGAATGGAGATTCCTGGGGGTTACTTTGGCCATTGACTTCCAAGGCAATATGGACAGGGATAGGGACTGCATCATTTCATTGGTATTAGGAATTCCTGGATAAGGAAATCTCCTCTAACAATACAGATCAACACCGTTTTTTGGAACATAGTGGTAAAGAGTTGCCTAGGACACTGAAAGATTCAATGAATTGGCAGGAGTCCCACAGCCAATATGTGGAAGAGGCAGGTCTTGAACCCAGGTCTTCCTGGTTCAAAACCTAGTTCTTTATCACCTGTACCATACTGCCTCTAAGGCAATGCAAAAAGAAAATCACTCACTCCTTTGGCGTGCTCAGTCATGGCACAGTGGAATAAGAGATAGCATGAAGTAAAAGAATAGAAAAGAAAAGAATAGAATAGTAAAAGAATAGAAAAAAAGTTGGACCTAGAATCAGGAAAACCTGGGTTCAAATCCTGCCTGACTCACTTTACTAACTCTGTGACAATGCATAAGTCTCTTAGCTTCTCTGAATCCTCCATGAAATAAGGAATATATTGCTTGGAGTAAAAACCTGAGAGTAGTGATGCTCAACTAAGATTCAGAATAGATACAAGGTTGGATGTTGGCCTTCGTTATCAAAGAGGACTAAAATGACATCACTATGTCAGGGTCAACATACAGTATGCCCAGCTGTGGTTGATCAGAAAAATACAAGTTTGGAAGGTTCTACTCATAGGTCGGGCACAAATAGTCCATTTGAACACTTGGAGTGGAGATGTCTCTAACTTTGTACATCTCAGGTTTCTTTTGAGATACTGCAATTCTGCTTTGTCCATAGAACATAGCACCTTCTTTGATGAGGACATGCCATGCTGGGCAGTCCTGTGCCAGTGTCTCCCATGTCTCACAATTGATTCCAAAGAGAAACGTCAAGTGTGTCCTTGTATCACTTCTTCTGACCACCATGTGAGCGCTTGCCTTACATAAGTTCTCTGTGAAATAGTCTTTTAGGCAAATGTACATTTGGCATTTGAACAATGTGGGCAGCCCATCAGAGTTGGCTCTCTGTGGTACAAGGTAACCCTAGAGAGGAAGGATCAGATGAAGTAGTGTAGGCAAACCACATTGTTACCTTAAAGCATGACACAATTTAGAATGATTAAATGTATCATTCATGTCTTGATTATCATTATGAATTAAATACAGTAGTCCTGGTTTGTTTTTTTTAAACATTGACTTTTCTTAGCAGATTTTTTTAACCTAGTCAGGAAATTCAGTGACTGTTGGTAACCTATAGACTACACTTTTAGGGATCATTTCTATAGTATGTTACTAGATCATTGTGGCTGAAAGTATAGCACGTAGCATGTAAGGGCAGGCAGCACAGTAGACAGTGTGCTAGGCCTAGAGTCAGGAAGACTCATCTTCCTGAGTTCAAATCCAGCCTCAGACACTTATTAGCTGTGTGACTCTGGGCAAGTTACTTAACCTTATTTGCCTCAGTTTCCTTACCTGTAAAATGAGCTGGAGAAGAAAATGGCAAATCACTCCAGTATCTTTGCCAAGGAAATCCCAAACAGGGTCACAAAGAGTCAGACATGACTGAACAAGAACAACGAATCAATAGCATCTGCTTTCTGAAGACTAGACTAAGTACAGAAGGGCTCCTCACCTGCAGACTGGCCACTTCATAATGACTTCTTTAGCCATGCAACCTATGAAAAAAAAAATAAAAGGCAAAATCGTGCTGTCACAGGATATTAATAATAATAACAACTAATATCTATATAGCATTTTAAGGTTTGCAAAGTACTTCACAATTACTATCATATTTGATCTTCTCAGCCTTGGGAAGAAGATATTATTATTATCCCCACTTTACAGATGAGGAAACTGAGGCAGGTGGAAGTTAAGTGATTTGTCCAGGGTCACACAGCTAGTAAGTATCTGGTGCTGGATTTGAATTCAGTTCTTCCTGACTCCGGATCCAGGACTCTATCTACTGTGCCACCTAACTGTAATCACAGGATCACAGATCTAGACCAGTAGGTCCAAACTATTTTACAGAAGAGAAAACTGAGGTCCAGAGAGGTTGTGACAGTCCTATGTAGCCTCCTTCTCCTTCAACAGTGATATTGGCAAAGGGACAGATAATGCTAAGAATCAGTTCTACATAATCTATAAACATTAACCTAATTATTGGCATTCCAAATGTGAGATTATCAAATCAACAAGTATACATATCACCTTAAGTGACTGATATCAACCTTAACAGTGATAGACTAGAGAGTCTCCAGAGGAGGTCAACCAGGATGCCGAAACATGCTGAGTTCAGGTCACGTGAGGATTGGCTGAAGGAACTAGGAACTGAAGAAAAGACGCAAGGAAAACATCATAGCTGTCTTCAGAAACGTGAAGGGCTGACTTATTCTGTTCAACAGTCAAGGGCAGAAGGGCAGCTAGGTGGCGCAGCGGATAGAGCACCGGCCCTGAAGTCAGGAGGACCTGAGTTTAAATTTGGCCTCAGCCTTCCAGAGTTGCCTTCATTTGCTCATCTGTAAAATGAATGGGAAAAGGAGATGGCAAACCACTCCAGCATCTTCGCCAAGAAAAGCCCAAACAGTCACAAAGAGTTAGACATGACTGAAATGACCGAACAACAACAACAAGGCTTCCAGTATCCTCAGTGTTTGATTCCATACAGACCCTGCCCTCAAATACGTAGTCTTGAGTTTAGGACCTATTTTGTCATTGTGTATTGAGGTACACAAACAAACAGTTGTTATGAAACTGGTGCTCAAGGGTGAGAATAGAACTTCATCAAAGACTGTTAAATTTGGGGATGCCTACGGACTAAGCCAAAGGTAACATCGAAAGAATTTTATACAATGCTGTGGTGGAAGGTACTAGGGCTGGTGAAAGCTTACAGGTAGGAAAGGCCAGTGACCACACTCCAGTAAAACCATCTTGGCAAATGGGTTAAACTAGGTTGAGGATAACCTATGGGCCTCAATCCCCTTGGTGAGTTGGGGGGATGTCTATCCCAAGCATGCGAAGACTCCCCCCAGCGGAAAGGGCCAATGAGAACAATTTGTTCCAATGGCCATGAAGGAGGCTGAAGTAGGCGCTGTGGAACACTTAGAGTTTGGTAAGGCATTGAAGATGCCAAGGTCATTCACTATGTCCTGACCATCATCAGTCCTCCTGACTTTTGTGCTGCCACTTGACTTCAATGACTCAGAAAGAGAGAGTGAGGCTGACGACTTTGTGCAACTCTGTCTCACTCCAATTCAAACTCAAGTCAAGACATCACCCATGATGTCATTGGTCCTCTTCAAAAACAGAAGGATGAACAACAGGTAGGAGTATAAAGCAGATGCTGTGTTGTGTTTCAATTACCAAAACTGTGGGGCTTTCCCAGAAGCCCCTAGAGATAACTTGGGAAAAAGGAGATTTGAGTACTGACATGGATCTGTGATATCATTAGCCCAGGTACTCCCCCCAGCAATGCACATCTCCAGTCATTCATGCCTGCCTTTCTCATGGGACCCTTGTCCTTGTCTGCCCATCCACTGCATAGATCCATCCAATGGGCTGGAGGACTTTCTCTTTCTCCAAACATCACCAGGATAATCATGGCACACATGGCATGTTCATAAGTTATTCCTCACTCATCTTCACAATCAGTCTTTCTTCTTTTCCTCATGCATTTTGTGATGACATCCTTTACTATATAGATCTTGTTACTATATAATTACTATATAGTTATAGAACTTACTACATAGTTCTATGTGTTACAGTTTGCTCACACTGCCCTACCCCTGCCCAGTGCCTACTGAGTGATGTTCATTTTTAGTTCCCTGGAAACTGTAGTTGTCACAAAGCACTGGTTCTACTAGCAAGAGGAGGTTTACTTAACCACAGCATGCAAAGGATATTCAGCAAGGACAATACTGCATTGGTTCAGCTTAGCGCAGCTTTTCATCTCTGTGTTGCTCATGTTAAGGCAGGCTAGCTATTAAAAAAGGTAAATCTTTGCTTCAGGGAGCAGTCTGAAGCCATTAAAAGAACTTGGTAATTTGCAAAAAGCAATACAGCCCACTCCCTTTCTCCTTCTTATTTCTAGGCCAAACTCATTGTCCATTCGTCCTGTGTGTCCAAGGTATATATACTCTTGGACAAACTTTATAATTTGTTCTTCTTTAGTCTGAACTAAAGGCATTCTTCATCCACTCAGACTTTCTTGTGGGGATGGTTAGGCTAAACTCTTTTGAGTGGTTTTGAATCACATCCATATCTGAATAACATATTTATTATATTTTAGCAGATAGGAAATGACTCATTACCAATGTGGGAGTCATTCCAAAATCAGATCTTTGCATGCTGTCAGCCCACCAACTTACCAAAGAAAATATTCATGTTAGAACAATATTCATGTTAGAAGGAAGGATAAAAAGGAGGATAGGATGTGACATATACTTAAAGCAACTCCAATCTGACCTGTTTATATAAGTTAATGATGCCAACAATGGGATATAGATGGAAGAAAGGATAGAGACACTGATTATAGTAAAGCTAATTGACGTAAAATAGAAAGATGACTGACATAAATTAGTTGCCATGATGGGGAGACCAAAAGAACTTAAAAATGCCTTGGTCAACAAATACTTGGCATACTTGATGATCCAAGCTATGTGACGGCCAAGGACAATATGTCAATCAATCAACAAGTATTTAATAATTGCCTATTATGTGCCAGACACTATGCTAGGTGCTAGGAATACAAAAGCAAAGAATCAATTCCTACCTTCAGGGAGCTTATACTCTAATGGGAGAAACACTCTGTATATATACATATAGTATATAAATAATAAATATAAATAGGATAAACACAAAATAAAAACAAGGTAATAAAGGAAGAGGGGCACTAGCAGTTGGTAGGGTATCAGGAAAGACTTCATGCAGAAGGTGATGCTTGAGCTGCATATTTAAAGAAGAGAGTTATCCCATGAAAGTGGAGCTCAGAAATGGGTACATTCTAGGTCTTGGGAACAGCCAATACAAGAGCACAGAGATGGGGTGCCACATGTAAGAAAGTGAGACAAAGCAAGTTTGGCTAGATCATAAAATGCAGGAAGTAATGTAAAAAAAGTTTAAAAAAAAAAGGCTGGAAATATAGGATGAAGCAAGGTTATAGAGGGCTTTAAAAAACAAAAGATTTTATATTTTATCCTAGAGGCAGTAGGGAAGAACTGGAGTTTATTGAGTGAGGAAGTGATGGGGACAGATCTTTGCTTAAGAAAAACCACACTGGTGGCTATGTAGTGGATAGACTGGAGTGGGCAGAGACTTGAAGCAAGAAGACCAATTAGGAGGTTGGTGCAATTTTTTGGGGAAAGGTGATGATAGTCTGAACCAGAAGGGTGCCTGTGTGAGTAGAGAGAAGGGTTTGGGTAAGATAGATATAAAGGTTGAAACAGCAAGATTTGACAACTGATTAAATATGTGAGATCAGAGAGAATAATGAATTAAGAATGATAAAGTTATATATCTGGAAGACTGGAAGGATGGTAGTACTTTTGATAGAAACAGAGAATTTTAGAAGAAGGGTGGGTTGGGGGGGGTGGATAATGAGTATAGTTTTGGACATGTTTAGTTTGAGATGTGTCCAGGACATCCAATTTGAAATGTTCAAGAGGCAGCTAATCAGAGTACTGAAATCCAGGGTTGAAATGGGGGTTGCATATATACATGTATGAGTCATCTGCATAGGTATGATAATAAGACCAGTGGAAACTGACGAGGAGAGAGAGAGAAAAGGGGAAAGAGGAGAGGACAGGAGAGGAGAGGGCCTAGGACAGAGGCATAAGAGACATTCACAGTTAGGGAATGTGATATTGGTAATGAGCCAGGAGTGGTCAGACAAGTAGGAGGGGAACTAGGAGAGAGGAGTATCACAAAAACATAGAAAGGAGGGAGAATCCAGGAGGAGAACATGATCAACAAATGATCGAGAAGCATAAGGATGATGAAAACATTCAAATTAGCAATAAGAGACTTTTGGTAACTTTGGAGTGAGCACTTTTAGCTAAGTGGTGAGGTAGGAAACCAGTTCTCAAAGGGCTGAAGAGTGAGTGTGAGGGGAAGAAGTGGAAACAGTATAAGGGTAGACAGATTTTTTCTAGTTTGGCTGAGAAAGGGAAGAGTTATAGGATAACAGTTTGAGAGGGTGGTAGCATCTAGGGAAGGTTTTTAAGGATGGGGAGATTTGACATGATTGAAGGCAGCAAGAAAGAAACCAGTAGACAAGAAGAGGTTGAAAATTGGGGGAGAGGATGAGTGAGGGGAAAATCTGTTGGACAAGACAAGAGTGGATGAGATCAAGGACACTTTTTGGTCTTGGCAAGGAGAAGGGCCAATTTATTTTCAGAGACTATAGGAAAGACAGGGGTAGGGGGGAGAGGTGATACCAAGGGGTTTTGAGATGAAGAGATGGGAAAAACAGGGATCTTATAGCCAATGGCCTCAACTTTTCAGTGAAGTATAAGGGGAAGTCCTCAACTAAGAAGATGAATAGAGGGGGCAGGTATAGGAAGCTTGAGAAGAGAAGACTTGGAATAGTTTCTATGGGAAGTGACATAGGGAATCAATTATGGAGGAATAAAAGAACTGTCTTGCTACAATAGGCACCCAGTTGAAGCTGGATAATATAAATTTGTAACATACTTAGTTCAGCATGGTTATGTGAGTTCTTTCAGTTATGTTCAGCTGTATGAGTAGGAGTGAAACAGGCAAGTAGGGGGAGCGATCCCAGACTAAGGACTAGCAAGGAATGAATAGGACTGAGGAGGGAAGCATTTGAGAGCAAAGGGCAGTGTAGAGTTTGCTAGATTTGAGAACAGAGGATGAAATGAATTAGTTAACTATTGGGTCTAGATTATAAAGGGAGAAAAGTTAAGTCAGAGCAGGAAGAGTGACCTGAGACAGTGCGTCAGAGTGGAAAGATCGGAGATTGTGATGAGACCAACATGGGTGTAGACTATATAAATATAAATTCACTTGTAAAAACTAATGAAGAAGGATAGCAGAAGATTATTAATGATACCACATTATAAAATAGAGAGCAGTGAAGGATAAAACCAGTTTAAAGAAACCTTTGCAAGAAACCCAACTAAACAAAGGGTAGAGTCTTTACTTGAGTTTTCCCTTTATGACCAGTGGTTGATGAGTGAGTTAAAAATCTATCAGAGAATAAATGAATGGATGAATGAAAGAAAAAATCATTTATTATGTGCTTTAATCACTGTGGATAGAAATAGAAAAAGTGAGACAGCCCCTGCTCTCATAAAACTAACCTTCTAATCTGGTGATACAACACACAAACAAAGTTCAGCTACAGAGCTGATATTAAGCCCCCATGTCCTTAACTTGCATCGGTAGGTCAAATGACAGTACTCTGGGTCTGGAGGACATAGAGGCAGGGCAGATGATAAAGTTTCGAGGACCTTAGGATGTAGGAAAATGGCAAGCCTGTTGGTTTTCCATCTCACCAGAAAGAATAGAGTTGGTGACTCTTAAGTGGTATGACAAGTCAAGCATCCCAGATGTCCCCAGGAAGGTCCTGCAGTCTGGATTGGTGAAAGGGGTGAAGGAAGGCAAGGAGGGAGTGTGTCACCAGTAGTGGTGAGAGAGAACAGAATAGGTTGTGGATCATGTTCAAGTTTTATCAGGGAGGGAGACCCCTCCTCATAGGTCACTGACAGAGGCTATCACTAACAGTAACAGGGCCTAGGCCTGTTCAACAGACTGTCATTTAATGAGTATAGTCAGAGAGGGTCCACTACCTACAATTATGGTTATTTTCAGAAGGATTTGCCCATCTTTAGGATGGCCTTTGGGAAATTGTGAAGTATTTTTAATGTCCCCAAGTTTTCCTTGAAACAAAGTCCAAAAAAAAAAGATAATAATAATCACTAACTTTTATATAGTGCTTTAAAGTTTGCAAAGTACTTTATAAGTATTATGTCATTTTATCTTTATAACAGTCCTGGGAGGTAGGGGCTATTATTATCCCATTTTATTGATGAGGAAACTGAGAAAGAGAGACATTAAGTGACTTGCCCAGGATCACACAGCTAATAAGTGTCTGAGGCTGGATTTGACCTGAGCTCTTCCTGACCCCAGATCCAGTGCTCTATTCATTGAATCACCTAGCTACCAGTCAGATGGGATCATACCAATTTGAGCACATACCACTAAAGGATTCCTGCTGTCCCTACCAATATTTAACAAATGATAGCAAAAGTGGCTAGTGTTATAAACTGTCTGGAGGTGTTGGTTCATCTAGATCTCATCATTTTTGGAAAGATCCTCAAAAAGCATGAGAGGAAAAACTACTGAAGGTATTTTTTTTTTAGGTACTGAAGGTATTATTAGCTCAACTAGAAGCACCTGGTCTAAAAAGTTCAATCAGAAAATGCCAGTTTTATAGAACCTTTGTCAGGTACATGGATCATCCAGTATGTATGAACTCTGAGAAGACAGAAAGGGTTGTCACCTGGTCACGGCTGAAGAATTACTGAAAGTACAAGATGGCTCTAGGCTTCAGTGCCTGTTATTTGGAGAGTTTTGAAACTAAGAGTGAGGGAGGCAAGAAAAGAGTGGCTGGAAAAACGGATGGATGAATGGATGGATGGATGGAGGGAGGGAGGGAGGAATGGACGGAGGGAGGGAGGGATGGATGACTAACTGAATCCTAACACATGTATCCTAACCATGAAAACACAGCTGGTAAGGGATCAAACCAATGGCAGTAGAGAAAAGAAGACTCATTTCCCCCCACCCCAAAAAAATTCCTCAGGGTACTCTGGAATCCTGAGGGGTGATTTAGTAGGTCTGGCCCTAAGAGAGTGGGATCAAAGATGATTTGCTACACAAGTGGGTTATGATTTTCATAATCTAGACAGAGAATCAGGGTGGAGCACAAAAAGGGAAAATGGTTACTGGGAAATCCAGGCTAATCTGTTTCAGTATATGCAGAGTTCTGTTATAGGCAGCTAGTGCCACAGTGGATGAACTACCGGTCCTAGAAATACCCAAGGTCAAATCTGGCTTCAGACACTAACTGTATGACTCTGGGCAAGTCACTTAATCTCTGTTTGCCTCAGTTTCTTCAACTTTAAATGAAGATAATAATAACATCTACCTCACAGGATTGTTGTGAGGATCAAATGAGATAGTATTTGTCAAAAGCAGGTAGCGCATAACAGGTACTCAATAAATGGTTATACCATTCCATTCTATTTCTGATCCAGAATCCTGATATCCTTTGAAAACACAAGGAAATACTAGACTAGTAGAGAACAATCCTATCCTAAGTAGTTGAATGATTAGGTAATCTGCCAGTCTACAAAATATCTCCAGAGACTAGATGGGGTCCTACAGGAGTGGTATTTCATAACAGCTGTTGCTCAGAGGTGAATTACTTGGATTCTTCGCCAAACAGGAGAGGAATGAGAGAGAATCAAGCAACCAGGCTTTAAAAAGGGTCCATCCTACAGTCATAAATGAATCTGTTGGCACCTGATGATAACCCAGATACCAGACTAAGATAGGAACGAAGAGGAAGCTACCTGTTTATAGCTTTTGGGGGTTTGGGGAAGTCTGACAAGGCTATGCCAACCTCAGGAGATCTCTGCCTGGACAGGGGACTGAACGCAGTGGCCAACTTGTTCCTGCCTGATACCCCAGCTTTGGAGGCTTACAAGGGGAAAGAGGCCACAAATAGAGTCTGACTCAGGGGACGGCCTTTTCTCAATTCTCATCCTTCTGGGCCTTTGGGCAGCATTTGACACCACGGACCACCCCCTCCTATGTATTCTCTCCTCTCTAGGTTTTTGTCTTTTCTACCTGGAGCTCTTGACCCCTTGATAAAGAGTTAGGATTCCTCCCACTTCTCTGACCACTCCTTCTCAGTCTCCTTTGTTGCATCTTCATGTCATTAAATAAATATGGAAAGTGCTTACCACAGTGTCTGGCACAAAGCAGGTATTCAATAAATGCTTGTTCCCTTTCTTATTTCCCTCATGCTAACTACAGTGGCCTTCTAGGGTCTATCTTGTGCCCTCTTGTTTTTTCTTTCTTTAACGTTTCACTTGGTGATCTCTTCAGCTCAATAATCATCTCTATGCAGAGGATTCACAGCTCTATTCATCCAACCCTCATCTCTTTCCTAAGCTCCAGTTTTTTGTTTTTTGGGTGAGGTAATTGAGGTTAAGTGACTTGCCCAGAATCACACAGCTAGTAAGTGTTATGTGTCTGAGGCTGGATTTGAACTCAGGTCCTCCTGACTCCAGGGCTGGTGCTCTACCCACTGCATCACCTAGCTGGCCCCTAAGCTCCAGCTCCGAATCACCAACTGCCTCTTGGACATTTTGAACTGGATGTCTCATAAGCATCCCAAACTCAACATGTACAAAACATTATTTTCCCCTTCAAACCTATTCTTCTTCTGAATTTCCCCTCTTATTATCAAGGATACCACCATCCTTCCAGTCAGTCAAGGTCAAAAACCTTGGTGTCATCCTTGACTTTCCACTCTTACTCACCACACATATTCAGTTAGTCACCAAATTGTGTCATTTCTTTCTTCACATCTATTTATCTCTCACATACCAGTTCAGGCTCTCATGACCTCCAGGATCAAATATAGTCCTCTGTTTAGTATTTAAAGTTTTTCATAACCTGGTCACTTCCCTTCTTTCCAGTTTTCTTGTAGATACTGTTGTTTAATCCTTCTAGTTATGTCTATCTTTAGTTTTATCTATCTATGTCTAACCCCATTTGGGGTTTTCTTAGCAAAGATAATGGAGGGATTTACCATTTCCTTCTCCAGCTCATTTTATAGATGAGGAAACTGAGGCAAACAGAGTTAAGTGACTTGCCCAGGGTCACACAGCTAGGAAGTGTCTGAGGCCAGATTTGAACTAAAGAAGATGAGTCTTTCTGACTCCAGGCCCAGCACTCTATCTACTGTGCCACCTAGCTGCTCTTCTTTTAAATTTACCCCCTCCAAGTACACTAGAGTCTAGACATACTAGCCTACTTGCTTTCCCTCATACATGAGGGAATCTCCGTTTCCAGCCTTCATGCCTTGTCTTTTCTCTTCTTTCCTTTCCTTTCCTTTTCCTTTTTAAACAAAGGGTTAAGTGTCTTACCCAGGGCCACACAGCTAGTAAGTGCCTTTTAATAATGTACATGTTTTCTCCCCCATTAAAATATAAGGTCTTTGAGAGCAGAACTGTTTTTGTGTATTTGTCTTTTTTTTTTTTTTAATCCCCATCATTTAGCACAATGCCTGGCACAAAGTAAGTGCTTATTGACTGACTTATAAAATGGAGTACAACATAACATCTAAGGGTCCTTCCAGCTCCAATACTCTTAGATTCAGTTATAGTAGTTCAGGTGCACAGAAATGTATTATATAACATTTCCTCTAATGCTAAGGAAAAGTCTGATTTTCAACTTTCCTTTTTATTTGAAATACTTGAACCCACAAAAATTATCAAATGCTACAATCATGACAAGATGCTATTCCTATGAAAAATATTTGCAGGTGGCAATTTTATGGAGCAAGAATGTTTTTTCATGGATCATAGCAATTTCTTACTTTGTGAGTCTTGTAAATTTAGTTAGTAAAAGGTTAACTTGTGAATAAGAAGATGAGACTGCTGAGGAGCCTTACTTTATTTTACTTAATTTCGCAGTCACAGAAGGTGTATGCATTGGGTAGGAAGAAAATTTGAAGTCAGAAACCCAGTGTGGTTTTGGCTCCTAGGGTGATTTGGGGGAGCCAATTCTAAGTTGGGTGGGAGTCAGGGAACTCAGATCTTATTTCTAGTCCTGGCTTTGTGGCCTTGGAAAAATTACTTAAGCTCATTAGATTTTAGGTTCCTCAACTGTCAAATGAGGATAATAATTCCTCACATAAATGAAGACCAAATAAACTAATGTTTTGTAAAGTTTAAAGGGCTATTCAAGCATAAGATTGCTATGCTGTGTCCAAACATCCCCTAGAGCAAGAGTTCTTAACCTTATTCATGATATGGACCCCTTTGCCACTGTGATGCAGCCTATGGACCCCTTCTCAGAAAAATGTTTTTAAATGCATAAAATAAAATACATAGGATTACAAAGGAAACCAATTCTATTGAGATAACTATAAATTTTTTTTTAATTCACGGACCTCAGATTAAAAACCGCCTAGTAAGTATATCCTCCTTCCTGCATTTTCCCTCACAAAGATAAATTCTCCTTAGCTCAGTCTCACTGTTGATACCTTTAATTGAGACATGTATTGGGACATCATTGCTGAGGTGAAAACAGTTTGTCAAGGTGTGAGTACACGTAATTGTTGTCCCCTAGACATTGCATTGATGTTGAACTGTAAAGTTAGGTCATATACCTGGATTTCACATAACCTTGGGCTTTAAAAAGAGGTCTACATGCAGAGGTGTGCTGGTAAACACTTAACAACTGGCATTCTGGAATAAAAGGTACACAAGACACATTTTAAAATTTAATCTGTGTTATCAACATTTTCTCCATCACTTACTTAAGTCTAAATGATGAACAAAATAGTAAATCAAACCCTGATTTATAGCAGTTTGCAGAATTCTGATGTATAAATACTCATAATGAAAACGTTAACAATCAGCTTTAAGTTTTGCAAAGCACTTTATAAATATTATCTCATTTGATCCTCATAACAACCCCGGGAGAAAGTGCTATTATTATCCACATTTCCCACATGAGGAACCAAAGCAAGCAGAGGTTAAATGACTTGACCAGGGTCACAAAGCTAGTAAAAATCAGAGGCCAGATTTGAACTCAGGTTTTCCTGACTTCAAGCCCAGTGCTCTACCCCACAACCTCTCTGTAGCTTTGAACACTGCTTCTATATCTCCTATCTGACCCTTGGCATATGTGGACACCAAACCTTTTCAGTTTGACATTGATAGGGCACTCTGATGACCCTTTGGAATCATAGCTAGGACAAAATTCTTTTATATGAAAACTGAGTATAGCCTATTGAATGACTATATGCCTGTGGTCCAAAGACCAACCTAATTAAATTCAGAAAGGCCAGGTTGGCCATAGGGTGATATATTTTTCAGACCTGGTAACTCTTCAAGTCTATTTACTCAGTTACAGAGGGGATGCAATCAACATCAATAGAAGGAGAATCCACATCAATGAAATTACATATCTTTAAAGTATTGCATTGGTCCCAGGCCTACTTATGGCCTTTCTAGGCAAAAGTATTATGTAGAGGTAACCTAGATTTATCTAAGTATTTATTAACATATGTATGTGTGTCTATATATATATGTGTGTGTATGTATGTATGTATGTATTGAACCTATAAACCTCTGGCTAAATGCTATGGGGAGGAAGCTTGCCTCCCCTCCGGATATAGGACATCATACTGAGTAAGCCCATCCCGCTGTCCACCACACTCCCACCCATGTAATTAATGCTCAGACAGGTGTTTCTCCTCCCTTGCCTCTCCCCATATGTCACTAAAATTCTGAAGTCTTCAGCTCTCTCATCTCTTATTAACATAGCTCTGCTCATACTCAATCCAAACCTCACCTTCAGAGTTCTTCCCTTGTCCTGGAGACAGTCCTACTGTGCGTGTAATATTCATGCCTTGATTCATCATTTTGGTAATCTTGACTGGGCTCTGCTGATTCTGCATTTCTCTGGTCTTCTCATGGTTATTTTCCTCTTGTTAGTAAGTAATGAATTGCATGTGTCAGCTCTAAGGACTACTGACCCTGTTTCTTCTCTGCCTCTGTATCCTTGAGATACAATGCCACAAAATATTGTTGAAACAAAGCGTAGCACTTGGATACCCATTGCCCTCACATGCAGGGCCCCCAGAATGACTGTCCTGTGTTCAATGTAGTCTGTGGGTCCACCTGTTCTCAAAATCATAGCTCACAAGTGCCCACTGGTGGGTTCACTTTCTCTCTAGTCAGGCAGAGGACACAATTAGTTCAAAGCATAGGAATGAAATAGTATAGAAGGAAAATTCACAACAGGATACAATCTATAGAAAGCTAAGGCATACTCTCCCACAAACAGTGTTAGCCATCTCACACAAATAGTCATTAGTAATGGTCATGCATGAGGGACACACACACATAGGGAGTGTGCGCGGCCAGGTCACACAAGCAGAGGGCCAGCTAACACCTTCCTTGCTGCTGGACCACTAAGGTATGCTGGGGATGACATAACGCCATTCTAATTGGGCCTGCATTGAAGGGTCCTTTACTTTACATCTTGGGATCTTGAATGAGGGAGGACCCGCCTGAATAAGGTTCTAGTGATTTCAAGCCTTACCCAGTCTAATTCATTGGCCATAATATCACTCTCTTACCTTTTATAAACTACAATGAGATCAGACAAGTACCACAAATGAAAAACATAATGCAAATTCATCTAATTAGCTGCAAGGCATTTGGGGAGGTTGGGAAATCAAAACCAGGGCTCCCACAGGAAAGTTTCTCTTTTTTGTATTATATGGGGACTAATAAACTTTTACTATAAGGATACCATACTGTCATAGTAGTATGTAGTATGAGACTGGTGCAATACTAGATAGGATGCTAGATTTGGAATCAGAAAGACCTGAGTTCAGATTTTGCTTCAAACACTTACTATGTGACCCTTGGCAAATAACTTACCCTCTCACAACCTCTATTTCCTCATCTGTCAAATGGGGATAATAATAGCACCTATCTTGTAAGTTTGCTATAAGGTAATGCATATAAAACACTTTGCAAACTTTAAAACCCTACATAAATGCTAGCTATTATTATTAAAATCATAGGTATTCTTACAGGGCACATAAATAAAAAATCAAGGCACCATAATATTAGATAGCACTTATACAATGCTTTAAGGTTTGCAAATTATTTTGCAAATATCCTGTTTGATCCTCACAACTACCCTGGGAAATAGGTGCTATTATTATCCCTCTTTTATAGATGAAGAAACCAAGGCAGATGGAGTTTAAGTGACTTGCCCAGAGTCACATAGCTAGTAGGATTTGAACTCGGGGTCGTCTTGACTCCAGGTCTAGAGTTCCATCCACTGTCAAAGAGTGTCAACGAGCTGCTTCTTATAAAGCTTGTCCTTTTGTCTCTAGTTTCCTACTTGCCTAGATAACTCTGGGTCATAGCAATCAATCAATCAATCAATCAGTGCTTACTATGTGTCAGGCACTGGCCTAAGCACTGGTGATACAAAGAAGCAAACACAGACCCTACCTTCAAGGAGCTGACTTTTTAAAAAATATATTTTTATTTTTCCATTAAATATTTGCCAATTACATTTTAAAAATTAATATAAATTCTTAAGGCATTTTTCTAATTACTTGTAAAATTTTTTAACATTCTTTTAAAAAATGTTTTGAGTTCCAAATTCTGTCCCCACCTCCCTCCCCTCGCCTCTCATTGAGAAGGCAAACAGTTTGATATAGGTTATACAAGTGCAGTCGTGCAAAACATATTTCCATATTAGTCATTATATTTTTAAAAAATTTTGAGTTCCAAATTCTCTCCCCCTACCCCTCCCGACCCCTTGAGAAGGCAAGCAATATGATATTGCTTTTACATATGAAGTCAACAAAACATATTTCCATATTAGCCATATTGAAAACACACACACACACACAGAAAAATAAAGAGAGTAAAAATCTCTGCTTCAATCTGCACTCAGAGTTCATCAGTTCTCTCTGGAGGTAGATAGCATTTTTCATCCTGGGTTCTTTGGAATTGTCTTGAATCACTGAAAGAGTAGACCTTTTAATGGGAGAAATAAGTTGTACGTAAACACATACGATACACGAAAAGCAAACTCAGAGGGGAAGACACTACACATATGGTTCTCTGGCTCTCTGACACATCTAGGGGGGACCAGAAGGAATCATTTGACCTGAGTCTTGAAGGAATACAGAGATATAAAAGAAGTGAGGGGGGAAAGCATGGGGGGGGGTAAGAGCCAGTGCAAGGAGATTGGAGATGGGAGATATATGTGAGAAAGAAGAACTAGGTCAGTGTGGCTCATTTTGTTTTTTTTTTTAAATAAATACAAAACTTTAATTAGTATGAACGAAGCTAAAGTGTTTATACTCATCAGCTCTACTTAAACAAGAAAAAATAATTTAAATTTAAATATCTTCTGAGTACTATTAATACAAAAAGGTTTGAAAGCCCACAAGATACAGTAGTGGCATGGAATTAAAAAGAAAATCTTTAAAATTATGTCTGGTTAAAAAAAAGTGAACTTTATCCTTTCCCCCAATTTTTTTTAAAGAAGCCCATACTATAATAATGTTTTTCTAACTACAAACTACAAGCAATACCAAGGTTAAGTAGGTCAGATAGGGTGCATGGAGAGGAGTACTGAATCAGAAGATTTAGAAAAATAGGAAAGGGCTAGACTGTGA
Source organism: Vombatus ursinus (assembly GCF_900497805.2). Lineage (NCBI taxonomy): Eukaryota > Metazoa > Chordata > Mammalia > Diprotodontia > Vombatidae > Vombatus > Vombatus ursinus. The sequence goes on from NW_020954585.1 coordinate 938,641, forward strand.
AGAGCTCTAAATGCCAAGTAGATGTTATATTTGATCCTAGAGGCACAGGGAGCCACTGTAGTTTACTGGGCAAGGGGACTGACACAGTCACACCTCCACTTCAGGAAAATCACTTTGGCAGCTGTTTGGAGGATGGATGAATGGACTGCTCCAGAGACCTGCGGCACAGAGACCAATTAGAAACCTATTGCAAGAGTCCAGGCAATATATTAGATTGCTTGCCATCTTAGGGAGGATGGGGAGGGAGGGAGAAAAAAATTTGGAAATCAAAATCTTATAAAAATGGATGTTGAATACTATCTTTACATGTAATTGGAAAAAATAAAATACTAATAAGTGGAAAAAATAATAAAAGATGAGAACACCAAGTCCCTTCCAAAAAAAAAAAGAGTACAGGCAAGAGGTGGAAAGGAACAGACATATGCAACAGATGGTATAGAGAAAGAAATGGTAAGAATTGGCAAATGATTGGATATAGGGGATGTGTGAGAAATGAGGCCCTGAGCACCATACTGAGTTTGTGAACCTAGGTGACTAGGTCAATGATGGCATCCTTTACAAAAATAGATAAGTTCAGAAGATGGGTGGGTTACAAGACACAATAATCCAATAGGAAGTTGATGATTCAGGACTAGAGCTCAGGAGAGAGATTATGGCTGCATATACAAATAGAGGAATCATTCACATAGAAAGGATCATTGAACCTTTGGAAATTGGTGGGATCATCAAGTGAGGGAATTAGAGAGAAAAGAGGAGAGGGTCCAGGACAAAACTTTGGGGGATACCCACAGTTACTGGATCTCACATGGATCCAGCAAAGAAGATGGAAAAGAAGTCGACAGACAAATAGAATAAGAATCAAGAGAGAACAGTATTGTGAAAATGACTTTCCCCAAGGCTATACAGCTAGTAAGTGAAGTGGGTGGTTAACTGTGTCTTCTCCCCACCCCAATTTCATATTTTGACTCTGGGTCTTTTGACTTAAGGGTGGCTAGGTAGCAGAGTGAATAGAGCACTGGGCTTGGAATCAGAAAGACTCATCTTCATGAGTTCAAATCCAGTCTTAGACACCTACTAGTTATGGGACCTTAGGTAAAACACTTAATCTTGTTTGCCTCAGATTCCTCAGCTGTAAAATGGGTTAGAGAAGGAAATGGCAAACTACTCCAGTTATCTTTTACCAAGAAAAACCCAAATGGAGTCATGAAGAGTAGAACACGACTGAAATGACTAAACAACAACTCCCACAACCGTTGACTTATCCCCAAACATTCTCTTTTCCTGTGCAGAGGTCACCGGAACTCTGATCAACATCAAAATTCTAAATCTATTTGCCAAGACTCCCACCATTACAGCACTCAAAATATCTTTTGCTGCATGCTCTCAGTTCCAGGATCCATAACCTTTCTTCCTGACTCAAGAACCATGCATTCAGTTATGGAATCAGGTCCAAGGATCTTTACTCAAGACACCTTGTCTTCTTCAGATTCACTCCCCAGCATCCATTCTGCATGCACTCAAACTCATCCTTTTGTTGAAAGTAGATTTTTAAGAGAATACAACTGACTCCATTTTGTGGTATATTTGTGGTTATTATATTTCTTTATTGTTTCTGTTTGACACTGAAAGTATTAACTGTCTCTTAATACCTCCCTTCCCCCAATCATTTTATCGTTACCAAAGAAAGCTCAGAGGACTCTGAATAATTCTAGGAACTCACCCACTTCTATCCTATCTCATAAGGCACGTAGTAGTTTTATGCTAATTAACTGACTGAAAAATAAGATACTCTTTTCTTTTTGTTATTTTTGTTCAGTTTTCAGTCGTGTCCAACTCTTTGTAACTCTATTTGGGGTTTTCTTGGCTGCCTGCCTGGTATATAGTAGGGGCTAAATAAATGCTTGTTTATTTCCGTTTTGGGCAGGTAGGTGGCACAGTGGATGGAGTGCAGGTCCTGGAGTCAGGAAAACTCCTCTATCTGTCTTCAAATCCAGCCTCAGACACTTAGTAGCTGTGTGACCCTGGGCAAGTCACTTACCCCTATCTGCCTCAGTTTTCTCATCTGTAAAGTGAGCTATAGAAGGAAATGGCAAACCACTCCAGTGTCTTTGCAAAAACAACAACAAACCTAAATGGGGTCATGAGGAATCTGGTCTGATATAAGTGGCTGTGCTAAATGGCCTTTGTAGTAGTTTAAGCATCCTTTTTCTCTACCTAAAAATGTACCTCTTTCTGTCTATGTACCCTACCTGATCTTACCCAAACTTAGGTCATGTGTCTCAGGAGAAACTATATATGTCATCTTTGGAATTATGAGACACACATCCATTACCTACTAGTGATATGTGTCACATGCTTTCGAGTGGATAAATAAACTGCAGTGTATCTGTCTGTCTGCTGTCTGTAACCTGTGTTGGCTCATGTGTGCAGTGGCTAACAAAGACTCTGAAAATTCTTGCAACATTCTTTCTCTCTCATTCTCTGTCTCTCTCTCTCTACACACACACACACACACTTGACCACTACAGGCAAAGAAATATATTGATCTTCTCTTATGTAGCTCTAGGGATGGTGGCAAAGAGAGAACAATTAATGACTGAAGATTGCCTGCATCTCCTCAACATGGCTATCTGCCTTTCCTGGGATTCTTACCACTAACAGAAGTAGCATCAAGACTAGAATCTGAATGTAGAGATATTTAGTCCATGTGCTTAGTTCTCTCCCATCTAAGAGAGAGGTCAGATACAAAGAAAAGCAAAATTAAATACCTCTGCCTCCCAAAAAAACAGCCCTTGCCCTCAAGGAGCTCACATTCTAACAGGTAAATAACCATGTACAAATGAAATACATACTTGATAAACTGGAGATAACTTAGAGGGGAAGGACTGGCATTAAGGAGAACTGAGAAAAGCTTCTTGTAAAAGGAAGGATTTACTGGAAACTTCAAGGAATCCAGGGGAATTAGAGTCAGAGATGAGGAAGAACACTCCAGGCATGGGGAACAGACAATGAAAGAGTTGAAAGATGGAGCGTTGTTATTATTCAGCCTTCTCAAAGAGGACGGATGACAGTACGAGGGTGATGTCTGGACTTGAGCATGAATTGGACGTGAGTGAAGCAAAGCTGTGCAAAGTCATCAGCCTCTCTCTCTCCTCCAGAGTCATAGAAGTCCAGTGGCAAGACAAAGGTCAAGAAGACTGGGGCTGGCCCAGGATATAGTGGGTGACCTTGGCCTTTCTAAATTAAGATCTTTCCCAGGTAGAAGCGCAAGGAAGCTAGGATCACTGGATGGTACAGTATGTGGAGGGGAAAAAGGCACAAAGAGACTAGAAAGTTGGAAAGGGCCAGATCTCGAAGGGTTTTAAATTCCATCTTGAAGATAATAAGGAACCACTGGAATTTACTGAGTAAGGGAGTGACACGGTCAGACTTACACTTTAGGAAGATCACTTTGGCACCTGAATGTAAGATGGCCTGGAGTAGGAAGAGATTTGAGGTAGGCAGATGAACAAGACAGTAAAGGGGTGAGGGCCTAACAGCTATGTCAGAGGAGAAAAGGGAGCATATAGGAGAGACACGGCAGAAACAACAGACCCTGGCAAAAGACTGGATCCAGAAGGTGAGAGAGAGTAGGGAGTCAAATCCATTAATTGGTCAATCAACAAACATTGATTAAGTGCCTAACAAGTGCCAAGTACTGTGCTAAGCTCTGGAAATACAAAAACAAAAAACAACCCATGCTTTCAAGGAGCTCACAGTCTAACATGGGAGAGCAATCTACAAACAACTATGTATGAAAAAGATATCAGAAGGATAAATTGGGAACAATCCCAGAGGGAAAAGTGAAGGAGGACAAGGAAAGACTTCAAGCAGAAGGAGCCTTGGAAGGAGGCCAGGGAAGCCAGGGAGCAAGGATGAGAAGGAATAGTGGAGGTATGGAGGACAGTGAAAATTTGTGAGTTGGGAGATGGAGTGTAGTGATTTTATATATGATCCTGGAGGTAACAGGGATTCATTGGAGCTTATTGAATAGATGATTAATGATCAGACCTGTGCTTAAGATAAATTCGATAGCTGAGTGGAGGATGAACGGGAATGGTAAGAGCCTTGAGGCACATATCTGGCTGTGATAATGGCAGTGTCAGAGGAGAGAGAGAGGCATATCTGAGAGATGTTGCAAAAGCATAAAAGACAAGGCTTGACAACTGATTGGATATCATTTGGGGGAGTGACAGAGAGTGAGGAGTCTTAGATAACTGGAGATAACTTAGAGGGAAAGTTGTGACTGGGAGGATAAAATACAACTGGTAACATGCAAAACATTTTTTTCTCTCTAGTAATTCCCTAGAAGTCTGTGACTTTTTGTACAATTTCAATTTAAAAAACTATTGATTTCAAACAATATCCACTTTTCATAACACATGAAATCTATAGTACCATAAATACTGTATAATTTTACAGAAATACTGTACAATTTTACAAAAGTAAAATTCTTAAAACCAAAACATTTTTTTAACCTGAATCTTACCTCCCACTGTGTCAGATGGCAGTGTGAAGGTGTTATACTGTAAACTATACAGCTGTAAAACTCTTTACCTTGGCTACCCTCTGAAAACCAAGAGAGAGGTTTACTGGGATATTGGTCACTGCTGTCAGAAGATGCCAAGACTGATGAGATCTCAACATTACCTCTGACACGCTATCCTTCACCAACATGAAGAACTCACAAGCTTGAAATAATCCATCAGCTATTGATCACCATTTGAGATCCTTAAGGGTCTCCCAGCCCTCACAGCACTGTAGACATTCCAGCATGAAGTTTATCTAACACCATTATTTTCTCACCAAGTTGCATCACTGACTTTGCACACTTGGGCTTAGAGCCCAAAACACTTGCACTATGCTTCGGGGGCATAGCTGCAACACAAAACTTAAGTCTTAAAGGCAATGAAAAGATGCAACAGATGCAGAGGGAGCTCTTTACTATACAAGTGTAGGGTGAACAAGAGGAGTGCAGCATTGACTGCATACAGATGATAATTGAATTGATGGGAGATGAGAGGATTTGGAAGGGTGGAAAGAGAGGCAAAGTATGCTGGTGAGATGAGGAGGAAATGGATGAGTAAGACCTAGAGGCAGAAGGGAAAAGGTCTTTTTTGTGGGTAGACTAGTCTGGTGAATGAAGAGTTTATAGGAGAGCAGTCTTCAAGAATTCAATTCAATAAGCATCTTCATTCCAAATGAACTTTCTTGATCTGGAGTTCCCCAGCCAGACATGTCAAATTCTCTGCAGGCCTATGGCTACAGGTAGCATACAACTCTCTCCAGTAATCCAAATTAAAATTAAAATAAAAATATAATAAAACATAGATAATGTAACATGTGGCTTTGTCAATACATAGCCAACAGGGATCCCCTATTTCTATTCACTGGCCTACATCAATGATCCTTATTTTTGTTGTTAAGTTGTTTCAGATGTGTCCAACTCTTCATGACCCCATTTGGGGTTTTCTTGGCAAAGATACTGGAGTGGTTTGCCATTTCCTTCTCCAGCTCATTTTACAGATGAGGAAACTGAGGCCAATAGGGTGAAGTGACTTGCCCAAGGTCACAAAGCTGAGTGTCTGAGATCTGATTTGAACTAATGAAGATGAGTCTTCCTGACTCCAGGCCCGACACTCCATCTGCACCACCTAGCTGCTCTAATGTTTCTTATAGGTCAGGACAAAAAAGTACAGTATTAGGCACTCTGCCTAAGACTCAGGGAAACTTGAGTGGGTAAGCGGGTAAGGGAAGTTAATACAAAGAGAAAAAACAGATCAACGCCTGTCCTCATTCTACTAGGAGACCATAGATTTAGAGCTGGAGGACGTTAGCTAAGAGGTCACCTAGTTCAACCCTATCGTTTTACAGATGGGGATATTGAGGCCAAGAAAGGTTGTGACTTGCCAAAAATCACAAAAGTATTATTCCAAGGAATCATATTTCTAGAGCTAGAAGGGCCTTCAGAAGCCTTCATTTTACAGATTATGAAACTGAGACCCAGAAAAGTTAAGTAATTTGACCAAGATTACTGACTGACAGAGCTAGAATTTAAACCCAGGATCCTCTGACTCCAAATCTGTCCACTGTATCATATGGCCTGGTGAAAATAATAAACACAAAAGTAAATAATCTGAGGTGGCAGAGATCCCTAATAACTAGCAGATAAGGCTAGAAATGCAGATACAGTGAATACCTCAACAACCCCACCCTTTCCCAGCAGTAGTAGCTTTATTTCTTCTGTTTCCTCTCACTGAATATCTAATCTGGCCAATTTAGACTCTCCCTGGGTGTTAGCCTATGCAGTAAGATTGAAACTGATTATGCCTAAGGGTAGAACTGGGGACAACAAGAAATTATGACCATCAATGCCTGGTTAATTTTTTAAAGCACTTGAATTCTTTACAAAATTCTTTCCTCTGTCTCAATCCTCACAGTAATTCTTACTTATTATTATACAAATATAAGAATATTATTATAATTCTTACTTATATAATTATAACAATATAAAATATAATTATAATAATGTAGTAATACTAAAAAGGAAAACTGAAGAATAGGCAAGGCAGTTAGTGGCATAGTGGATAGAGTACCAATCCTGAAGTCAAAAAGATTCTTCTTCCTGGGTTCAAATCCAGCCGCAGATACTTACTTAGAGATCCTGGGCAGGTCACTTAACCCTGTTTGCCTCAGTTCTTTATCTGTAAAATGAGCTAGAGAAGGAAATGGCAAACTATTTCAGTATCTCCACCAAGAGAACCCCTAAGTAAGTCATAAAGAGTCAAACGTGAGGGAAACAACAAAGGTGTCGCAGTGGGTAAGACTGCTGGATGGTTCAAATTTCCTTTATTAACTGTGTACCTGAGCAAGTCATATAAGCCTCTTTCAGTCTCAGTTTTCTCATCTGCCAAATGGGAATAACAATAGCATCTACCTCAAATGGTTGTTGTGGCTCTCATGAGATAGCATCTATACAATACTTTCCAAGCCTTCAAAGTACATCAGAAGGAGATCTGTCGGTGAGTGAGAGCAGATCTTTGGTAATTCCACCACTAATTTGGGAAGATATCAAGTTGGGGTTGGTTCTTTTAGAACCATTTTAATGTGAGCCTCCTGCTGTTTTCTCACCCTGATACTGTGACAAGGGATTTCTTGGGAATCAGGAGTTAGAAGTTCAAATCCTTGCTCTAAGATATGCTATGTAACCTCGAGCAAGATATTACTGGCTAACTATGTGACCCGGGGCAACTCACTTAACCGCTGTTTGCCTCAGGTTCTTCATCTGTAAAAGGGGGATAATAATAGCACCTACGCCCCCCCCAGCTATTGTGAGGATCAAAGAGATAATTGTAAATGTTAGCTATTATTAGTATTAAACCTCCCTAGGCTTTGTTTCCAGACTAGATGACCCCTAATGTCCCTTCCAAATCTAAATCATCCACGAATCTCTTCACTGCTGTTTGCCTGAGAAAGCTGCCTGGTGGACAGAAATTACCCTGAAAAGTTTTCCCATAAACAAAGAAGTCCAGAACTATAAAAAGCGCCATTTGGGGTGGGGGTGGAGGGATGGGAAGGCTTTTGAGGCTTGGAGGCAGAATTTTAGGACCAGAGTCTCTGGGATTTATTTCTACAAACCTCATTTCAAGCTAAAGTCAGCGCGTTGGTTTTTACCCCTGAGCTGGGTAACCCCAGCACAAACACTTGGGTTATTTAAATTTTAATTTTAGCAGGGGGCAGAGGAAGAGGGGGAAGGGAGGGGAAGGGATGTAAGGAATTTGTTTGACCATCTCAAAACAGTTTGTGGGATTGCTCCCTCTCCCTCTGGAAAAAGTACCCAAGGGCAGGTTTTTGTTCCCTCAGCGGGGCCACCCTGGCCAGTTCCCTCCCTGCCCCCGAGAGTGGGCATCCCAGGTCACTGCAGCTGCAGAGGGCAGAGTTCTGGCCTGTGCGGTCCCGAAGGGGCAGGTGGGGTCCAGGCCCCCGCCGGGGCGGCGGGGCAGAAGGCGCCGCTGGGGGCCGCCCGTGCGCCAGCTTGGCCGGCCCGGGGCTGCGCCGTGCGCTCCCGGCTCGGCGCTCGGAGACACCAACACCGGCGGCGGCGGCGGCGGCGGCAGCAGCAGAGTGTCTCCTCCGCCGCGGGGAGGAATGCGGAACCAGTGCCCGAGCCGAGGCCGCCGGAGCCCGGGCGCCGGGGCTGCGAGGATGGCAGGCGCGCCGCTCCCGCGGACGATGGCATAGCGCCTGGGTCCCCGCCCTGGCCACCTCGCGCTGCAGCCCGGAGCCTCCCCGCGCCCCGGCCCCCGCCCCCGCGCCCCCCATGCCGCACCAGCGGCCGGCGGCGAGGTAGCCCTTCGTCCCACCCCCACCTCTCCGTCCCCGCTCCCCCCACCCCACCCCCACCCCAAGAAGATTATTTAGAGAAGCGGCAGCGGGGGCAGCAGCAGCAGCAGCAGCAGCAGAGACAGCAGGAGACGCCGGGAGCGAGCGCCGGGCTCCAGCACCACCCATGGCGAAGGAGAAGAAGAGGGCTCTGCTCGAGCTCCTTCACCGAGACGGCAACCAGCTGTGCGCGGACTGCGGGGCACCTGGTGAGCGAAGTGACTGGGGGCCGGGGGTGGGCGGGGGGGAGGGGGCCTCTGGGTCCGGGCCGTCCCTTTCTGCCAGCCTGCCGGCTACCTACCTGTCTGTGTGAGCCCTCGCCTGCCCGGATGGGAGACCACCTGGGACGCTCCCCACCCCACCGAGATCCGGGGGCCATTTGGCATGGGGGAGGGGGTAGCTCTTCCCCCCCTTCTCACTGGGGGAGTGGGTGGACGCCTCTGGTAGACCTCTCCTAGTCCCCGCCCTTACCCCTGGCTACCTTCCTTTCTCCTCCAGACTGCGGGGGTCCTAACCTCACCTTTCTCACTCCCTTCGTGCTGCCCCCTAGAGGGGAAGGTCACATCCTGGAAGCTGGGAGCGCTGCACCTGTTTGCCCCTTCCCAGTTTTGGGGGGAGGGGAACGGGTAGCTTAGGTGTATGCACCTTACCACCTCCTCTATGGCTCATCTCTCTATGTGTTGAACCTGTCTCCTCTTGGAAATTTCTCCTTCCCTTTAGGGTATGGAAGTTATCGGTATGGATGGGGGGCTGGGGGAAGGGGAGGCTGCCTTCAGCACCGTTCTCTGACGGGATTCCCTGGGACCCACATCTCTTCCTTGCCTTCTTTCTTCCTCCTTTCCTTCTCCCTCCACCCCCTCCGATGCGTGTTTTGCTTTCACCCACTGTCCCATTGCAAAACAGCAGCTCTCCAGAAAAGAGGAAATCGTGGCGGGGTGATTAGGGAGGAGGGTGACTGAGTCCCACGAACATCCAGTTCAGGAGAGGAAGAAAGGGTGTAACCAACTCCTGGCCATCCTTGCCATCTTTCCTATCCTGAGCGTGAGCCTGAGTCTAAGACTACCTCTTTGGGAAAGGGGTGGGGGAAGAAATAAGAGCATCCTTTCCCCTCCCCAATTTTGAAGGGCTGCACAGATAAAATCTGGAGCAGTATGTAGGCAGCTAGGAGTTTACCTGTGTCCCTGGGCCTACCTGGAGATGTTATCTGGAGGGACCATCCCCAAAGCCTGCTGTTCACTGAGAGCAGGTGAACTTGTTTTCCATCAACTGGAGAAGAATAAGCATCGTGTTCTAATGGGAAGAGAACTCCACAGTGTCAGAAGACCCAGTTCAGAGCCTGACTGCCTTTAAAGTAGGTCTGTGAACTTGAGCTAGCATTGGGTTTTCTCGTTTACAAAATGAGAGAGTTGATGGAAAACAAATTAACTGGCTCTTAGCTGATCTCTTTGCCAGCTCTAAAATTCTGTGGGATTCTGTGAGAGAAGAGAGTTGGGAGTCTTTAAGACAAGAATGGACCTTTGGACGTCATCTAGGCGGCTAGGTGATGAAGTGTATAGAGGGCTGGGCCTACAATCAGGAAGACCTAAGTTCAAATCCAACCTTGGAAATTTCCTGTGTGACCCTAGGCAATTCACTTAACCTCTGTCTGCCTCAGTTTCCTTAACCATAAAATAGAGATGATAATGAAAGTACTTACCTAATAGGGTTATTGTAAGGATCAAATGAGATATTTGTAAAGCACCTAGCCTGTAGTAGGTGCTTGTAGTAGGCACTTAATGAACACTTGTTTTCTTCCCTTCCCCACCTTCCTTAAGTTATCTCCTTTTTATAGCTGAAGAGCTAAGTCATCTTCTCCCCTCCCCCACCCCCCAGATTATGTCAACAATTCATGTCAACAAGCATTTATTAAGTGCCTACTATGTACTCGGCACTATAGTGCTAGACATTGTGCTAAGCACTGAACATACTCTTGGTACCACTGGACATAGCCTTGCCCAAGGTCACACAGATCGTAAAGGTCAAAGCCAGGATTTAAACTCAAGCCCTCTGACCCCCAAATACAGAAAGAACTCTTTACCATCAGTCAGTCAACCAGCATTTATTAAGTACCTACTATGTGCTAGGCACTGTGCTAAGCTCAGGGGCTGCAAAGATAAATGACAATCCCTGCCGCTCACAATTTAATGAGGGAGACAACATTTAAACTACATACAAACAAGATTTAGACAGGCCAAGTGGGAGATAATTAACAGAGGGAAGGCACTCACATTTATTTCATACTATGTTGCCTCAGAGCACGGGTTCCATCCTAACCAGGGGAGAGGATATTGAACCTTCTCCATCACTCCCCTCCTCCTGCCATGACCATGACCTATAGGGACCTGGGCTATATTGGGGCTGGAGTGTTGAGTTGGACCCATTACAGTTATATCCTTATATCTGCCCTGCTTAGGAGTGTGGAGGCTTTTACTGGGTTCCTCTGGGAGATATTCACTGACCAGCCAGAAGCTGGTACTTGATCTGGCTTCCAGAAAGGCCTTCCCAGTAAGTTTCATTTGACTGAGTTGGCAGCTCTCCCCATCCTCCCTGTGCCTCCTTCATCCTTGCCAGCCTCTCTGCCCTTACTTAATGTGCCACCAGGTATGGGGATGATGATGAAGGCAGTTGTTTAGTAAGGCTGTCTCAATGGAAACACTGAGTGTCAAGTGACTTTTCAGCACTACCATGCTAGATCTTTATACCACAGGGTGGGGGTAGGGAAGGTAGGAAGAGTGGAAAGTGATGGGAAGAGCAGAACCAGTCCTGGGCCACATTACGATAACAGAAATGACAGAGGTGGTTTTATAATCCCTTCCCTTTCTCCCCAAAGAAGGCTCATTTCACTTGGCTGTGTTTGTTCTAAGGTCCAGACCCGTAATTTCATCAGTGTGAGGAACTCTTCCCATGGACAATTCTACTGAGTCAGAGCTCGAGCACTTTGGTTACTTATTGGCTTAAGAAGTTGGGATGGGGGTGGGGGTAGGGGGCACTGGTTGCCTAAGCAAGTTACCCATGGTCACAGAGCCAATATCAGAAACAGGATTTGAATCCAGATCTGCCTGACTCTCTTTAGCTACCACTTTATACCATGTTGCCTCTCCTATAGCAGCATGGTATATAGTATTTTACATATAGAATCTCATTTGATCCTCACAACAACTGTGGGAAGTAGGTGCTATCATTATCTCCATTTTGCAGATGAGGAACTGAAAGTGAGAAAGGTGAAATGATTTGACATAGGTCACACAGGTAATAAGTAATACTCAGGTCTTCCTCCCTCCAAGTCCAGGGCTGCATCCACTTTACCACCTAGCTGCTTTTGTGTATAGCTCCATGTGTGTATATAATATACACATGCACATATACATGTGTTCACATACATGTATACATATACATGAACATATGCATATGTATATACACACTTCCAATTAGGCTCAGGGCAAATTCTTATTTGCTTCCATAGTGCTCAGAATTATCTAAATACACATATACATATATATACACATATACACATGTGTGCACATATACAATGCATTATGCATCAGCGTATAGATATATTTCTTTTTTAATTAAATGTATATTATGTACATAATATATGTATGTGTATATATATATTACATATATGTATATAAGAGCTTTAATCTTCTTGGCACATAGGTACTCTTCTCACTGGTATAGATTGCAACCCACCCTCATCTAGACATCCTGTGTGATTCTTCTCTCTGTCTTTCTGTAAATCCTCCATAAAGAATGTTCTGGAGGCCTTGCTCTAGTTCTTTTAATATTCCATGGATATCAGGAGACCGACCCTGGGCTGTTCCTCTGCCATTTCTTGCTCTGGTGATATGAACAGCCTACCCCCTTATCTAGTCATGCATGCATGGCCTTTGTCTTCTGCCTCACTTAACTTCTCACGTGTAAATCAGTCACCATCTCTAATACAATGTATTCTGCTTTCACTTCACCGTGCCTTTCTAACTGCTAAGTCAAAGCACCTGAATCTCAATTGTACCTCTAATGCTTACTACCTGTGGGATGGCCTTGGGCAAGTCACTTAACCTCAGTTTTCCTCTGTTGGACTAGATGGCCTCAGGCCTCTTCTAGCTTGACATGAGCATTGCCACCTCAAACCTACCTCACAGGGGTATTGTGGGGACACACAATCTTGACAGTGTTTCTTGGTGATTGCCTTCCTTGGAATGAGGGTGCATCCACCCCCCCAGAACTCTCTCCCTTCCTGCCTGTTATGTGGTTGTTCCAGATGTAGGTCTGTGATCCCATGATCCTTCCAGCTGTGTCTATGATCTTAGGGGGCAGAAATGTTTGGATCTGAATTGGTGGAGGGAATAAGCACATGGGCAAAATCACTTTGATGTGTCTAAGTAAATGTATTTAAAAATTGTTGTCGTTTTTAAAAAGTGTACACACAGAGATGCATACATGATGTCCCAACAGGCTTAGTGTGGTTTTAACCTTTAATTGCTTAAACCCGCACTAAGCCTGTTGGGACATTGTGCATATAGCAATGATCCTAGAACTGGGCCTAACAGGGGTGAAAGGAATATACCTTAGGAACGCTGTTCATAGCCACAAAATAGTTGTTAAGAGAAAGAATCAACCAAGCGATACAACATCTCAAGGTATTCTTTTGAAGAGCTGGGCCCCCCTATTTTATAGCTTTGGACCTTCCCAAGTTATGGAGTGAGGCTTGTAGGGGGAGGGGAGGGAGAGCCCAATACCAACCCCCTAATGGGACTCTACCTTAAACATGCCTACCTTGCAATGCTCTTCCATCAAAATCCACAGAACGGGTACAAAAATTGTGTGAGTTGGAAAACTAGGAATGCAGAGAGAGTGAAGTTGACAGCAAAGCAAATAGATAGAAAAAAGGAGATTTTTTTTTTTTGGAGTCTTCAGGGCCTGACTCATGTGTTGGTAAGAGGCCAGGCCCTCATTAATTTTTAGATATTGCCCAGGAAGAAACTTACCAGAAATTCTTACTTCCCCATTTCTTCTTGCGACCCCCCCCCCAACTGTATTTCTGCTTATCCAAAGAGTATGCCATGTCAAGTAGGGGGCTGAGGAGAGGGGGAAAACAAACAGGTCGTCTCGACCTGTTTGGCCTAAATTCATTGAAGGAACACTTAGGTAGACCTGCTTTGTATTCCGTGCGTATGCAAGTGAAAGAGTATATGTTTGCTGTTAGGAAACTCTGTTCCCTCTGTGTTCTGCATCTAGTCCTCAACCCATTCCCTTTCTCAATTTCGAGGGGCTTGATATCTGCACACTAGATTATTTTTGCCTAGGAGGATTCCTCCTTCCCCTGGCAGTGGTGGTGATCATGGCGGTAAGAAACCCAGCCCTTGATACTTGGGTTTATGCAGTAAACTGGGCTGACTCATGGCGTGAGCTGCACTGTGCGTCAGCAAAAGAATGCATCCCCGGCTTCTCCCCCAGAGGCTCACCTCTGTGCAAAGCCTGGCACTGAGGTCTCCTGCCCAGTTCTCTGTCTTTGTGTCTAGATGCTGTGGAGGTGAGGGCTGTCTGGGTAAGGGGGTTTGCATCAGAAATACAGAGGAAGGAAGTGGGATTCACCAGATGTCCCTCCTCCTGTGCATCTCTGCCTGCCGCTTTCTGGGATGTAGCATCCACCCCCATCAGTCCCTGATGTGCTAGTCTGCCCTTTTCAAATATTGAAAATGATTCCTTAAAGTGGGACAAATATATTACTCATTGGTAGAGTAGGTGGTCCCCTCAATTGTGTGATTTTGAGGGGTGCAGGGAAGGTTAGCTACTGCCAAGAACTTTGGTGGAGGGGTGTGTGGGTGCACACAAATGTGTGTCTGTGTATACGCACACACATACACACACACACACACACATGTATCTGCACATATGTTATATATTCATACACAGAGTGGAGGGGGGCAGGTTTCCAGAGAAGAGGAGTAGAAAGGAACGCAGTAGGTGAGATGAGGCTGCAGTATGTTTCTGCCTGCATGCCTTTGCAAGGTGAGCCCCCATTTCTGGAATATGTTCCGTCCTCGTGTCTGCTTTTGTGATCTCTGACTTCCTTTAGAGTAGGGTTTCTTCTCCTTTTTTTTTTTTCATGGTAGGCCCTTTTGGCAGTCTGCTGAAGCCTATGGACCACTTCTCAGAAGAATGTGTTTGCTTTGGTTTTGAGACTGGGTCTCCCTATCTCGCCTAGGCTGGAAGGAGAAGCTACTCATGGCCCTGATCCCAATATTGATCAGCACTGGAGCTTTAACCTTCTCCACTTTTCTTATCTAGGCTGGTTTGTTGCTGCTCTTTAGGCACCCTAGTGATTCCCCTCTCCCTTCCTCCCCAAACATACACACACTTACCCCCAGAGACCTCACAATATTGGTGCCTGATTTAGTTCAGTCATCCAGTCAGCTTGAGCAGCTCACAATTCTCAGACACAGATGACCCACCAGCCTGAGCTTCCCCCAGTAGGAGAGATTAAAAGCTGTAATATTGTTTTTAATTGCCTAAAATAAAATAAATAGCATTACAAAGGAAACCAATTATATCGAACTAAAGATGTGATTTTATTCCCATCCAAGTCACAGACCCCCTGAAATCTATCTACAGACCCCAGGTTAAGAACCCCTGCTCTAAAGCATAGCTTTGGTGCCACCCACTGCAAAGGGCCTCTATCCATTCCAATGTAAGTGGGGATTATTTTATTCTTCAGTCACAAGAGACATCCCAAAGTTGGAGAAAAGAGCTCGGGGCAGTTCCATCTGAGCAAATGTTGGGGTGAGGGGAAATGAGGACTAACAATGACTCTCCTCTCTTGCCCCCCCCCCCCATAACCCAAACCATGCCACAGTCTCACTTTTATATTTAGATCCCTGGCTGTCATAGTACCTGGCACATAAGTAGATGCTTAGTGTATATTTGCTGATGGATTGACCTCCAACTAGTTGTTTTCTGTTCCTCTTAAAATTTTTGTTGTTGTTCTGTAGTGTTTTAGTCATATCCAACTCTTCATGACACTTTGTAGGGTTTTCTTGTCAAAGATATGGAGTAGTTTGCCATTTCCTTCTCCAGCTCATTTTACAGATGAGGAAACTGAGACAAACAGTTAAGTGACTTGTCCAGGGTCACACAGCTAGTAAACACCTGAGCCTGGATTTGAACTCAGATCTTCCTGACTCCAGGCCTGGCACTCTATCCACTGCATCACCTATCTGCCCCATCTTAAGATTGCTTTGTTAATTTGTATATTACCAGTATTTACTTTTCCATGTACATGTTCCATTCCCCCACTGGAATGTTAACTACTTGAGGATAGGGACAGTTTTGATTTATTTTGTGTCCTCATTGCCTAGCACAGAGCACAGTGTCTAACACATAGTGGATGCTTAATAATTATTTGTTTGAACTGAATTTGTTAAAAGTGTCTCCCCTGAAATATGTTGATGTCATCAGAGTATCATTCATTTACATTCCAGTGAAGACAAAGCAGCATGGGGCAGTGGGAAGATAGATAGCCCTGTACTCCAGTCTAGACTCTGTTACTAATTTGCTTTGTGACCCTGGACTAGTCACTTTTCTCTGGGCCTTGGGTTTCCTCCTCAATAAAATAGTATTAGATGATTTCTGAGTCCCCTTTCAACTCTTAAGACCCAAGGATTCCAGATTCTGATTTAAGCAGTCTCTGAACTCTACTGCCTGTGTAGGGTTTCCAGGGATGTACTGAGTTAGAGAGATTTTCTACCCATTATCTGCCTCTCAATATTGAATTGCCATTTCAGTAATGGCTCCGAGTCTAGTTCCCAGCACGTGTGGCACCCTATCTAACTGGGTGGCCTTTTCTAAATCATGTGCCTGGCATGTTAGGAGGCCTCTCCATTTCCCTGGAAAATACTCTCCAGCCCAGATCCATCTGATAGGGGTTGCAGTTCATGATGAATCCATCTGATTGGAAACTGAATCAACTACAGCAAATACTGGGATCTGGCATAATGCAGGGGGAAGGGAGAAAGGAAGATGTGCTATTCTCTGAGTTTTCTTACTAGAAAAGAATGAATATGGGATTCCATCCCTACCACCCTCCATGTACACACACACACACACAAACACACACACACACACACACACACACACACACATACACATGCACACCCCTTGGATTTTTACCATTTGATGCATATGATGCCCAGTTCCTTTGTAGGAGAGTTAAAAGGGGATGGATTTTTTTTTTCCTGGTGACAGCTTTGTTAGGTTACCTAGTTGCTTTAGGGTTTCAACTGAAATAGCTACTAAACTCTTTGATCCGGTCTGATCCCCTTAAATTAAACCCCAGGCTAGATCAAAATCATGCTTTGGGGGTGGTCACACTATCTAGGCTAGGCTCCCTTACTGATAAGCAGGAAGAGGAGGTACCCATAGTTTAGGGCAGGCCCTGGAGCAACAGCTTTAAGTGAGAACAGGGCTGGAGACAGAAGCAAAAAGGAATTAGGGTTTTCCCAGAACACACCCTTTTACCATACTCTCCTCTTAGTGCACTCTCTTCTTCTCCTTCCTCTCCACCTCTGTTCCTCTCCTTTCATCCTCTACTCTCCTCCACTCCCATCCTTCCCCCTCCCTGGCTCTTTCTGCATCCCCCTGCTCCCCAGACCCCAGCTTTGCACCTCAGCTACCATTTTTGGAGGAGGGGAAGGGAAAGAATCCTGGGAGTTTACAGTGAAAAGAGTTGTCCATATGGGTCATTTCCTGGCAATAAATCTGCAATAAAACCCAGGAGCATCAGGGTAGAGATTCCAGGCAAAGAGCTGCTTAGCAGAGGGTAGCTTCCTTGTTTTTTCCACCAAGCTGGTTCTGTGTTTCCTGTTAGGGTGACTGTCAGCCAGTCCTCAGATCTTGATGCATACCTAAGTTCTCCTACTGTGTTCTCATCTCCCAAAAAGCGTGTGTTTGGCAACTCCTGGTACAATGGAAAGAACATTGGCTTTGGAGTCAAAGACTAGGGTTCAAAGCTCTCTTCTGATACTTTTCCACAGTGCAGTCAACAAGCATTGATTAAGCTCCTACTATGGATAGGCCAGACATATGCCAAGTGGGACTGATACTACCTGCATGGCCTTGGGCAAATTACAGAGACTCTCCCTGGAAAACACTTTCCAGCCCAGATCCATCTGACAGGGGTTGCAGTTTACAGAATTACAGAAGTGCTGTTTCCTCATCTGTCAAATGAAGGGGTGGAATTAGGTCCCTTCCAGATCTTTATGTTCCCATATGCTTCATATGGAACCATTGAGTAGAATGCAGTTTATTCATTCCTGTATCCCATGCCTTTCTTTGCATGCACAGAACTTAACACAATGCCTGGCACATAGGAGGAGCTTAATAAATACATGTTGACTGAGTGGTTGATCTCTCCCCTTTGCTCCAACTACTGACCTCCCTGGCTTCCTTTAAGTCCCAACTAAAATCCCACCTTCTACAGGAAGCCTTCTTCAACGCCTCTTAATTCTAGTATCTTCCTTCTGTTAATTATTTCCTATTTACCTTACACATAACTTGTTTGTACATATTTGTTTTCATGTTGTCGTCTCCCCCGTTAAATTGTGAGCTCCTTGAGGGCTGTCTTTTGCCTCTTTTTCTATCCCCAGCACTTGGCACAGTGCCTGACATACAGTGGCCACTAAATAAATGTTTATTGATTGATTGGTTAATATGGATTGATTGGTCAGCTAACTCAATGTTAGGTTGTTAGCACCTGAGGATTTGAGATCTATGACAGGATGGGAATAAGCTCTTCCAAGGAAGTGAATCTTCCAGATAACTGAAGCTCATCCCTTGAAATACTAACCGTTTTCGAGTTTTAACCATTTAAATGGAAATCCTTCTACATGCTTCCCCTGTGTGCTGGGAATTATCTATTTGGTAAAGAAAGTTTATTAAAGCTGAGTCTTTGGCCACAACAATTCATCAAACAAAGTGTGCTGAACATGATTTAATCTTTTCTTGATGACTCAGACCTACCATTATGAATACCATTGCTTCCTAAAGTGCCACTGTGATCATGCCTCTGCCTTGCTCAAAAAAATGATCCGTGGCTACCCATGACCTAATGAACAAAGCCCTGACTCATTAATTTGGCAGCAGCTCTCCAAATTTTGGCTCAGATCAACCTTTCTAGTCGGACCGCCTACTGGCACCTAGAACACCCCTTCTGCTCCAGCCAAACTGAACTATTTCCTGTTCCCTGAATGCATGTTCTATGTGATACAGTGATACTATGGATAGGTGCTCTGACTCTACAATCTGGGTTCAGATTCTGCCTCTGATACCTATTGCCTGTGTGATATTGGGTAAGTCACTAACTTCCTTGGACATTTGGTTTTTTTTTTAATCCATAAAATGAGACAGTTGGACTAGATGATCTCTGAAGTCCCTTCACAACTGAAGAGCTATGATCTTATGACTGTTTCATTGTTATTTCCTGCCTCCTCACATTTGCTCATGTTGTTCTTTCTTGCTGGAGTATGCTCCCCACCCCCCTGCCCTTCAGCATCTTTCCATCCTTCAATGCTCAGCTCAAAGTCACCTCCTAGAAGTGAGCTTTTTTCTTCCCTTCCTCTGTACTCTTAAAACAATTAAATTTGTAAACTATCTTTACATGTCATTGGAAAAAATAAAATTCTATTATGTGGGGGGAAAAAAAACAATTAAATGTGTACCACTCATATTATTTATTACCTAATGCTTATAAGGGAGGGAAGAGGAATAAGTATTTATAAAGAGCCTACTATGTGCCAGGTATTGTGCTAAGCACAAATCACAAAAAGCACAAAAGATTTTTACAAATCTTATCTCATTTGATCCACTCAACAACCCTGGGAGGAAGATGTTCTTATTATCCCCATTTTTACAGTTGAAAAAACTGAGGCAGACACAGGTTAAGTAACTTGCCCAGGTCACACAGGTATAGTAAGTTTCTGAGACCATATTTGAATTCAGGTCTTTCTGACTCCAGGCCTAGCACTCTATACACTGTGCTACCAGCTGCCTCAATACCTTGTGCAGTGTTGGTATGTGTTACTTATATCCCCTATTAGGTTGTAAACTTTTGTTTACATTAATTACAATTAAGGTAATTATTCGTGTGTGTTCATGGTCTGTTGCAGTATATAGGGCCATTGGCCTCTACTTTGTGTGGCACCAAGCCTTCCTTCCATTGTCCTTTCTCACTGATGACGGGATGTTCTCTTTCCTCTCATTTTCTGCCTTATTTTGTAAGTGAGAACCCAAGAACAATTTGAAGCCTC
The DNA here is from genome assembly GCF_900497805.2 of Vombatus ursinus. NCBI lineage: Eukaryota > Metazoa > Chordata > Mammalia > Diprotodontia > Vombatidae > Vombatus > Vombatus ursinus. Next base: position 958,404 of record NW_020954585.1, read on the forward strand.
TCCTTCCTATTCAATTCCACACTTATTGAGTGCTTACTGTGTGCACAACCCTGTGTTAGGCACTGGGAAAGATGCAAAGTGTAGCAAAGACATTGTTCCTGCCTTCATGGGCTCTCATGCCTTATATGGCAATATGGTGTGCTGGAAGTGAGTATTAGATTTGGAGTCGGAAGACTGGGTTTGAACTATGGTTCTGCTCTTTAAAAACAAACAAACAAAGCAAACACTTGAATTTTAATTTTTTTCAATTAACAATTGACCACTTCCTTCAGGAAGTCTTCCTTGATCTCATTATTAATAACAACTTTTCCCCCTTGAAGCTCATATAGCAATTGAAGTGTTTTCTTTACAAACCTTGAAAATGTAATATAAATGGTAATTATTATTATTATTAAGTCCTTTATATGTTATGGTTATAATGTGTATAATACATATATTGTGCTTATAATACATAAAGGAATTAAGCATTGTAAAATAATAATAATCTGTGTGTCATATATATAGGATTGAGAGCTGGAAGGATACTGCCCTCATTTTACAGATAAGGAAACTGAGGCCCTAAAAGGTTAAATGATCTTCCTATTGTCATATAGGTAGTAAAGAGCACAGTCTTTGCACTTTTGGTTAGGGGAGTGGTAGAAGGGGAACACTGGTAGGGAGAGAAAATAATTGACCTGAAGGCCATGAACTGTTTTTTTTCCTTCCTTCCTTTCTTCCTTCATTCCTTCCTTCTTTCCCTCCTTCCAGCTGTCTATCCCACCTAGGCTGGAAGTACAGGGCCACTCATAGGCCCAGTTCCAACTCTGATCAGTATGGAAGCTTTGACCTGCTCCATTTTCCAGATGGGGCCAGTTCACCCTTCCTTAGGCAACCTGGTGGCCCTTGATTCCCAGAGGTTTACCATATTACTACTGAACCTATTGTGGACCCCAGCCTGGGCTCCAGAGGTCCTTCAGCCTTAGTCTTTCTAGCAGTCAGGGATTACAGGAATGTACCACCACACCCAATTTATCATTCCCATTTTAAGAATTCTAGGAGTGGAATGATTTGCCCAAGGTCACATAATTAGTAAGTAACCCAACCCCTCTGTTGATCAGCATAGAAGCTTCAACTTCCTCCATTTTTGACCTGGGCCAGTTACCCCTCCTTAGGCAGCCTGGTGGTCCTCCACTTCTAGGAACTATTTAGGTGCAGGACTTAGTGAGGACACCCATTTGGCTTTAGCCCACTGCAACTCAGGACTTCTGAACTTAAAGCTATCCATCAGCCTCAGCCTTCCTAATAGCAGGGACCACAGGTACCCACCAGCACTCCTGGTAAGCTCGTCTGTTTCATAGTTTGCTAATTATTTTTCATTATACAACTGGGTCTCAGTTAGCACCACATAATGAATTCCTGAAGTGGTCACATTATTTGAATCTAGACTACTCAAAGTTATAATTATACCTAAAATATGGTAATTGACTCCAGCTTAGTGCAAGTATACAATGAAAATTCAAATAATTCGACTATGTCATAGGCTTTGTTAATCACACCTCTCTGTAATTGGTTTCCTTTCCTCTGTATCTTATTTGATTTGTTTAAAAACATTCTTTTGAGAAAGGGTCTATAGGTTTCCTAGACTGGGTGAAGCAGTAATATAAGGTAATTTCCAAAGGTACCTAACTGGGCACTAATGACCAGGGTCTTAGGAGGGGCTTTGTGAGCTATGAGTGTTTCTACCAGTCACAACCACTTCTTTCATTATATTTCCCATTCCTGACCCCCCTAATGGAAAGCAGGTGTGGCACTGTGGAAAGAGTACTATATGTAAAATCAAGGGATCTGGGTTTGAATTCTGATTGCCACTTTCTATCAGTGTGACCCTAGGCAAGTGATCTTACCTCTTTGGACCTCAGTTTTCTTATCTGTAAAATGAGGGGGTTGTATAAGATGGCCTTCAGAGTTCTTTCCTGGTCTAAATCTATGATCCTCTCAGGTACCCTATTTTTGTAGGCTTTGTCATCCATTCCTCACCACTAAGATTTTTAAGACTTTCTCTCTCCCAGGACTATTTAGATTTTAATAGGGAGCTTTTAAAGGTTGAAAAGCCTTCTAAAAGCAAAGAAATGTATCTCTTAAGGGGAATGTCAGGCCCCATAAAAAGCAACACAGACAGTGTTGGGGGGATAAAGGGACATCTCAAACCAAAACCAAGGTCACCCTCCCCACCCCTAAGCAGGCCCGGAAGCCTAAGATTTGTGGTCCATAATAAGGCTTGTCATTCATTCCCTTTCCCTGGCATCAGTGTGGTAAGAAATCCCACTATAGTCCAGTGGTTCTTAATCTTTTTTATGTCATCCATCCTTTGGGCAGTCTGCTGAGGCCTGTGGACACCTTCGCGGAAGAATGTTTTTAAACATATTTTTAAACAATTGTATTTAAAGTGTGAAATAAAATAGGATTGCAAAGGAAACCAATTATATTCAAATGATGATGTAATTTTTTTCCCATCTGAGTTCAAGTATCCCTTGATATCTATCCACAGACCCACAGACGTCAGGTAAGAATCCCTGACTCTACCCAAATCCCCTTTATTAGTGGGCCCTAGACCAGGGCTTCAAATAAATCAGGCCTAATCACTATTGAATACATTCTGCCTTTTTACTCTTTTAATTATTTAGATTTTCATGGGCATTTGAAGGAGGTGTTACACAGAGGCAGGTACCTCTGTGTTCATTGTAGAGGAGGTCAGGTGTGATTTTAGAATGGGAAAACTGCAGGGTCTGACATTTCCCTTCTGATCTATGTTGCATCACCCTCAGAGTGCATAGGTCTGCATGGCACTGTGTCTGGCAAGGAGGCCAGGCCCTCAGCAGGTTTACAGCGATGGAGAGACCCATTGTTCATGAATCCCTAGTTTCAGGATTGGTCACTTTTCTCATATGATCAATCTGAAATGAAAAGCAATCAGGAGCGTCTGTGGCCAAATCCTACTATAATCTCAGGGGCATGCCAAGAACGTAACTTCAGCAAAGAGATCCCTGCCTACCTATGTCCCACTTTCTTCACATTCCCAGGAAAACTTAGAGGGATGAAAGTATATTTGTGTATGTATGTGTCTATATCTGTGTCTGTGGCTGTATATTTAAAGGCAAGGCAGACCCAAAGGGGAGAGAAGAAAATGTACCTCCTCTTCTTTGCAGAAATAAGGAGCTGGGTGTGAAACAATGGGTGAAATGTCAGATTCGTTTGATATATTGTTTAGTTTTGCTGAACTACTTTTTGGGGCTTTTTCTTTACTTTTTATTGTCATAAGGGATGCCTCGCAGGTTAGGGGAACAGCGGAGGGATACATTCAGAAATTATGGTGATGTGAAAACAAAAGATAGGAATAAGAAAATTCTTTTTGAAGAAAGCACAGCAGAACTGAGTAGTTATTAGGGAATACGTCTTGTAGTCCAGGCTTAGCTCTGACTCATGGATTATTGTGTGATAAAACTCCCTAAGTCTCAGTATCCATCTTGGGGAAACCTGAAGGGTGCCTTGAGATGGAATCGACCACTTGCAAAATGTTTCAGGGGCCTGGATTGAAACATGTTGCAGGACCATTGTCAGGTCCCTGAGGACAGGAAACAGTTTCTTATTTATCTTTTGTATCTGCCCCAATCCTCTTCTGCTCCTAGCAAAGTACACAGGGGTGCATAAGAATTTGTTGAATGAAGGAATGTGAGAATCATGATTTGCAACAGTATTAAAAAAGTTTAATTTTGGTTTCAGAATCTCCCTCTGACTCTCCCCCTCTCTACCTTCCTCCCCTTTCAATCTTCCCCTCCCCTCAAGCCCTCTCTACATACATATATGTGTGTATGTATGTGTGGGTATGGGGAGAGAGAGAGAGAGAAAGAGAGAGAGAGAGAGAAGAGAGAGAGGAAGAGAGAGAGAGAGGTAGAAACAGACATAAAGAAAGAGACAGAGAGAAATAGAAACAGAGAGAGACACAGAGAGAGAGAGACAGACATAGAGAGAGGGAAAGACAGATGCAGAGAGGGAGAAACAGAGAGAGAGACTGAGCGATGGAGAGATAGGTATTTAGTCTTTTCAGCTAAGTGTCTCCTGAGCCACCATAAGCACTTTGCAGTAGGAAGGACCATTTCCTTTTACGGTATCTTGAATGCAGCTCAGACTACCAAATGCATCAGCAGAAGCATCCCTCATCACCATGCCTCCCAGACGTCTGTTCACGTTGATGCTCTATAGCGAAGCTGTGATTGATCTGAGTCTGAAGAGGGTATGTCTTTGAGTCACAAATGACTCATCATCAGATACAATAAGACTCTATCACTAGGCAGTATTTATTAAAGGAGAACCACAAGAAGAGTGCACTGTTTAATCCAAAGGAATGAAACACTAATGGTAGAATTTCAGGGATTGGTAGGGTGGAAATTTTCAAGTAAAAGATCTTAGAATCATAGATAGAGTTGGAAACGCCCTTAGAGGCCCTCGTTTTACAGAAGAGGAAACTAAAGCCCAGAGAGGCTTAAGTGATTTGTCCTAGATCACATAGGTAGTAAGTGTAGCAGAGCCTGGATCTTTACTTGGTCCTTTGACTTCACCCCATCATGACGCTCCTTCAACTCACACCATGTAGACAATCCTTTAGTCTCATGCTCTGATAAAAACTGTTGGACTTTTAACAACCACCAAAGTGCTCTTCCCAGGCTTCTGAGACAAGCTGCCCAGGGGCCCAGCCTATCCTACCAAAGGCCTCTAGCTAGGTAGTCTTGTACTTAGGAAACCGTAGCTTTCCCCTCTCACTACCAGTTGTCTGGTGTCTCGGCCCATAGTGACTGTGTCCGAGTGCTTTCTGGGAAGTGCATCTGACTACTGAGATACAAATACCAAGGGTTCCCTGGAAGTAAGAGGGGAGCCAGCAAGATTATTTGCCTCAATTAACAGCCCCAAACCACCAGGTAGTCATCCACCCCACCACAGCAAGTGGCAAAGGTTAGGTGCTGAGCTTCTCCAATGAAAAGAAAGCCATAGCTTTAATGTGACTGTTGCTGCTGTCCTATTAGTGCAAATAATTGAGAATTGACTGTTATTTTTAGACTCATATTCTCCAAGTGACCCCAGTAGGAGTTTTGTTGTTCATTCTTTGCCTAGGCTCTGGGCATCTGCCCTTCGAGTAGGGACAGTGGATGATACAATGTGAACAAGAGAGGGACATTAGGACCCAGTGTAGTTCAAAGTCAGAATGGAAAGAACCCTTTGACTTTGAAGTCTAAGTTCAAATGCTCTCTCTGCCATTTACTAGCAACGTGACACGTGCAAATTACTTCCCTTTCCTGGACCTCAGCTTCCTCATCTATAAAACAAGAGGACTGGTCTATGTGACTCTGAGGTTCCTTCCCACTGTAGAGCTCTGATCCTGTGAGCCAGCCCAACTCTCCCATTTTACGAGGAAGGAAACTGAGACCTGGGGAGAATAAGTGACTTACCCAAAGTCACCCAGATAATATGGTAGCCCAGCAGGATGCTCTTTCCATCATACCACACTAGGAGGAAGAGGAAGGACCATCTTTAAGATCATCACTAGAGGAATTTTATGTATAAATTTGATTTAGAGTAAGTTGTATGGTCCAGGAAGGCAGATGCAGAGATTCACATATCTATACTCTTCTTTACAATCTGCTGCAATTTTTCTGCATTAATGGAGAACAGAAATAGTGTTAGATACTCGGGAAGACATTGCATGAGAAGCATTGAGGTATAGTGAATAATAATAGCAAGTACTTATATAATGCTTTAAGGTTTGCAGAGTCATCTACACATGTTACCTCATTTGAGCCTCACAAAAACCCTGGAAGGTAGGTAGGTTCTATTATTAGCCCCAATTTACAAACTGAGGCTAAGAGAGGTTAATTGACTTGCCTGGGAGTTACATAGCTAGTAAATGTCTGAGGCAGAATTTGAATTCAGGTTTTCCAGACTCCAAATCCAGCATTCTATGCGAAGCACACTGCCTGGTACTATCATAGGTGCTTAATAAATACTTATTGACTAATTGACTATGCCCTATGTCATTTAGTTGCTTGGAAAGTATTCTGGACTTGGAGTCAGAAAGATTTAGCTTTAAGTCCTGCCCCAGACACTTAACTGAGTAAGTAATTTGAAATTCTTTGGGTCTCAATTTTCTCATCTGTAAAATGGACATAATAGCACCTGCCTCACAGAGTTGTTGGGTGGATCCAATGAGGTAATATATAAAAAGCCTTTGCAAATGTTAAAGCACTTTGTACATGTGAAATGCTGCTATTATTTCATTGGCAGCAGATTTACCTTCCTAATTAGGTTTTGTGAAAATGTATTTGAATTTCCTGAGCCCACAGTGGTCAGGCTGTGTGGGATTCAGCTGAGAAATCTGCCTACTATTAAAAAAAAAAATTGGCAGCAGGCCCTACACAGAGTAGATTACCCACCCTCATTGAAATAAAAAATAATGGTCCCAAGAGATGCACTCCTTGAAATCTCATTGGAGTCTCTTGTGAGGGAGTGATGGGGTGGAGGAGCCCTTGCTTGTCCTGATGCTAGATGAAATTGTTATATTCCTGGCCCAGGAGCCTGGAATGGTCTTAACCTTGAGACACTTCCTGAATTGAAAGCAGGTACGGTTCAGGGGTAAGTGCTAGTAGCCCCTTCCTAGCTCTTCCATGTTAGGGTGAGTTCCACAGAGTTCCATATTTGCTTGGTAGATTTTGGTGATTGGCATTCCAGTGTGTGCCTTGCGTATTATTCCAGTAATACAGGGAAGGAGGATAGGGAAGTCCTAGCTTTTAATTTTTTCCCTTCCTACACTGCACTGATGCCATCAGAGAATCCCCACTTGGGAGCTTGAAGGGACCTTAGAGATAATTTGGTCCCCACCACTTCATTTTATTTTATTATTATATTTTATTTTTATATCCATATTATTATATTTTATTTTGATATCCATATTATCATATTTTAAGACTTAGTTTCCCTATTTTGCCAAGCCTGGAAGGGTAGTAGCCACCCATGGATCTGATCCCAATACTGATCAACACAGAAGCTTTAACTGCTCTGTTTTTCTGGCCTGGGCTGGTCCGTCCCTCTTTTGGCAGCCTGGTAGCCCTTCACTCCCTGGGGCTCACTATATTGGTGCCAGATAGTGAGGATACCCAATGGGTTTAGCCCTACTACTACACAGAACTCCCAAACTCAAGCGATCCCATTGGCCTCAGGGACTACGGGATGGGCCACCAGTCAGGTCCTCTGACTCTAGAACTAGTGCTTCTTTCCCCCTGGAAGGTCAGAACAGAAAGATACTTTAGAGATCACCTTACCTAACCCCCAAGTTTTGTCCGGAATCACAGTTAGAAGAAGAGCTGTAGCTAGTAACCCAGGCTTCCTGACTCCCAGTTCCAAGTTGATTCCATGATATGTTTGTTCATTTGGTCAGTTGTAAAACCAGATGCATGGTAAGAAATGAAATCCAGGTGTGTATCTTAGGCGTTGTCCAATAAGCAGAATGAAGAGTGGGCCCCCTCCCTATATACTGGTTTCCCTGGCCCCTAGCATCGGGGCCTATATCTCAGTGCTTGTTGACCAAATCGTAGTCGACAATGTTTGTAAAGGCTGAGGTAAGGAGGATGTCAAATCCTTTAGCTATAAAATGTTTTCTGTGAGTTTCGCTTATCAGTCCTCTCTTTTCTCTCCTTTAGGTTGTCTCTAATATCTAACTTTTGTGCCACCATGTAGGTTTTTCCTTTTAAAAAAAAAGCCTTTTTTTTTCTTTTAGCTCACAAAATATGGGCTATCAGTTTGTTCTCTGGAAGTGGCACCTTTAATGAAGAAAGACCTTCTGGCCCCTACCTGGAAACGAGCAGTCTGTGGAATTAGGGCTGGCACAGCCTGGACTGCTCGGTTCTTCAGAGTTCAAGCATTAGATTGAATCTAATACTTCTGAGAAAAATGTCAGGATTCCTTCTTTCTGGGCCTTTGGCTGACCTCAGGGATGACTGATGGTTCAGCAGCTTCCCTCAGGGACAGAGACTGAACCTGGGGTTTTATTGATGTAAGGAACTTTTATCAATGTAGGTTGGCACCTAAAGCTGTCTTGCCAGGCTCACACAGTCAGTATGGGTCAGAATTAGAACTTGAACCCAGAGCTCTGAGGCCATCTCTTTATTCAGCACTCCAGAAATGCTTCTTTGCCTTCATTTCACACCGCGGCCCCCCCCCCCCCCCCCCGCCTTGGAAATACTTGCATCTGCCACTGGATATAAAGTAACAAGGCATTGTACTTGTGTTTGGGTTTTATCATTCCCTCTCTGGTTACTTTCTCCCAGCCCTGCTGATCTTTGGTTTATAATATTTCCTGATTTTCTGTTGGATCAGCATTAGTGTAGAGAAAGCCTCCTGATGCGTGTGGCCCAGCCCGAGTCGTCAGCATGGGCCCTGCAAGGCCTTTCCTGGCACTGGCCATCAAGATTCCACAGAGTCTGGGAGTTGAGGCCAATGTTTGGTATGGAAACAGGCAGCTCAGGCCTTGGGCCAGGTGGGACTATGGCCAGGCATGAGGGGCCCCAGGACTCCAGCCTGCACAGTCTTGGCCCACCTGGTTAGAGACTTGACTTGGGAAATCAGATGGGCTGGTGAGATTGGATACAGTTTAGCAAGTGTCTCTGCAGGGCCTTCTGTGTCATTTCTTAGCTGTTCTTGTGAGAATGTGCTCATGACTGACAGGGTAACATTCAGCTTTATCTTATTCTGGACTTTGCTCCTGCCAAATCTGCTACTTAGAAGGCAGAGAGGAAGGAATGGAGGGAGAGAGGGAGGAAGGAAAGAAGGAAAAAAGCAAGATATCAGGCACGGTGTTAAGTGCTTTTTTCCCTCTTTTTTCTTTTCTTTTCTTTTTTTGGCAAGGCAATGGGATAAAGTGACTTGCCCAGGGTCACACAGCTAGTAAGTGTCAAATGTCTGAGGTCACATTTGAACTCAGGTCTTCCTGAATCCAGGGCCGGTGCTCTATCCCCTGCGCCACCTAGCTGTCCCCTAAGTGCTTTTTACAAATATTATCTCGTTCAGTCTTCACAACAACCCTAGGAGGTGGGTGCTATTTTTATTCCCATTTTACAGTTGAGGAAATGGAGGCAGACAGAGATTAAGTGACTTATCCAGGGTCACATGACTAGTTAACATCTGAGACTGTATTTGAACTCAGGGCTTCCTAACTCCAGGTCCAGAACTCTATCCGCTGTGTCACCATGCAGCCAGCATAAGATTAACGAGTATATATTAGACTTTCTACCATTTGGGTTCTGGCACATTCTTCTGTAATCTTCCTGTGTGCCAGTCCATCACCTCCAGGAAGTCCATTGGATTGCTTGTTCACATTCCATCACAGCTTAGATTTAGAGCTGGATGGGACCTTAGATTCCATCTAGTCCAACCTGCCCATTGTACAGATGGGGAACTGGGTCCAAGAGTGTTGTGACTTGCCCAAGGTCACACAGGCATAGGACCATAGATGTCAAGCTAGAGGACTTTAAAGGCCACCATGTCGAACTCCTTCATTTTCCAGATGAGGAAACTGAGGACCAGAAAGAGATTAAGTGGCGTGGCCAAGTTTGCTTAATAAGGCGGTAAATAACAGAGCTTGGGATTCACCCCTGCATCTCTCCTCTGATTCCAAATCTGGTTCTCTTTTACATTGTACCAAGATGCCTCCCATCTGCAATACAATGATTCATCTTTTGGGGCATATTGCATTTTAAGCAGCCTCGTGTCATTTGTTCTGGGCTGAGTTTCTGTTCCCAAGAGTTTCTAGGATCCTTAAAGAAGGGAGAGTTTCTGTGCCTGGACAGCCACTGAGGTCTGTTCTGTGCACCCAGGGCTGTGCCCTGAATGTTGTCAGATTGCCTTGAACTTTAACTAACCTGGCCTGGCCCCTCCCCTAGGGGGTTGGGTTTTTCCCTACACTCTGGCAGGTGGAGAAGTGGAGTGATCTGGAGGTTCCGTGATGTGCCTCGGGCCAGGTAGTTGATTCAGAGCCAGGTTTAGGCTGAATGCCAGGCTTCTCACTTCCTGAATCACTTGCCTGGGCATTCTCTCTCTTTCCCAGGACCCGGTGAACCTTGTAAGGCTCAGACTGCCTGCCTGAGTAGTGTGACAGCATATTCTATTGTATTCTCCTAGAGGTGGGACTATGAAGGGGTTTGGTTTGAAACTCAGAGGCCATCATTTTACAGATGAGAAAACTGAGGCCCACGGAGATTTAGTGACTTGCCCAAAATTAACATAAGTAGTGATTTGATTCTAGGTTTTCTGACTCCAGAACCATTATTCTTACTGAGCTGGGTTCAAGTCCTCCTACTTATGGTATGTGCTCATTGTGTGGCCCTTGGACATTCCATGGGTCCTTTCAATGCCCCCAGATAACTTTCTAAGATTGTAAATGAAAGAGGAATTCGTGGGAGCCTAGATCTGCCGCTGGAAGGGGCCCCAGAGGTCTTCTAGTCCAATCCCCCTCATTTTATAGATAAGGAAACCAAGATCCAGAGAGGTTCAGTGATAAAGTCACAGTTAATAAATACCAGAAGTGGGATTTGAACCTGTCTTGAGAGAGAGAGAGAGAGCACACCTTCTATGTGCTAGGTACTGTACTAAGTGCTTTTTCTAAATATTATGGAGCACAGGGCTTGGAATCAGGAAGACTCCTCTTCATAAGTTCAAATCCAGTCTCAAACACTTACTAGCTGTGTGACTCTGGGCAAGCCTGTTTGCTTCAGTTTCTCATCTGTAAAATGAGCTAGAGAAAGAAATGGCAAACCCCTCCAATATCTTTGCCAAGAAAACTCCAAGATGGGGTCACAAGGGAAGCAACTAAACCACCAAAACAAAACTCTCACTTGATCCTCACAACAACCCCGGGAGGTAGGTGTTATTATTATCCCTATTGTACAGTTTAGGAAACTGAAGCAGAGGTTAATGACTTGCCCAGGGTCACACAGCTAGGAAATATCTGAAGCCAAATTTGACCTCAGATCTTTCTGACTCCAGACCTAGGGTTCTACCTACCGTGACACCTGCCTGCCTAATCAAGGGGCAGGACTGACTTTCAGGTTGGAACGGGTAATAAGAAATAGCAGCAACCCCATCTGTACCATCTTGCGTCTAATTCTGTCTCCCCACTACTGGGCCTCTAGAAATCTGGCCAGGTGTACTGCAAGGACAAGTGATGTCACAGGTTATCTACACCTACTTCTTAATTGGACCGATTAGGAAATTGGGGCCCAGAGAGATTAGGTGAATTACCCCAGATCACATAGCTATCAAGTGGCAAAGCCAAGATTGAAACCTAGATTCTCCGATTGCCCCGAGCCACCTATGCTGGTCCCCAAATTACTTTGTCTAAGGCAGGTCAATTTGGAGAGGGAAAATGAGGGGAGTGTGACACTCTGTTGGAAAACAGAAATAACCCAGTGATTGGGAGAAATGGTGAACTTCATTTCTTTTTCATTCTTTGTATTTGTATCACCAGTGCCTAGCATACCGCCTGACAATAATAAGTGTTCAATATAGACTTGTTGTGTGAAGAGAAAAGGAAGGAAATAAGCATTTATTAAGTGCTTGCTATGTGCCAGGCACTGTGCTAAATGTTTTACAGATGTCTCATTTGATCCTCACAACAATCCTAGGAGGTAGGTGCTATTATTATCCTCATTTAAGGAAACTGAGTCAGACAAAGGTTAAGTGACTTGCCTAGCATCATGCAGCTTGTAAGTGTCTGAGTTTGTGATTGATTTATCTTCAGTACTGCACGAGGTACCTGGGTGTGTGCCTGTGAGTAGAACCTGGGTGTGGGGGGCTCCAAAAGATATAGAAAATCACAGACCCCAGCTCAAATTGCTTACTGACATACAGGAGAGAGAGTCAGAGGGCCCAAACAAATCCTGAAGGGTGGAGGAATAAGATGTGCAGAAATATAGCATGCATGGGAAATGAATTAGTGTGGGGTAAGATTTAGTCAGGGAAGGCTTCTTGGAGGAGGTGGGCTGGACCAGGAAGGAAGTGAGTGATGTGTCCTGGCAGAGAACAATTGGGAGGCATATCCCAGGAAGGAGAAAGAATGTGAGCAAAGGTACAAAGGCATGAATGAACAAGGCAGCTGAAGTGGGGCAGTAAGATCAGCTTTGCTGACTAGATTACAAGGTGAAGTGGGATAAACACTAGAGAGGGCTGGTTTGCTGTCTTGGGTGCCAATCACACAAGTTTAGTTTTTGTTGGGGGGACATATGCCAAAATTAGACCGTAAACTCCACAAAGCAGGGATTGTGTCTTCTCTTAACTTTGTATCTCCCTCAGCACCTAACTAAAAAATGTTTGTTGAATTGAATTTGGCTAGATGGTGAAATGGATAGAGTGCCAGACCTGGAGTCAGGAAGACCTGAGTTCAAATCTAGCCTCAGACACTTACTAGCTATATGACCCTGGGCAAGTCACTTAACCTTGTTTGCCTCAGTTTCCTCATCTGTAAAATGAGCTGGAGAAGGAAATGGCAAACCATTTCAGTATCTCTGACAAGAAAACCCCAAATGGGGTCATGAAGAGTCAGACACAACTGAAAAATCACTCAGCAACAACAGAAAAATTTGAACTAGCATCTGGTGGGGAATCACATGTTGGTTTCACCTTGTTCTGTCAGGGTCAGTGTGGAAAAAGCATTTATTGGCTCTCAAGTGGCGGGGAGGGCTAGATTCAGATTTCTTTTCTGACCATTACTGTGTGTATAGATGGGGATAGGGACTGGGCTTATGATTTCATTGGTTTGGAAAACTTGAGGTCTAGGAAACACCCTTTACCAATGAAAGTTGGCTTCTCTGCAGCTCAGTCTTATGTTTTTTTTTGTTTTTTTTTGTTTGTTTGTTTTTAGGCAACTGGGGCTAAGTGACTTGCCCAGGGTGACACAGCTAGTAAATGTGAAGTGTGTGGTCTGACAGCTCAGTCTTATGGAGGGGCCTGGAGCAGAGGTGTCAAACGTACCAGCAACACTCTTCAGTGTTGCCAGGAACCAGATTAAAGCATAATTAGGAAATATTTAACAAAATAAATAAAAATACAGTAGAACAGAGATTATGTTAATATATGGGTTTTTTTTTTTTTTGCAAGTCAATATGTAGCCAGAAGGAATCTTTAATGAGGTTTTGTTGTTGTTCAATAGTGTTAGACTCTTCCGACAGGATCATAGTGTGCCAGGCCATTCTGTCCTCCACTGTCTCCTGAAGTCTGTCCAAGCTGATGTTCGTTGCTTCCAGGCCATTATCTATGCATCTCAGCCTCTGCCATCCCCTTTTTTTGCCTTCAATCTTTCCGGGCATCAAAGTCTTTTCCAATGAATCCCATCAGTATTTAAGCTTCAGCTTCAGTATTTGTCTTTCCAATGGATAGTCAGAGTTAATTTCTGTAAGTATTGATTGATTTGATCTCCTTGCCGTCCAAGGGACTCTCGAAAAGTCTTCTCCAGCACCACAATTCTGAAGCCTGTATTCTGCAGCGCTCAGCTTTCCTGATGGTCCCACTCTCACACCCATACACTGCTACTGGACAAACCATAGTTTTGACCATACAGACCTTTGTCCATGACAGATATGCAAAATTTGGTGGCCCCCAGTTTCTATTTAAGTTTGATGCCATTGGGTCATGGAAAACTTAATTGACTTGCCCAGGGTCAGACATCTAGAATGTGTCAGTCAGAACTTGTCTTCCTGGCTTTGAGGCCCACCTCTCCATCTTCTCGATTTACACTTTACTGCTGTTCTTGGCGTGAGGCTTCATTTCCAGACCCCAAGCATGTTCAATGACTGTCCCTAGATTTTTCCAGGGACTGTCTCCTTTCTAATGTCTGCCTTCCACTTCCCTGGTTTCCTTCAAGTCTCAGCTAAAATCCCGCCCTCTGCAAGAAGTCTTTCCCAGTCTTCTTTAACCTTAGTGCCCTCCCTCCAAGATTACTCCCAGTTTTTTCTGTCTGTATCTTGTTTGTGCATAGTTGCCTGCGTGTTGTCTGAGTCCTTTGAGAGAGGGACTGGTTTTTGCCTTTTTTTTTTATCCCCTGTACTTGGCACAGTACCTCGAACATAGTAGGCACTTAATAAAATGATAGTTCACTGACTGAATGCCTTGTCACTCTGTGTAACTGTAGTCAAATCACCCAGTTTCTCTGAGCTTCAGTTTTCTCACCTGTAAAATCAAGGGATGGATTAAAAAAAAATCAAAAATTAAAAAAAAAATCGAAGATGACCTTTGTTTTCCCTTCCAGTTTTAGATTCTCTAAAGATCTCTAAGTTGGATCTCTAAGGTTCTTTCCAACTCTAAATTCTATGATTTTATAGGTTTCTGAAGGATAGGAAGCTACATGGCTCAGTGGATAGAGTGCCAGGCCTGGAGTTAGGAAGATCTGAATTCAAATTTGGCCTCAGACACTTACTGGCTGTGTGGGCAAGTCACTTCACCCTCTTGTCCTCAGTTTCCTCATCTGTAAAATGATCTAGAGAAGGAAATGGCAAACTGCTCCAGTATCTTTGCCAAGAAAACCTCTGAACAACAAACAAACAACAGTAGGGCCTTGGACAAGTCACACTCTAGATACTTTCTCAGGACTTTCTTTAAATCAAGAATTCTTAACTTTTTTGTTGCTGTTCATTGAATTCCTTGGGCAGTCCCACGAAACTTGTGGACTCCTCAGAATAGTGTTTTTTAATAGTATTTTATTTTTTCCACTTATGTATGAAGACAATTTTTAACATTCTGTTTTTAAAAATTTTGTGTTCCAAATTTTTTTCCTTCCCCTCCCTAAAATGTTGAGCAATTTGATATAGGTTATACATGTGCAGTCATATAAAACATTTTCATATTAGTCATTTGAAAGAAGAAACAGACCAAAAGGGAAAAAACACACAAAAAATAATAAAGTGATAATAGTATGCTTTGATCTACATTCAGACTCCATCATTTCTTTCTCTGGGTGTGCATAGCATTTTCCATCATGAGTCCTTTGGAACTGTCTTGGATATTATTGAGAAGAGCTAAGTTTATCATAATTGACTGTTGTATAATGTTGCTATTACTGTGTACAATGTTCTCCTGGTTCTGCTCACTTCATTTTGCATCAGTTCAGAAGAATATTTTGAAATGCATAAAATAAAATGCAAAGAAAATTATATTCAAATACAGTTATCTGTCTGTCTGTCTATCTATCTATCTAGCTATCTATGTTAAAAGAGAAGTTCAGGTACTCAGTTCCCTGCCTAGAATAAGATTGGAGTAGATAGATTTCTGAGTATTCATTGAACTTTAAATTTTGTGAACTCAGGGGTCTGGAGTATTACACCATGTCTGAGAGAGTCATATGGAGGGCCATTTTCAAAGAAGGGATTAAGGTCCTTGAGGTCAGGGACAATAGTTTGGGGTTTTTTTCCCCATTTTTTTTATTATGAACTTGAAAATCATTCATAAATGAGAGCTTTTTCATATACAAAGAGGGCCTGGAAAAGTTAACATATGATCAGGATTTATTGTGCTTTATAACACTTAACACTTTGCTCTGTGCAAAGGATCTATGATTTCTCTCAATTTAGGGAACTCCCTTGGGCAATACTGATAACGGCCTTTTGTGATGTCTTAGATAATTCTCTCAAAGTTGCCTAAGGCACACAGAGATTAAAAGACTTTCTCAAGGTCACAGTGTTGAACTTGAACCTAGGTCTTTCTAACTCCAAGCACTCTATCTACTACCCCCATGCTGCTTCCAGGCTTCACACATGGCAAGCATTTAATAAGGGTTGGATTGGATTGAATTACCTCTGGCGGATGCAGAGTGGGTCTGGGATTTTCTGAAAGTGAGAGTGTTGGAGGCATCTAAGACCTTCCCTGAAAGAAACCCAGCCTTCAGTGGGGGAGGAGACTGAGGACATAGTCCACTGGGACTTAGCCCTGGGGCTCAGCCAAAGTTGCCAGGAGTCTCACTCTTTGCCTCTTCCTGGTCCTCAGATTCTGGGCAGAAGTCCAGTGAAGTTTTGATTTGGGTAATATTTTGGTGTTCTTGTTCTAAAGCTTAAGAAAGTACACTATATTGATTTGAATCCAGGTCAAACTGGTTTGTTTACTGGATGATCTTCAGAAAAACTTTAGTTTGGTCTGCATCTCAGCAAAAGTCAGAGCTTTAGAGGTCATCTAGCCCAGCTATGTGGTGCAGCGGATAGAGGGCTGGGCTTGGAATCAGGAAGACTCATCTCCCTGAGTTCAAATCCGGCCTCAGACACTTACTATCTGTGTGATCCTGGACAAGTCGCTTAACTTTGTTTGCCTCAGTTTCCTCATCTGTAAAATGGACTGGAGAAGGAAATGGCAAACCACTCCAGTATCTTTGCCAAGAAAACCCCAAATGGGGTCATAAAGAGTAGAACTCAATTGAAAAATGACTGAACAATAACAACAGCTGAGCTCCCTCATTTTATAGATGAGAAAGCTGAAATTCCAGATAGATTAGGTGACTTGACCTATCAGCTCACACCTGCAGTAGGCTGCTGGTTGGCCTTCCTGCCTCAAGGCTCTGTACTCCTGTCCATCCTCCACTCAGCTGTCAGAGTGATCTTCCTAAAGCACTGGTCTGACCATGCATGTCACTCCCCTTACTCAGTAAACTCCAATGGCTCCCTGTCACCTCCAGGATTAATATAAAGTCCTCTCTTTGGCTTTTAGAGCCCTTTGGAACCTGGTTCCCTCCCCTCACACCCTCCATGCCCATTTTTTAAGTTTTCTTATACCTCCCTCCTCTCCAGGTTCTCTTCACTGGCTTCTCTCTTCTCACCTCCCTTAGCTGCCCTGACTTCCTTCATGTCTCACCTAAAAATCATACCTTCTGCAAGAAGCCTGGGGTGGGGGGTGGAGGGCTTTATGGTATTTCCCTCTGGGATCATCTGTAATGTGTCTTGGATGTGTGTTCTTTGTTGAGAGTTGTTTGCATGTTATCTCCTCCTTGGGGGCAGCTAGGTGGTGCAGTGATAGAGGACTAGGCCTGGAGTCAGGAAGACCTGAGTTCAAATCCAGCCTTAGATACTTACTAGTTGTGTGACCCTGGGCAAGTCTCTTCACCCTGTTTACCTCAGTTTCCTCATCTGTAAAATGAGCTACGGAAGGAAATGGCAAACCACTCTAGTATCTTTGCCAAGAAAACCCCAAATGGGGTCACAGAGATTGGGACTCAGCTGAAATGACTCAACAGTGACAAATATCTCCTCCTTCTTTAGCTCCTTGATGGCAGTAATTGTATTTTTGCCTTTCTTTGTATTCCCAGCACTTAGCACAGTGCCTTGGCACATAGTAGGTGCTTAATAAATGCTTGTTGACTTGACTTAGCCAAGTTCACACATGGAGCTAGTGGCAGAGGGAGGTTTTGAATCCAGTTCTTCTGACTGTAAATCTAGTGATATTTCCATTGATTGATTCCTTGTGCCCCACTTTATTTGGTTTTATTAGGGTTAAAAAAATTAGTCAACTGCATTTGTTAGGCACTCAATACATGCCAGGCACTATGGCGAGTGCTGGGAATACCAAGAAAGGTAAAAAAAAAATAAATTTTCCTCTTGTCAAGGAGCTCACTATCTAATAGCGGATACAACATATAACTATGTACATGCAAGATATATACAAAATTGTTGTTCAGTTGTGTCCAAGTTTTTGGGATCCCATTTGGGTTTTCTTGGCGAAGATACTGGAGTAGTTTGCCATTTTCTTCAGTTCATTTTACAGATGAAGAAACTGAGCTAAACAAGGTGAAGTGACTTGACCAGGGTCAAATAACTAGGAAGTGTCTGAGGCTGGATTTGAACTCAGGAAGATAAGACTAACTCCAGAGCTGGTTGGTGTTCTATCCACTGAGTCACCTAGCCGCCCCTATATTCCCTGGTTTTGTTGTTGTTCAGTCATTCTGAGTCATGTCCAACTCTGCATGACCCCATTTGGGGTTTTCTTGGAAGAGATACTGGAATGGTTTGCCGTTTCCTTCTCCATCTTATTTTACAGATGAGGAAACTGAGGCAAACAGGGTTAAGTGATTTGCCCAGGGTCACACAGCTCGTAAGCACCTGAGTCTCGATGTGAACTCAGATCTTCCTGACTCCAGGCCTGGCACTCTATCCACTGTACCACCTAGCTGCCCTTACATACAAAATAAATAGAAGCTAATGTCAGAGGGAAGACACCAGGTAGGGAGGGACCAGGAAAGGCTCCTGACAGAATGCAGGATTTCAGTTGCCTCTTGTAGGAAGCCCAGGAAAGCTGAGAAGTGGGTGAGAAGAGAAAGTGTCCAGGCATGGGGTTCAGCCAGTACAGCTCAGTCAGGAGATAGGAGTGAGGGTTATGGGTCAAGCAGCTACAGGTAGGACAGTACAGCTGTGTGGAACTGGCCAGTAAACATTTATTAAGCACTTACTATGTGCCAGGCACTGTGCTAAGTGCTAGGAATACAAAAAGAAGAAAAAGACAGTTCCTGCCCTCAAGGAGCTTACAAATTAAAGGGGGAGACAACATGCAAATAAATATGTACAAACAAGCTTTTTGCAGAATAAATAGGAGATAATTAATAAAGTCAAGGCACTAAAATTGAAAACGATTGAGGAAGGCTTCTTGTAGAAAACAGAATTTTAGCTAGGGCTTGAAGGAAGCCAGGGAAGCTAGTGGGTGGGAATGAGGCAGGAGAGCATTTCAGCTATGAAGGACAGGCAGTGAAAATGCCCAGAGGGGATAAAGATTAGGAAGCAGGGAAGGAGCCACCATAAGAACTTTAAATGCCAAACAGAGGACTTTATATCTGATCCTGGAAGTAATTGTTCCTGGAGTTTATTGAGTATGCACATATGGGGTTGGGGAGGAAGGGGTGGCATGGTCAGACCTACAGTTCAGGAAAATTGCTTTTGGCAAAGGTCGAATTCAAGTGGGGAGAGACTTGAGGCAGGGAGGTCAATTAGAAGGCTTGTTCAGTTTGAGGTTTTTGGTTCAAGTTTTTAAGGACCTGAAGTCCTGGGTCTGGGACTGTCCAGCTGTGGGGCTTGTAGCTGTATCCCCTGGCTGCAGTTAGGGTCCTAGGGAGCATGGTCAGTCTTGAGAAAAGGGGAGGAGAAAAAGTAGTGGAAAGAATCCTAATCCTAGGTTTAAAATCAGAAGACATGGGTTCAAATCCTCACTCAGCCATTACTTGGCTATAGGTAAATTGATTAACCTCTCTGAGCCTCAATTTCCCCTTCTGTAAAGTGAGCTGAGGTTGGGCCACTTTATTAATGCTGAGGTTGCTTCTGTATGTCTATATTCTATGAGCCTATAATCACCACTTCTAAGCCTTGGAAAGTACTTCAGATGTGGTCTAGTCCAGCGCTTCTTAAATTGTGGGTCGCAACCCCATTTGGGGTCTCAAAAAATTTGGCAATAGTAAAAGGTTTCTGAAGGCACAGTGACCAAAAATTAATTAAAAAAAAATCTAACACGTAATAAATTTGAGTTGTTTCTGGCAGCGCTTACCTGTGTTGTAACTTCACTGCAGCCTTGATTCTGAGCACACAGCTTACGCACTTTGCACTGCGCTTGCCGCCACACCATACAACACCAACGAGCGCTGGGGTCACAAGTGGAAAAAGCGTAAGAAGCCGTGGTCTAGTCTAACCTCATTCTAGTGTAGGAAACTCATCTCTATTATCCCTGACAGATGGGCTACAATCTCTGCCTGAATACCTCCAGTGAAGAGGCACCATGATATAGTGGGAGAAATAATGGTTTTGAAGTCAGGGAACTTGGATTCAAATCCTGGATCTACCATTTACTACTTGTGTGGCCTTGGGCAAGTTTCTTTTTTTTTTTTTTTTTTGGTTAGGCAATGGGGTTAAGTGATTTGCCCAGAGTCACACAGCTAGGAAGTATTTATTATGTGTCTGAGGCTGGATTTGAACTCAGGTCCTCCTGAATCTAGGGCTGGTGCTCTATCCACTATACCACCTAGCTGCCCCCTGTGCAAGTTTCTTCATCTATGAAGTGTAGACTAAATGACCTCCAAGGTTCTTTCCAACCATCAAGCTCTGATCCTATGAAGTGGCCCCTTCCTGTTGAGCAGCTCTTAATAGTTAGAAGGCTCTCATCTAGAGTGAGCCAAAATCTGCCTTCTTCTGACCGCCGCCCATTGGTTCTAGCCCTTCCCTCTTGACCCACATGGATCAACTCTGGTGCTTCTTCCATTAGACAGGGCTTCAGATATTGTTAGACATGGGTGGGTTTGTTCCAAGAAGCTTGAAATGCCTGTTGTGAGGAAGGGACAGTGAAAAGTGAAAGATAATCCTGGTTCCTCTTTTTGATATTTGATTTTCCACTTTCTGGGCAGAGACATCTCTGGAGTATTGCCATCTGGACTGTCCCTTCCACCTTCTCCCTTCCTCTTATTGAGGAAATGTGGTATAATGGATAGAGTGCCAAACTCAGAGTCTGGAAGACCTGGGATCAGATTCTGTCTCTGATAGCAGATAGCATCTAAAATAGCTAGTTAGAGATAGAGACAGAGAAAGACACATACAGAGACAGAAAGAAGGAAAGATGATAGAAGAGGAAAGGAGAGAAAGAAGAGTGGGGAGGGGAGAGAGAGAATGCCCATTAGCATTTATTAAGCACCTATGAGCTTCATTTTCCTTACCTGGGAAATGAGAAGAGTAATATTCCCCCTGCCCATCTCATGGTACTGTTATAAGTAAAGTGCCAGCTCTATAAATGTGAGTTGTTAATACCTTCTTCCCCTGCTTCTGTTCTTTTCTCTTTCTCAAATCCAGGAGAAGCGTGAGTCAAACAACTAGTATTTGCTAAGCTCCTACTCTGTGCCGGGCATTCTACTGGGATCCAGGAATATAAATACAGAAGTGAGGCTGTGGCGTGGCTGGGCTTGGGGGTTTTAGTGGAGAGTCATTGTTAGTTCTCATTTTCCCCCTCACCCCAAGATTTGCTCAGATGGAGCTGTCCTGATAGCTCCGGGGAGGGAACCTCTCTCCAAGTTCAACATGGATCAGGTGTGGCTGGCCCGTCATTTCCTCCTTCACCAGACCCTCGCTTCCCATAATTCCTGGGTGCTGATTGCAGCCCAAACCATCCATTAAATATGTATAAAGAAAGTGAGAACAGTCTCTTGACTCCTCATAAATAATGACTACTCTGTGTAGTGTAAATGTTTAGCATAATGACTAGAACAGAATAAACAAATTATGACCTTTCTGTTAGAGGATTGCATGGGGAACGTGCTAAGTGCGAGAGACAGAGCTCCAAGACATTGCCTGTCTGGGGAGGGACATGCTGCTCAGTAGATAACTTATTCTTACTCTTTTATTCTCTGTTCTAGGGTCTGTTTTCTTTTGGGGCCACCGTTGCCAATTTTTTTTAACAAAGGGGTGCAGATAGAACCTTTCCAGAGGTTACAGGGGGAAAAGAATGAAATTGTTTGCTCATTGTCTCCCCCCATGAGAATGTGGAGCCTTGTTTTTGCCTTTCTTTGTATTTCCAGTCAAGTCAAGTAAACAAGCATTTATTTAGTCCTTACTATATACCAGGCTTGAAGCTAGATGGCACAGTGGATAGAGTGTCAGGCCTGAAGTCAGGAAACCTCATCTTCCTGAGTTCGGATCTGGCCTCAGACACTTACTAGCTGTGTGACCCTGGGCAAGTCACTTAATTCTGTTTACCTCAGTTTCCTCATCTTTTAAATGAACTGGAGAAGGAAATGGCAAACCACTCTAGTATCTTGCCAAGAAAACCCCAGATGGGATCAGTCGCATAGAGTCAAGCACCACTGAAAAACAACTGAAATATTCCAGACACTGTGCTAATCACTGAGGATACAAAGAAGGTAAAAAAAACATAGTTTCTGTCCTCAAGGAGCTTACATTGTAATGAATGAGACAGTTCTTATCAGTTCTTTCTCTGGATGCAGATAGCATCTTCCTTCATATGTCCTTTGTAGTTAATTTGAGTACTTATGATGGTCAAAAAGACTTAGTCTCTTAAAGTTGTTTTTAAAACAATATTGCTGTTACTGTATACAATGTTCTTCTGGTTCTGCTCGTTTCCCTCTTCATTATTTCATGCAAATCTATCCATGGTTTGTTTGTTTGTTTGTTTGTTTTATAATCAAGTTTATCGTTTCTTATAGCACAGTAGTATACCATCACTATCATGTACCAGAACTTTTAAGGCCTTCCACCCAGCCCCATTCTAACTCTGTCTTTTACTACTCTTCAGTATTGATTTTTAACACCTGTGTGACCTTGGGCCCCCTGGTCTGTTTCTTCTTCTCTAAGATAAGGGGTCTATATTAGATAACCTCTGAGGTTCCTCCTAGAGCTATGAACCTATGAAAATTTGCTTTCTGTCTTCTTCTTAAGGCTGATTTTCTTACTGTTCCAAGTTAGGTGACATGTATTCATAGGGTCATAGGGTCCTCCTGTGTTTTTGTTCATCCTGAGGTCCCGCCTGCCTCACTTTGAGTGCTGTCTGCTTGTGCCACCGGTTCCAAATTGTAGAATGGAAAAGAATTGGAAAGGATTGAAGACACGGTCTGGTTCAACCCCTAGCCAAACCAGAAGCCACTAGGTAACTTGCCAGGCAAGGGATTATCTCACTGGAGCAAGAATCTCTTTTATGACGAACCTAAGCATGAGACTGTGTGTTTCATTTTTCTATAACCTACAGAACCCAGAGTCCAGGGCTGGGCATGTACTAGAGGACCATTAAAGATTTGTTCATTTGACCTATGGGCCTCATTTAACGCTTGTGAGTGGAATATGTTGTGATTGTGGTTACTGAGTGATATGGGCATGTGAGAACATGAGGGAATACAGAATTTAGGAGTTGTGTTCACTTTTTACAGTAGCCTCTGATATGGGTCTGAGTCATTAGGGGCTGGGGCCCTTGAGGGTAGATTTTGGACAGAGGATAAACTCAAAATGGTTTGAAATGATTTGCCTGGGAGGAAAAATGTTTGAGTCAAAATGGGTAGAAATGAAAAGTTTCCTTCCATTGCTTACCTGGTCTGGTCGGTGGGGAAGATGGGCAATTTCCTGTTTGTGGACGCGCTGACCTGAGGCCAGATATTCTGTGAATGATCCTAATACAAATGGCCTTTTTCAGCCTCAGCAAAGAGAGAGGTCACAGGAATGTAGGCATACTTAGCTTTAAACAAGTCTCGCATATGGAAAACCTTTAAACAAACCTCATATATGGAAATCCTTATTTATACAAAAATAAGGATTTGGCAGCAGTGGTTATTTGTCTCAAAAGATTTTTTACAAAAATATTTATAATAGGCAAATCACTTAACCTTTTTGGGCTTCCTTCAGTTTATTCATCTAGATGCAGATAGAACACTGGATCTGGAGTCAGGAAGACTTGAGTTCAAATCCAGCTTCAGAACACTCACTAGCTGTGTGAAACTGAGCTAGTAATTCACCCTCTATCTGCCTCAGTTATCTTATCTGTAAAATGGAGATGATAACAGCACTTAGCTTCTAGGGTGGTTGTGAGGATGAAATAATATTTGTAAGATACTTTGCAAACCTTAAAGTGCTATATAAATGCTATTATTTTCATAATCTGTAAGCTCTAAGAGGGTAGGTTTTAGCCTCCGAGGTCTCATTCCAATTCTGAATCTATGATCCTATAATCCTTATAGTCATCATTTTCTCTATTTCATGCCAAGGATGAACACCTGTATTTATTCCAAATGTGAATTCAGGGAATGATGGCTAGCTTTATAAAAGGATTATTGATTTTACAAAAGAATTCACAATAGAATTCCTTTAAATCATCAGCTTCCCTTTTGCATTTGAAATATGATTCACTTAAAGTTTTGAGTTATGGGCAACGTTTTCAGCAATATTTTTAAATGATTTATTATAAACTTAAGAGTAAACATCGATGTAACCGACTAAATGTGCGTTGCAACTATTGTGTTGAAATAGGTGAATCTCAGCACATAAAATTCAGTCATAATTTTTCAGTCATCCCCTCTATTCTATTTCTTGGTTCATTGATTCATTCCCCTGGTTAGAGTTGGTATATGTACTTTTACTTTGGTTCTGCCTTTTTTTCTTTGCATCATTTCATGAGTCTTCCCAGATTTCTTTGGATTCCTCATTCTCATCCATCTTAATGACATTTTAGCATCCTATTGCGTTGCTATTGTTGTCATTCAGTTATTTTTCAGTCTTATCCCATTCTTCATGACCCCATTTGGGGTTTTCTTGGCAAAGATACTGGAGTGGTTTGCCATTTCCTTCTCCAGTTCATTTTACAGATGAGGAAACTGAGGCAAACAGGGTGAAGAGACTTGCCCAGGGTCACATAACTAGTAAATGTTTGAGGCTGAATTTGAACTCAGGAAAATGAGTCCTCTTGACTCTAGGCCTGGCGCTCTGTGCACTATGGCGCCGCCTAGCTGCCCCAACTTGCATTAATGTGGTACAATTTGTAACTCCCCTCACTGTTGGACTTTTACAGTTCTTCTACCTTGGTTGTTTTTACAGTTGCAAATAATATCAAACAAATAATTACTGCAAAAAATCGGGATCTGTCTTTAATAATTATTGAATTTACATCAATGAGATCATAGGATCTTAGATCTACACTGTGTTCCAGTTCTCCTTCCTCATTTTACAAATGAGCAAACTGAAGCTTAGGGAAGTTGTCCCTCATCCAAGGTCTCACAGCTAGTTAGTGTCAAGGTCAGGACTAAAAAAGCCAGGTCTGCTGACTATTAGTGTCATTCTCTTTTCAGTGTGCTCATACTTTTCTTTGTTTCCATACCGATTGGTGACTAGTTGTAGGTGGGTCAGTGGACAGAATTAACCTATCTGCCTCAGTTTCCTTATGTGTAAAATGAAGATAATAATAGCAACTGCCTTCCAGCATTGTTGTGAGGTTAGAATAAGATAATATTTGTAAAAATAATACTTGTAAATAAAGGTAATGTTGGTAAATTTTAAAATGCTATATAAAGACTAGCTATCATCATCATCATCATTACTCTTATTATTATTATTTGCTTCTTAGATCCTGACTGGGCCTCCTATACCCTTGGAGTATTCATTTGCCTGAGCTGCTCAGGAATACATCGCAACGTCCCCAATGTCAGCAAAGTGAAGTCAGTCCGTTTGGATGCTTGGGATGAAGCACAAATAGAGGTATGGGGTCTGCTTTCTTGGCTGAGTCCTTGCTGGGAGGGGTCTGGGTGGCAGAC
Source organism: Vombatus ursinus (assembly GCF_900497805.2). Classification (NCBI taxonomy): domain Eukaryota; kingdom Metazoa; phylum Chordata; class Mammalia; order Diprotodontia; family Vombatidae; genus Vombatus; species Vombatus ursinus. The sequence goes on from NW_020954585.1 coordinate 983,719, forward strand.
TGATACCAGGTCGCAGGGATCTTTTTGGAGTTGAAGCAGGGTCAGAGAGGACATCTAAGTTTGCTTAACTCCAGTATGACCAAAACTCTACATTGTCTGGGGCTACTTGGGGCATGCTGTTTCCCGTGCACAGCATTCTGGTGTCTTCCGCATCTGTGCTCATGCCTGAAATGCTCCTCTATCTCATGTCTGCTTCTTTGTACCCCCAGTTCCCTTCACAGCTCACTTCAAGGGCCCCTTATTGAGGTTTTCCTGAGTACTGCCCATCTCATGACAGAGAAATGGTGATATGCAGAATATGGAAATATGGAGGATAAGAAATGAATTTTTGACATGACCAATGGGGGAATATGTTTTACTTGACTCCCTTTTTCCCTTTCCCCTCCCTTCCTTCCCCTTCCCTTCTTTCCTCCTTTGTTCCTTTGTTTCCTCCCTCTTTTCTTCCCTTCTTTCCTCTCTCCTTTCCTCCATTCCTTCTTTCTTGCCTTCTTCCTTTCCTTCTTTCCTTCCTTCCTTCTTCCTTTTCTCCCTCCTTCCCTCCCTCCCTCCCTTTCTTCCTTCTTTTCAGTGGGTGGGAAGAGACAGAAGAGAGAAAAATAAATAATTGGTCATTGAAAAAATAATAATAAACTTTTAAAAATAAACCTTTCCTGATTTCCTCAGCTGTTAGTGCTACTCTTTCCCCACCCCCATCACTATGTTTGTGAATAATTGCTTTATTTATGCATCTGTGAACAACATCTTCCCTAGTAAAATGTAAGCTTCTTGAGGACAAATCCTGTCCCACATTTGAATTTGCGTCTCTAGCACCTAGCCTGGTGCCTGGCACACGGTAGATACTTAATGAAATACTGTTCTTATTGATTGATTTTCCTTGAGAAGACTCCAAGTAGGCGGGTGGGGAAAAGAGAGCTTCAGATATTTACAATTCCCCTTGACCCCCCTTCTTTGTGTTCACTACTGGAATCTGACCACACCAGAAAACAGTGTCCCATAGGAAACAAAACAAAACAAAAGATTCTCTTCTGTTTGAACTTTCCTTCCTGAAAAGACAGGACCTAGCAATATGTCTTTGGATTTTTAGACACCTGGTCCAGATTAATTGTGCTGGATCAAGAAGAGTTATCCAGGATCCTTCCAATAAGAACATTCCTGCTTCTCTAGGAATTAAATCCCATCCCAGTGGAGCATCTCTTAACCCCCAAACCAAGAAGTACAGAGAAGCATTTGTTTTCTAGATATTCCTAACTTCTACCAAGAAGGTCTCTAGCTTGAGTGCCCTAACTCCTTTCTGCCATGATGATTAGATAATGAGTGGCAGCCAGGGGTGTGCTACAACCAGCTGAACTGGCCCTCAGATTGTTAAATCTTCAGTCTAAGGACTTGGAAATCAGCAAATGCTGCAAACCAGGACTTTTATTGTTTTGTTGATTGGATCAGTGGTGCCAAACTCCAATAGAAATGGGTACTGCTAAGCTGCACATAAGGATCCCATTGGCTGTATGTGGACTTATAAAACCACATATTAGCATCATCTATATTTTGTTGTTAAATATTTCTCATATGCATTTTAATCTAGTTCTGCTGCGTGAGTTTGCCAGCAGGTAGGCTGAGTATTTGACACCTCTGGTCTAGACTCAAGAAAGTGGTGAAGAAAATGTCAGTGATGCAGATTAAACTGAAGAGTGTGTTATGCATCCATCTCCCCGCCCCCATCAGCCAGTTGTTATACCTTTACCAGCTTACTCCTGATACCAGTTCACAATAATCAGGTTCCTTAAGATTTACAAAGCACTATGTATTCATTATCTCATCTGATCCTCACAACAATCCTGCCATCTGGGTGCTTTTATTATCCCCGTTATCCAGATGAAAAATCTGAAGCTCAAGGAGGTTTAAGCTATTTGTCTAAGGTTTAGTGAATGGCAGAGGCAGGATTTGAACCCAGATCAAGGCAAAGTTCTTTCCAATGTACCATGCTGTAACAATTATTTGTTGAGGGCCTGCCATGTTCCAGACACAGAACAGAGCCAGGAATCATGGATTTTAGTACTAGAAAGTGAACTTTGAGATTATTTGCTTCCTTTCATCTTTCAATTAAATAAATATTTATTAACTGCCTGCTAGTGACAGTCAGCAAACATTTATTAAACACCTACTGTATGCCACACACTTTGCTAAGTGCTAGGGCTACTAAAAGGAAAAAGAAAGCTAGTTCTTTACCTCAAGGAGCTTACAATCAAATGGAGAAGTACACAATGCAGTGTACAAGGTACTATGCTAAGTACTCGGAATACGAAGTCAAAAAAGAAACACTCCCTGCCCTGTAGACAAAAACATTTTATTTTTTCATTTAACTGTACCTAAACTCAGATCTAGACCTTACATCAGGCAGAGATTTATGCCAAAGACATCTCACCCACTTAATCATTGTGGATACCATCTGGTTTTGTTCTGCTCTATAAGGGAATGAGTGGGGGAGGGTCACAGCTGGAGTCCCTGTTTGTCTCAGGACTGGCTCAACAACTAACTAGACAAGGGTGAATGTTTTGTGTGGTGTTCCGAAGGGAGAGTCTGAATTCAGTCCTCATCCAGGCCAAACCAGGTGACCTATTTTGGCAAGGACAAATGGTGGATGGATGGATGAAAAAACATTTATTCATCAATTATTATGTGCCAAGTACTATACTAAATGCTGGGGATACAAATACAAAAGCAAAGGTAGTCTCTGCCTTCAAGGAGCTTATATTCTGAGAGGGGAGACAACATTCAAAAGGAAATGGTGGCCAGGGAGAGGAACTTTGATACAGAAAAGTTGCAGAAATTGTAAGTGGGGCCATAGGGAAGTAGATTGATATACCTTATTCAGGAAGAGTGACCGAGTTGATGTGATTGTGTATGGGTCATAGTTCTAGAATGGAGGAGAAGATGGAGTCGGGGGAAAGAATACTCAAAGGAGATTGCCAGAAAATAGGGGGTGAAGGATGGTGGCTGAAGTCGTGGTCTCTTGAACATCTTGAGCATATAAATGTCCAGCTGGGTGCTGTGGAGGCTTCAGGAAGGATCTCAAGAATTCTACTTTCAGATCTTCAATGCAGAATAGAAGTATGTGGAAGCCAAGAAGCCTGGTGATTGGGGGAGATGAGGGAGGAGGGTGAGGGAGACTGGAAGCCTGGGTTTGTAATCCTGGGAACCTGTAAGCTGACTTCAAGTCAGTAGCTTGGAAGGGTTGGTGTGAGCAAATTTCACCTATCTGGACAGATGAGATTCCTCTCACTAGCTCTTTCCTACTAGAAATATCCCTCTCCATTGTCTCCCTCTTGGGAGAGGAGACTGGGTGAATCTTTCAGTCCTCCTACATACTTCACCCATCTCAAAAAGGTGTCAAAGATGGAAGCCCCGGAAAAGACCCAACACCATGGTGTCTGCTGAACTGGTCCAACTGATCAAGAAAGAATACACTAAGGTTCTAGGTTGGAAGATTGTAATGCCTCGATGATAGATGCTAACATTATTATTATTTCTGTTGTTAAAAGTAATCCAGTTTTGACACATTATGATAATCAGTTACTCAAATACAGCATAACTATTTACTGCCAGTCCTGGAAGTGAGAGAGAGAAGGAAACAAGATGGTTTGTGTGTTGTGTTCACTGAAGAAGTTAGGTAGTGGGGTAGTTTGTGTGTCATCACTGTTGGAGGAGTTGGAAAGTGGGATAGTCTGCATGTCATTGCCAACTCTTTTGAAGGAATTAGAAATTGAGATAGCCTATGTGCGATTTCTGGTGGAAGAGTTAGGAAGTGGGATAGCACATGTACTATTTCTATTGGAGGAGTTAGGAAGTGGGAGAGCTTATTTTAGGGTATTAAATCAAGAGAAAAAAGGCAGCAGAATGGCTTTTTGACGTTCAGAAAATTATCCCGTTCACATCAGCAAGAATGTATTAGACACTTTGCTTGCTGCTAGGAACCCAAAGTTTAGCTATGAGATGGTCCGTGACTTCATGAAGCTTATAATCCAGTGGCTCTGTTTTGGCATTCCTGTGATCTATTCATTTAGTTGTTGTTGTTCAATCCTTTCAGTCATGACCAACTCTTTGTGACCCCATTAGGCATTTTCTTGACAAAGATACTGGAGTAGTTTGCCATTTCCTTCTCCGGCTCATTTTACAGGAAACTGAGGCAAACAGGGTGAAGTGACTTGCCCAGGGTCACACAATTAGTAAGTGTCTGGTGCCAGATTTGAATTCAGGTCTTCCTGATTCCAGGCCTGACAGCCTATCCACTGTACCACTTAGCAGCCCCTGGCTCATTTAGTAAACATGTCAAAATAATAATAAAAATAGCAATAACAGTAGTCAGCATTAAATAGCACTATGGGGTTTTGCAAACAGCTTAACAAATATCTCACTTGATTCTCATAACAACCCTAGGAGGTAAGTACTACTGTTATCCCCATTCTACAGATGAGAACTTCACCAGGTTCACACAGACAGCTACTAAGTGACGGAGGCCATATTTAAACATTCACTCCAGATCCAGTACTTTCTCTGCTACGCCACCTGATTTTTAGGCACATAAAACATGTGAATGAGCATGGCTGGCATCCACACCCTTGACATTACAATCAGATCACGTCTTTATTACCAAATGAAACCTTGTAGAGGAAATAAACATTCTTACAAAAATATGTTTCCCTTACACGCCCCATGGCTACAAGTTTGGCCAGATGATTTTATAGGACTTCTCAGTGGGTTTTAGAACAGTTTATAACATGAATTTGCATTTGGGTGCATAAGATAGGGATAAGGACTATATAAAGATAGGACCTGTGATTTCTCTGATAAAGAAAACTCAGACATGAGGAGACACGACCTACCAATGTAGGTCAGCACCTCCTACACACTTTATAGGCGTAGGTGCTTAGAACAAGGAAAGTTGAAGTGACTTGTCCAGGATCATACAACCAGCATGTATGAGAGATAGGGTTTGAAACCAGATCTGGTTGGCTTTGAGACCAGCTCTCTATGCACGATGTCATGATACTTCTTGTCTGCTGCCGAAACAGTCGCACAGTGGTTATATCCCACAGTCTTGAGCTCAACAGGTTCTCAACAGATGTTTGTTGGTTTGGTGGTTTAAACTCTGGGGCTGTCGGCAAATGATGCCCCATCCATTTTATTGTAGCAAGAGTGTGAATTCAAAAAGAGCTACTAGAATCTTCATCTCTACAGAGCCTAAGGCATTCGTTCTCACTGTGTGTACCGTAACTCTCACAGAGGCTGGTGCTGGTGTGGCCTGGAAGTGAGGTTGTGGGAATGGTGTCGTTGCCCTCTTCTGATTGCGTCTAGCCCATTGACTCAATGGGCTAGCTGAAAACCAGGAATTCTCTAAACGAAGTCATAGTGTTTAATCAGCCGGACTTTACCATAAAGCCTTAATTATGACCCACAAATCAAAGGAATAGCTCTCTCTGTATAGTATATATTTTTACACACACACACACACACACACACACACACACACACTCTACATATATATAGAAAATCCCATTATATGTATTTACATATACATGCACACATACATACATATATACACATATATATATGACTCTCTTCCCCATATATGGGAATATATGTGTGTGTATATCCCCATATATAGGGGGAGAGAGTCATATATGTGTATTTGTGTGTGTGAGTGTATCTATTACATGGTTAATTCTTGCGTCTTGAAGCTCTCTGGAGAGAAGCCAGTGGCCAGAGATAATGATTTCTGATGGCCATCAACCTCTACATTTGACTTCGCTCCTTGTCATCTTTCCTGCTGCTTTTCCTGCTCTTTCACTTCAGAGATAACCTTCCATCCAGGGGTATTCTGATAAATGTTTAACAACCGGGGTTGCATGACACACTCTGAAGTTTAATCTGCATTATTATTAACATTTTCTCCACCACTTTTTTAATTCTACACAATCAACAATCAATTGAGGCCCTGGTTTTTAGTGTTTACCAATTTCTGAGGTATACGTGTTTTTCGGTTGTATCCTACTCTCCATGACCCCTTTTGGAGTTTTCTTGGCAGAGATACTGGAGTGGTTTGCCATTTCCTTCTCCAGCTCATTTTACAGATGAGGAAACTGAGACAAATAGGGTTAATTGACTTGTCCAGGGTAACACAGCTAGGAGGTATCTGAAGCCAGATTTGAACTCATGAACATAAAGTCTTTCTAGTTCCAAATCCAGTGTTCTATCTGCTGTGCCACCTAGCTGCCCCGAGGTATAAATACACTGAATTCAACAATCATCTCTGCTCCTAGATATGTACTCTGTATATATCTTGTAGATACTTCATTATGTATATGCTGTCCCTCCCCTACCCCCACCCCTATTAACATATAAACTTCTTCAGGATAGGGACTGTTTTGATCTTTTTTTTATGCTCAGTGTTTCAAACAGTGGCTGTCATATAGTAAGTGCTTAATAAGTGTCTGTTAATTGACTGATTGACTATCCTATCTATCCGACCCTACCCAGTTTTATGTCTGCTCTTGGGAAGTCTCTGCAATATCAACGTCCCCCTGCCCCCACCCATTTATTAGGTTTATGAAATGGTAGACAATGTGGTCTATGGGCCAGAACATTTTTGGTTTCCTTTTTTAAAATGCCGTTAGTGCACAGTAGAAAAGAGAAAAGTACGGGATGCAAAGTTTCATAAATGTTGATTGTTTTCCTTCTTCTGCAGTTTATGGCCTGCAATGGAAATCACGCAGGAAGGGCCAAGTATGAATCGAAAACACCATCATTTTACTACAAGCCGACGTTTTCCGACTGTCAGTAAGTAACAAAGGTTTGGCTTTGTTTTGTTTTGCTGGGAAATGGAATTTATTTACCCTTGCAGCTGGAGCCTGTGTAATTGTACTATTGGACTTATGCCTTTAAAAAAAAATCACTGGATAGATTCAATTAGAAGGAGCTCTTCAAAGCTAGCTTTCTCTGGATTTATGTAGGTGGTCTATACCATGCATGGGGTTTTATTGAATAACTTCAAGTGGATGTTGCTGGGAAAAGTCAATAGGGTTTGAATTCCCCAGGACCCCAAGTTATTAAAACTATAAAAATGTCAATTGTTAACTATTGTTTTCATTTTCTTTTTGGTCTCTTCTATTTTGGGGGGGGATGGGAAAGGAGTTAACAATGATGTTATAGGTCTTTGGGAACAGGTGTGTCCACATTTGTTATGGTGAATGAATAAATGAATGAATGAATGAAAAATAATTTATTAAATGCTTACTATGTGCCAAGGCACTTTGCTAAGTGCTGGAGATACAAAAAAAAAAAGTAAGTTATCACCAGCCCTCAAAGAGCTTCACACTTAAGTGGGAGAGTGTGTAGTACCTATCATACCAATGGTTTCATTTTGGGTTTTGAGGGGTTGAAACCATCATCCAGGGAGGGATCAGTGAAGAGATGATCTTTAAGGGGGCTCAACTGTGTTTGCTCCCTGGCTGTTGCTCTTATGCATTGTACTGTGGGTATACCAAGGTTATAAGAAATAACTGTTGGGTAGGGGCTTGGTGGAGAATCTCCCTTCCCCACTTCTAAATTCTCGTAGCATTTCATGCCTCTCATGGAAATTGCCAACTTCTACCTGGCATTTCAGTTATTTTGTCATACCTTAATTGAACTTTAGCATCCTTGAAGGCACGGGCTGTGACTTATTCCTCCTTGTGCTACCCACAGTGCTTTGCAAATAATAGACGCTAAATATATGTGCTGTGGATGATAGAATGAAAGACTTCCTCAGAATAGAAGCGTTTGTATTCATAGATGTGATGTGAGGACGTGTGGAAGAATAAGCTTTGCCCAGCTTTCTTTGCTTAGTTTCAGAAAGTGTACATTAAAAACGCTCGATAAACCAATGGCTGAGACCATGTCTTTTAATGATTCCTTGTCACATGGTAGCACTATGGCCACTTAGAGATCATTTCTCTTTGTTCAGTTCCTCTTCCTAAACCCTTGCTCATGCATTACAATTTTTTGATCAGTTACCAAGTCATGTAGATTTTCTCTTTGAAATTTCTCTCATATCTACATCTTCCTCTTCATACCTCCTGCCACAGTTCTTGATGTTCCCTAGGTGGGAAACCTGCAGTGCATCTCTGTATCCTACTACCGTCTAGCTGGTTGTCCAATGGATAGAGCACTGGGCCTGGAGTCAGGAAGACTCATCTTCCTGAGTTCAGATATGACCTTAGACTCTTACTGGCTGTGTAACTCTGGACAAGTCACTTAACCCTGTTTGCCTCAGTTTCCTCAATTGTAAAATAGGGATATTAGCACCTACCTCACAGAGTTGTCGTAAGGATCAAATGAGGTAATATTTATAAAAAGCACTTAGCACAATACCTAGCACATAGGAGGCATTATATAAATGTTTATTCCCTCCCCAGCATTGTAATGAATAATAAGCTATGTGCACTCCAACATTATTTCACACGCCCCCTTTTCACAGGATCATAGATTTGTATATAAGCAGAAGGGACCTCAGAAGTCATCTAATCCAGCCTCATTTTTAAAAAAAATCAATATTTTTTAATTACAAAAATTTATTTTTTTTCTCTCTCCCACCTCTTACTCCCATAGCACCACCCCCCAACATGGAAAAAACAAAAACAAGATCCTTGTAACAGATATACATAGACAGGCAAAACAAATTCCTTCGTTGACCAGATCCAGAAAAGATGTTTCATTCTGTCCCCTGAGTCCATTCCTTCTTTGTCAGGCAGTGTGTACATGCACATGCTTCATCATGGGCTCTCTAAAACCATGGTTGGTTATCATGTCAATCAGAGTTCTTAGGTCCTTCAACATTGTTTGTCTTTACCATCCAACTGCCTCATTTTTCAGATGAGGAAACTGAGGTGCAGGAAGTTGAGTGCTTTGCCCAAGGTCATAGAGCTGGTAAGTACCATGAGAGTCTATGATCTTCTTATTGTACCATGATACATGTCCCTATACCACAGGCCAGTTTATTACTTCCCCTAAGAGCAAATACATCATACTTATGTAGTGTCTTCCTTCCAGTTGGCCTTCTTTTCTGTATTCTTCACTTTCCAAATCCCATTCATTTTTCAAGAATCAACTCAAGGCCTACACCTCCATGAAGTCCTTCCGGTCTACTCCAACTCTCATCAGCCTCCCCGGCCTGTTAAGTACCTACTATGTGCAACGTGTGATCTTGGGCTGCGGACCAAGGGACCAAGTCACGCAGGGAGGTACAAACAACAAAACTGAAACAGTACCTGCTCTAAGGAGCTCACATTGTATTAGAACATGGCATCCTGACTTAGCCCTCCCCACTGGGCCTGTGGCTGTGTAGACTACCTACTGTGGGTCTGATTTGCATAAAGTTCATCATAAGAAGCGTCCTTTTTTTTTCATCCCTGTAGGATAAAGCTCAGAGAGGTCCCAGTGTCCAGCAAAAGGAGCACTACACTGGAAATTAAGCAACTGTGGGTTAGAGTCCGGATCTGTATATAACTTTATGATGAGAGTCATTCTTCTAAGCCTCAGTTTCCTCATCCTTAAAATGTAGATATGACAAGTTGCTGGGGTGGAGTGGGGGAGGTTTATATACCTGTAAACTCTCCTGCCAGGGAGATGGAGGCTGGAAGACCTCTTGAGCTCAGGAGTTCAGTGGGCTAAGCCAATTGGCTGTCCAAACTAAGTTCAGTCTTAATGTAGGAAGCCCCTGAGAATAGGAAAGATGAACCAGCCCAGGCTGGAAAATCAAGCAGGTCAAAATTCCCATGCCAGTCAGACTGGGATTGGGACTTCACTTTCAGCCTAGGTGAGATAGGGAAATCTAGTTTCAAAAAAAAAGGGGGGGGGGGGGGGGGGGTTTGATAAATCCCTGCCCTGCCTGGCTTAGGCTTGTTGTGAGCATTAAATGACATTATAGGTCTAGAAAGAAGGGACCTAGGAGGTCATCAAGTCCAATAAATAAAGTGGAAGGGATTAGAATAAGCATTTATTAAGTGCCTACTGTGTGCCAGGCTCTGTTAGTAGTTGTTATTAATTGTTTTTCAGTAGTATCCAACTCTTTGTGACCCCATTTGGGGTTTTCTTGGCAGAGATACTGGAGGGGTTTGCCCTTTCCTTCTCCAGCTCATTTTACAGATGAAGAAACTGAGGCAAACAGAGTGAAGTGACTTGCCCAGGGTCACACAATAAGTAAGTGTATGAGGCTGAATTTGGACTCAGGTAGATGAGTCTTCCTGACTCCAGGCCTGGTACTTTATCCACTTTGCCTCAGGCTCTATGTTAATTTTACTTTAACTTTACATATTATCTCATTTTATCCTTGCAACCACCCTGGAAAGTAGGAGCAAATAAGATAAAGAAACTCAGACCCTATGAGAGGTGAGTGATTTGTCCAAAGTCACATAAGTAGTAAACGTCAGAGGTAAGATTTAAACCCTGGTCCTTCAACTCCAAAGCCAAATAGGTCTATGAATACATTTTGTAACTATAAGCCATGATACAGATATAAACAATTATTAGGAAAACTCTGACAACTTCTTATGGTGGTTCAGATTCAAGAAACTGAAATAAAACGTCTTCGGTTCTAGGCTGAAGTAGATTTAGCCACCATCAACCACAACCCTTCCCCTTCCCAGACTTGTGGATGAGCAGAATTTGCTGTGGGTTTGATTTACATAGAGCTGTCTTCATGTGGGGAGTTCCAGTTATGAATCAGGACAGGCACTTAGTCTGAGCTCTATGCTATTTTTGAAATGGATTTTTGTCATCAGCAGCCTACACAAATTCTCTCTGGCCCACAAAACTTGCACGAAGTCCCCTGCATATCGTTCAGGACTCAGTTCTTATCTACCACCTCTGGCCTCTTATTTTCAAGCCCCTACTAGAATATTCTCCTTTCTGCCACCCCAAGCCCTAGTCAGACTTCAGGGCCCATTTTCACCTTCTTTCGAAGACATCCCTGACTACTTCAGCCTTCCTTCATCTTTCCTGAACTCTGTGCCCCCCCCACACACTTAATTATATACTGTCCTGGACTTTGCACTAGCTACCCCGTTTCATTTCTGCTTCACTGTCACCTCCAGTGAGAACTGAACACTGGACTGGGTACATAGCCAGCTGGGTGGAGCAGTGGATAGTGGACTCAAGGAGATTTGAATTCAAATGTGACCTCAGACACTTACTAGCTGCGTGACCTTGGGCAAGTCACTTTAAAAAAAAAATCTCTATTTGCCTCAGTTTCCTCAACTAAAATGGAGATTGTAATAGTATCTATCTTTCAGGGTTGTTGTGAGGATCAAATGACATAATAATTGTAATTAGCATGGTGCCTGGCATATAGTAGGTGCTTTATAAATGTTAGGTATCATCATCATTATCATCATTATTATTATTATCATCATTATTACAGAGTTGGTACTCTCAGTAAACCCTTAATCATTGGTAGGCTGATTGATTTCTCCTTCCTGCTCTCAAAGAGAAAACAAATTCCCATCTGCACAGAGAATACTCTCCCTCTTTCTCTCCCCTGCTCCCTTTGCCTCAGATACAGATTCCAATAAAAATCAAACAAAAGGAAAAGTGATTGAATGTAAGGCTAGGTACCTGTTGCCTCATTTGTTTTAAACCTACTGTCCAGATTCCTTTAATTCTGCCTTACATTGTGGATGTGTGTGTGTATGTGCATGTGTGTGGGTGTGCATGTGTGTGGGTGTATATGTGTGTGTGTGTGTGTGTTATCTTTGCACCCCTCCCTCCCCACCTCACCTCCTCAACCTTCCACTATGTTCCTTTAGAATTGAAACTATGGGACAGCTAGGTGGCATAGTGGATAAAGCACCAGCCCTGGAGTCAGAAGGACCTGAGTTCAAATCCAGCCTCAGAGACATGAGACTCACTAGCTGTGTAACCCTGGGCAAGTAACTTAACCCAGCTTGCCTCACAAAATAAATAAATAAAAATAGAAATGAGACTATGGTTCTACCAAATAATACCTCTGTGTTCTTAGGCAAGTCCTGCAGCCTCTCTGGGCCTCAGGACCTCATCTGTAAAATGGGTCCTACTCAATGACCTCTAAGGGCCCTTCTGGTTCTGAATCTGTGATTCTATGTTTCACTCATCTTCCTATCCCCCATAGGGCCTAGGACAGTGTGTCATACATAATAGATACTCAATAAACATTTGTTATACAGATGAACTTCTGCCCTGGGCACTTAGGCCAGTGTTTATTTTTGACTGAATGTTGCAGATGCTTTACTTCTGTGACCTTCAGAATCTTGGCATGGCTAGAAAAATCTGAGAGCCCCCTGGTGGCCAAAACTTCCTTATCTTAATTTCCAAGGATGGCCAACATAAGACTAAAATATTCGTGGATTAAGTGTTCTCTTCACGTTGGATGGCAGAATTTCACACCAGCACAGGACGGAATGATGAAGAAGAATGCATTCTCTATCCTTGGGGAGCTCATGATCTGACCTCCAAAGATGCCATTCAATTCAACATTTACAGACATACCTCAGAAATACTGCGGGTTCTCTTCCAGACCACTGCAATAAAGCAACTATCACAATAAGCAAGTCATACGAATACTTTTTATTTCCCAGTACATGTGAGAGTTATGTTTATACTATACTGTAGTGGGCAATAGTATTGTGTAAAAAACAAACAAACAATTAACAAATAATAACAATACAATAATAATAACAAACAAACAATACCTTAATTAAAAAGTTCTTTATTGCTAAAAAAAAAAAAAATGCTAACCAACATCTGAGCCTTCATCAAGTCATAATTTTTTTGCTGGTGGAAGGTCTTGCCTCAATGTTGATGGCTGCTAATTGGTCAGGGTGATGGTTGGTGAAGGCTGGGGTGGCTGTGGCAATTTCTTAAAATAAGACAACAATGACGTTTGCCACATCAATAGACTCTTCCTTTCACTTGTACACTTAGAGAATGCATTCTTAGGGTTAATTGGCCTAATATTAACACTGTTGTGTCTCAGGGAGTATGGAGACCTGAGGAGAGACAGAGAGACAGGGGAATGTCTGGTCAGTCTTAGTCAGGACACACACAATATTTATTGATTAAGTTTGCTATCTTACATGGGTGCGGTTCACGGCTTCCCCCTACACATTTGCAATGGTAACATCAAAGATCACTGATCACGAATCACCATAACAGATATAATAAGAATGAAAAAGTTTGAAATATTGTGAGAATTAACAAGATATGACATAGAGACACTATGTGAGCACATGTTGTTGGAAAAACAGCACCAGTAGACTTGCCATCAACTTTGAATTTATAAAAAATGCAATATCTGTGAAGTAAATGAAGCAAAGCACAATAAAATGCGGTGTGCCTGTACTAAATACTTGCTTTTTCAGAGACACTTGTGTGTTAGGCATTGTGGAGGCATAATATTTAACAAGATATATCTCCTGTCTACAGGAAGCTTACAATCTAGCAGAATATAGGGCAATAAGAAAAAACGATAACCTTTTATTATCCTAGTTACTTTATCCCTTCACTCTTTTGGTTGTAATATGTGATTGTCACAACAATAGAGCAGAAGGTATGATTGATCCCCATATTACAGATGAAGAAACTGAGGCTCAGAAAGCTTAAGCTCGGTATACATTTAGTGCAATTAGTTGGTGGCACTTATGGGACTGGAATCAAGGATTCCCAATTCCAGTGATCTTTCTGCTACAGCGTGATACCCTATTATCTTTTTATATTGCCTCCCTAGACTTCATTGATGGAATTCTAGGGTTCACTTTGTTAAACTGCAAAAGAGAGTTGGGTGATATAAAAAGAAACCTTTTTTTGCTTAGGGGCCTGAGGATAATTAATTGTGTCTATAATAACTTCAGGTAGTTAGCAGCTAGGTGGTACAGGGGCTATAGGGCAATGCTGGGAGCCAGGAAAACCGTAGTCCAGATCCTGCCTCCAACACTTATGATTTGTGTTACCCTGAGCCTTTAACCTTTCTGTGCCTCAGTTTCCTCGCCATAAAATGGAGAGAATAGAAGCACTTACCCCCACAGGGTTGTTGTGAGAATCAAACGAGTTAACACACGTAAAGTACTTTGCAAACCATAAAGCACTATGTAAATATTAGCTAATAATGGTAGGACTTGTTTGGAAAGGTTGCTAACATGTTGATTTGACTTGAGGCCAGATCGAGTTAACATGTGTGGATTTGTGGATTATCATAACCAAGAGCTTATAAGCAATTTTTGCTTCTCTAGTACAGTGTTTGAATTCAGTACTCTTTACCCCTATCTACACTCTTCAAAGTGCCCATGTGGTGACAAAGGAGTTCTCCTAACCCGTTCTCTCAAAGATAATTTTCAATCCTGAGGGGCTGAGCATACTGACCCATGTTCCATCCATCTCACATCCTATTTCATTATCTTCTCTGCCACTAAATTTTCATTAAATGTCTCACTCTGCAGGCAAATTGCTGAAACCTGGTCCCAATTCTCTGGTAACTGATATTCTTCTTTTTTTTCTTTAATAAACTTTATTGATACCTTTTTCTTTTAACAAAAGAGGCTTCTTAGCATAGTGGATTGAGAGTTATCCTTGAAGCCAAGAAAACTGAGTTCAAATGTGGCTACTGACATATACCTGCTGAATGACCCTGGGCAGGTCATTTAACCTCACAGTTCTAGGACAACTTTGTAATAAAAATAACAATGATGATGATGATAGCTAGCATTTATATAGCACCTATGTGCCAGGCACTGTGTTAAGTAAGCACTTTACAAATATTATTTTATCCTCATAACAATCCTGGGAAGTGGGGCTACTATTATCCCTATTTTACAGTTGAGGAAACTGAGGCAAACAAGTTCAGTAACTTGCTCAGGGTCCAACAGCTAGTAAGTGTATGAGATTGAATTTTAACTAAGTTCTTCCTGACTCCAGGCCCAATGCTCTATCCACTGTGCCACCTAGCTGCCCTGTCTCTAAGATGATGAAATACAGAGAAAGTACTAGCCTTCATTAGGAGAAGGAGCTTCCTCACCCTAGAGTATCCTATTCCAACCAAATTATCAGTCCAGTCATTGTTCCTAACTAATACCCAACCATGCCATTCCATACCTTAGTATATCTGTATTGATTCCTTGGGTAGTTCTCCAGGACTAATAAGACTAGTTTTCCATCCCCAAGTCCTTCTAAGGACTTGAGTTTCTCTGACTGACTTTGCAACATAAGCTGATATTCCTTCTAGAAGTCAACTACTTGCCAGTTTGAACTCCTTCCTCTTGCCAGCTACCAGACCTCCCTGGCTTGCTGCTTACTTGGACCTCCTAGAATCCCAGTATCTCAGAGGTGGATAAAACCTTAGATACCATCCAAGATACCAACCCCTATCTCAATTAGTGTCTCCTCTAATATATCTCCCAACATGGTATCATCTACCCTCTGACTGAAGGACACCACTCTCATACACAAAAGTCCATTCCACCTCTGGCCTGCTTGAATTATTAGGAATCTTTTCTGTACAACCAGCTTCTGAAATCTGTCACCCTGTAGCTTCCACACACTACTTGTAAGCTTTGGCTTTCAGGCTCAAGCAAAATAATTCTAATCCTCTGTGTCACAGACCTTTAAATATTTGAAGACGTTGGTCACTGTCCCTTTAAGTTTTCTCTTTTCTAAGCTAAATGTTTCTTTAACAAATCCTCTTATGGAATTGGAAATTGAGGGACTGGCCATCAATTGGGGAATGGCTGGGCAAGTTGTAGTATTTGATTGTGGTGGAATACTATTGTTCTGTAAGAAATAATGAGGGGGAGAGGGAGGCCCAGAAAACCCAGGGAATATTTATGTAAGCTGATACAAAGTGAGTAGAACCAGAATACTGTACATAGTAACAGCATTATTGTAACAATAATCAATGTGAAAGACTTAGCTACTCTGATCAATACAGTGATCCAAGACAATTCAAAAGGACTCATGATGAAAAATGCTTTCCATCTTTCCAGAGAGTGAACTGATGAACTCTGAATGCAGGTCGAAGCATATTTTTTCACTTTTTTTTCTTGCCTTTTTTTTTGGGGGGGGGCAACATAGCTAATACAAAAATAAGTTTTGCATGACTTCAGATCTATAATATCTGTCATATTGCTTGCCTTCTCAATGGGCAGGGGAGGAAGAGAATCTAGAACTGAAAATGTTTAAAAAATGAATGTTTTAAAAAATCCTCTGACAGCATGGTTGGAGTCTCTGCCATACTGTTTATCTTTACGATGTCCTTCTCATGATGGGGAGATTAGTTCTAATCGGGGCAGGATATAGCAAAACTCACCCTTCCCTTCCTTGTTCTGGATACCAGGGCCGTACGAATGAAGCCTGGAAATTCATTAACTTATTTGTCATGCTGCTGACTCATACGGACCTTGCATGTCACTAAAACCCTCCAATGTTTTTTTCTTTGTTTCTTTCCACATGCATTCCTGTCTAGCCACACTTCTCTCTATCCTATCTTTGCACAGTTAACTTTTTGAGCCCAAGGACAGGATTTTCCATTTATTCCCCTTCAGTTTTATCTTACTAGATTCAGGTCATTTGTTCTAGGTTTTTAATAAATTCTCCAGGATGTTAACTCTCCCAACTTTTTGTCATCAGCAAATTTGATAAACATGCCATCTGTGGCAGCTAGATGGAGCAGTAGATAGAGCTATGGGCTTGGAGTCAGGAAGACCTGAGCTCAAATCCAGCCTCATACACTTGGTGACCCTGGGCAAGTCACTTAACCTCTTTCTGCCTCCGTTTCCTTAACTATAAAATGAAGATAATAATGGTACCTACCTTTCAGGATTATTGTGAGGATCAAATGAGATAATATTCGTAAAATGCTTAGCACAGGGCCTGGCACATAGTAGGCGCTCAATAAATGCTTATTACCTTTCCACTATGCTTTCATTCAAGTCATTGATTAAAGTAGAATGAGCTGAGCCCTAGTCTAGACCCTCATTGTCCACTGTAGAGGCTTTCCTTGATCTCCTGCCTCACCCCTGTGGTTCTGCCTCCATGTACCTGGATTCTGGCCGTCCCCAACCTGGCATGTTCTGCTGCTGTCCAAGCCCTGCCTGATTTTTGACAGTGCTGAACCAGACGAGTAATGTAAGCAGACATTTAGAAGGTCATACAGGCAAACTGAGATCTAAACGTTATCTCAAGAGGCTCTTGAAAAAATGAATAAAAAATAAAATTGCTCCAAAGAGTCTAAGTCTTATTTATTTTTAAATAAATGTAGGTGGAACTGGTCTGTATCCAACCAAAAAAGAGAAGCTATCCTGATTCTTATATGACCTAGATCAAGTCTAGGGACCATCCCCCTTTCACTCCCAGGCAGGGAGTATGTGGGTAGCAGGTTTTTCTCCACGTGTCATTTTTTAAATTCATTTGTACTTTGAGCTTCACATCTGGGAAAGGAAATAGTTGGTGACTGCTTTTTCTCACTTTTATTATTGGATGGAAACCAACATCTTTGTTCGTAGCTTCCTGTGAGATATAGGGGCAAGTGCAATGCATTTTGAAGCTGTTTCCCAAGAGCTTATGAGAGTAGATTTAGTTTTCACAGCTAGAAATGAGTCGTGTTTCTCCCAGCCAGGGCACTGGCCTCCCCAAATGAAGTTTTGGCAACCTCCCTTTGGCACAGTGCTCCCGAAATCCCTGTGGCTTTCCTTGGCTTTAGTTATTTTCTTGCAATTTGGCTGTGGCCTGTCTGCTGTGAAGTTATTCATTGTACCAAGCAGAAATTTTAGAGCAAGAAGGGACCTTAGAGATCGCCTGGGTCAGCCTTGTCACTTTATAGATAAAAAAAATAGAAGCCCAAAAACCCCAAGTTCACATAGTCACAAGAGCCGGATTTTGAACCTGGGACCCCTCTAACTCCACCTCATAGTTCAGATTTAGAATTCTAAATGTGTGGATTATGTAGTATAATAAGAAAAAAAAATGCTGATCTTGAGTTCATGTCCCATCTTTACCCTGGTGAAGTCATTTGCTGGCTCTGAGACTCAGTTTCCTTCTCTGTAAAATGAGATTGAGTTACCTTTTAAAGTCTCCTCAAGCTCTGTTAGTTTATTTCAGAGCTTTATACGTTTTTCATAAGATCGAAGATTTAGAGAGGGAGAAGGCTTTAGAGATCATTGAGTCCAACTCCCTCATTTTACAGATGAGGTAACTGAGACAGAGAGGTTAAGTGATTTAAATCACATGGCTGAAGTGGAATTTGAACCCAGGTCTTCTTGGCTTCAAGTCCATTGACCTGTCCACTACGTTAAGTTGCCTCTCATTTGATTTTTACATCCAGTGAGGTAGATGTTGTTGTTTTTGTTATTGTTATTCAGTCATGTCTGACTCTTCATGGCTTTTGGGGTTTTCTTGGCAAAGATACTGCCATTTCCTTCTCTAGTTCATTTTACAAATGAGGAAACTGACGCAAACAGGGTCAAGTGATTTGCCCAGGGTCACACAGCCAGTAAGTGTCTGAAACCAGATTTGAACTCAGGTCTTTTTGACTCCAGGCCCGGCACTTTATCCACTGAGTCATCTAGATGGTGTGAGTGTTATTATACAAATTGTACAGATAGAGAAACTGAATCTGAAAGGGAAGTAATGTGGACAGGGTCAGTTGGCTAAAATGAAAGTGCCTCAATTTAATTTATCCAGCATTGACTGTGTGCTCAGCCCCACTATTGACATTGAAAAAGGATATGGTTTTCACATGCAACTGGGAAATAAGAAATATAGGAAATGGGGTATAGAAATCTATCCTGCCCTACAGGAAAATAAAAGGGGAAGGAGAGAAGAGAACGGGGGAGAGATAGAAGAGAGGGCAAATTAGGGGAAGGGGCATTCAGAATGCATGTCATCTTGGGGTAGAAGGAGGGGTGAGACAGGGAGAAAATTTGGAACTCAAAATCTTGTGAAAGTGAATGTTGAAAATTAAAAATAAATAAATCAAAGTAATGGTGAAAAAAATAATAAAAGAAATAGAAAAAAGAAAAAAAATAAATTTTATAAAGAACTAATAAAAATAAAATAGAGAAAGGATATGAGAGGAAGAGGAGATGGAGATATATTCCCCACTTTCAAGGAAGTTACGTCTCCTTGGGGAGACAGGATTCACACATATAGAATAATAAGTCGCAATATAAAGTGACAGAGAAATACTGGAATAAGTGGTACAGACTGTGTGTGTATATGTCATAGAAAAGAGTTCAGAGGAGGGTTATATCCCTTTAGGCTAGAGTGAAGTGCTCTTTGGTAGATGGAAAAGTAAACCTGAGTTTATCCAGGAGTAAGACAAAGCTGTTTGTGAACATAGGCAGGAGCAGCTGCCATCCCCATCCTTCTCCAGCCTCTATCTCTATTGGGTTCCAATTTTCAGAGAGGGGAAGGATTAATTGGCCATGAGAATCCAGCTATATCAACACCAAGGACACACCTGGTCCTCAAATTCCCCCAACACTGACCTCTTGCTATCTGCCCAGAGCTAGGTCAGGTAATTTGCATGTGCCTTTGGAAATAAGATTGGGCTAAATCACAGGACTCCAGGAAGGATTGCAAAGTCTGGGGTATAGTGCAGGAGTCCTTCACCTGGGAAGGGGGTCTGTGGATAGATTTCAGAGGCTCTGTGAACTTAGACTGAGGGAGGGGGTGGAAATGACATCTTTATTTTCACTAGCCGCTGACTGGAATTTAGCATTTCCTTCCATCATTTAAAAACACCATTCTAAGAATGGGGTTCATTGGCTTCAGCAGACTGCCCAAGGGGGGTCCATGATTCAAAAACGGGTCAAGAACACAGGAGTTCTTGTAGGAATAAGAAGCTGAAAGTTCACATAGAAGAAAGAGCACTGGATTTGAAGAGGATCAGGGTTTGAATATTACTGCCTGAGTAAAGTCACTTCCCTTCTCCTCAATGGACCCCTCAGTTTCTTTACTTGCAAAATGAAGGTTTTAGACTAGACTGACTGTTAACAGTTCTTTCCAGCTTGAAATTTATGAACCTGATCTGTGAGCCTAATCGAGCACCAAAGACCCTCTCTAGTTCTACATCTTACAGTCCTAAAATTATAAGATGGGTAACCAGGAGCAAATAAGTGAGTTCCTTTCCCCTGAGACTTTGAAGAAGAGGGGGCTCAGCCCAATGACCTCTTAGCGACCTCTCAGGTTTCCCTGATACCATTACGAGTCCTGCTGCAGGAAGGAGTGGGGAAGCATCTGTGTGCAGACTGAAGCAAACCAGGGCTGACCGATGTAAGAACCCTCATCACAATTCATCATGTTCCAAGGTCTCTGGTCCTGCCAACTCAGGTTTTACAGAGCAGCGTGGGCAGCTGACCTCCCCATGGAAAATGCTAATTGGAGCATCGGAGTCTGTTACTAATGAATATTTATAGGCAGTTTTCAACTCCATCTTCCCTGAACCTAAATAATAGCCCAGGCGTGTCTTGCCCTTGTGCGAATATTTGTGAGCTCCTGTATCATGTGGTTGTCAGAGGAGGTAGATCCGTACTCGGAAGTGGTGTCTGGGGACTCAGGCACAGATTATTTGCTGGGGAATTCTGCATCATACCGTCATTATTGTGGGTGCTGTCTGAGGGTTGCTTCCCATAATTTCTCCCCTCAAAAGCATATGATACATATATATATATGGAGAGAGAGAGAGAGAATAAACATTTTTGAGCACCCACTATGTGCAAAGCCCCTTGTACTGGGGATATAAAGATAAAAATGATGTGGTCCCTCCGCTTAAGAAGCTTATATTTGAAAGAACATTCCCAATCCCCCTCTTCCCTTTGTGGAGGTGAGAAGACCACAAAATTGCACATTATACAGGTTTTAGGCCTTTTTCGATGTATTAATTGGTTGTACTGATATTTCCTTTTTTCTTAAAAAGATGTTTTTCAGTTTTTTTCAGTTGTGTCTGATTCTTCGTGACCCCATTTAGGGTTTTCTTGGCAGAGATACTGGAGTGGTTTGCCCTTTCCTTCTCCAGCTCATTTTACAGACGAGGAAACTGAGGCATACAGGGTTAAGTGACTTGCCCAAGGTCACCCAGCTAGTAAGTGCCTGAGGCTATATTTGAATTCAGGAAAATGAGTCTTTCTGACTTTAGGCCCAGTGTTCTATCTACTGTACCACTTAGCTGCCTGCCTAACTTGCCTTTTCCTTCTCCAGCTCATTTTACAGATGAGAAAACTGAGGCAAGCAGGGTTAAGTGACTTGTCCAGGATCACACAGCTAGTAAGTGAACTCAGGTCCTCCTGACTCTATCTCCTATGCTCTATCCACTCTATCCATTGTGCCACCTAGCTGCTCCTTTTTAAGATACTATTTTTTATATGGAGATGGCTCTTGGGGAGGGGGAGGGGTACAGTGAAAAACTAGGATGATGAAAAATATATAAGACATGAATAAAAACTTATTTTAAAAAAGCTTGCTTTCTATTCTTGGGAGGGGAGGGTTGCAAAATAAACTCAGATAAGTATAATGCAAGGTATAGAATGAAGGTCATAAAGGAGAGAGTGCCAGACAAAGCACTTTAGAAAAATTGGAAATGAGAGAGCACACTTTCAGTGGGAGACATCTGGGAAGGAGATGGCACTGAACCTTGAAGTAAGAGAAGGATTCTGAAAGTAGAGATGAAAGGGAGTGCATTCCAGTCATAGGGGATGACCCTTGTCGGTGCATAAAGGTGAGATGGTGGGGCAAATTCAAGGAAGAACTGGGAGTCCAGTTTGGCTAGAACATAGTGTGTGTAATGAAGTAAGAGAAAAGGTAAATTGCAGCCAGATTGTAGAGTTTAGTGCCCGTGTAACTCACAACCTGAAACTGAAATGCTAGGTTTATGGGGACCAGTTTCACTTTGGGGAGCTTTTCAGTAACCATTGTGCACATTCTGGGTTTCCCCAAGGGTCATCAGAATTTTATCTCATGTCTAGGTCTCCATAATCAATCTACCAATCAATAAGTAAAGAGAAAAGGATCTTCACTTCCATGCAAGTAGTTGGGTTAAGAAAAGATTGAATTTAGGATAGGTTTTATTTAACCTATCAGGAAAAAAAAAAAGACAGAGGACTTGCTCCCAATCCTTTAAACAGTCAAGGCAACTAACTCCCTTTCCTCCCCATTTCTCTAAAGAACCTTATGCAATCTCTAGACCTTCCATCCTCCTCCCCACCCTATCTCCCACTTCAAGAGGAAAGAATTTAAAGTTGCTAAAGAATCTACCTCCTTCCTTGGTCCTACACTGTCCCCATAACTCATAGTACTTCACTAGTACTTTTAGCCTTCACTAGGCTGAAATCTAGAGTTATTTCTCCAGGATGTGGCTATGTCCATTGTTGTTCCTTTGGTTTGCCTTCCATGTCTGGAGCTGTTCACGTGTGTAGGCATCCCCTCTAAAGAATTGAATCCAAGTCTCAGTGCCACCCTTCACTCTGTGTTTCTATTTCCCCTGTAGTCTGTTTCTGTCTCTGTTCTTCTTTTAAGATGCAAATCACAAGGGTGTCGCCCAGATGTAGGAGCCAGTTGTGAATTAGCCATTCCGAATATGTTATTAAAAGGGCAAAAAGAGCATACTGGCCCATGACAGGTCGTGTTATGAAAGAGAAAGGGAATTTAATAGACACAAGGGAGATTCGGGAGGGCCTTACGGGCTTCTCCTGGACTACCTTCTACAGCAATCGAAGACACACACTTCTCATTTGACCTTCAAAACAACTCTGCGAGAAAAGGAGGGCAAGTGGTCTGATAAAGTGGAAAGTCTTGAACTTAGAGTCAGGAAACCTGAGTTTAAATGCTGTCTATGCCCTTAACTAACTTGATGATCATGGACAAATCCCTTTACCTGGGACTCAATTTTATCATCATTAAAATGGGAATAATGCCTATAGTTTCTCCCTCATGTTTGTTGTAAGAAAAGTTGTTGTGAGCCTTCAAGTGCTATGGTTATCATCATTATCCCCATTTTACAGTTGAGGAAACTGAGTTCTGTGGAATTAAATGGCTTGGCCAGAGTCACACAGCAAATTAGTGGCAGTCAGGACTCCTGACTCCCAAATCATTGTTCTTCCCATGACATCTACATTTCTTTTTACTCACCTGCAAGTGAGAACTGTTTTCAAGTGTTTTCCACAAGACTTCCTGAAGCTATAATATTTTGAATATAGGTGGTTGCCCTCTTCCTTCACTCACCAACCCCTCCAAACCCAAAAGAACATTTGTCAGCACCTCATGCCCTTTGCTACCCATGAAAGAGAACATTGCCCTTATTTCTGGAGGAAGAGACATAGATTGCACAATGTATACTGCTATTGGAAAGATAGCTTCTTGCTCTTTCTACATTCTTGATAACTGTAGAATAAGCTATAGAAACAGCCCTTGCTTGCCTTCAGGAAGGTAGAAAGTCACAGAGTGTCTCCAAATTCTGGATTTTGCATCTCCCCATGGTGTGTCTTATTATTTCAGGTGGTGTCATACCACCCACTAAAATTTTTTAAATTTTAGTTTACTTTAATCTGACAAAAAATGCTATATGGCTCTTGAGGGGATGTGTAGGTCTTATAAAACCAAACTAACAAGAAGGTGGAGCAGCTAGGTGGCACAGTGGATAGAGTGTTAGGCTTAGAGTCCAGAAGACTTCTCTTCCTGAGTTCAAATCTGGCCTCAGACATTTTCCAGCTGTGTTGACCCTGGGCAAGTCACTTAACTCTTTTTGCTTCCATTTCCTCATCTGTAAAATGAGCTGGAGAAGGAAATGGCACAAACCACTCCAATATCTTTGCCAAGAAAACCCCAAATGGGGTCACAAAGAGTTGGATATCACCGAAAACAACTGAAAAACAACAAAATAAGAGGATGTTGCTACTCCCGAAACAGTGGACATCCATGGCATAAACCATATGAGCTAGGTGGTTGTTGAGTATGTTTTCAGTCTTCTCTTAGCGCTCTGTCCCTGTGTGAGATCATCCTTACAACTAGGGACTAGGAGGTTCTTCTGAGAGTCTAACTTCAATGTTTTATGTTGTAGTTCATCCATTTCTTCATTCCACAAATATTCAGTAGGTTAAAAAGAAGAAGAAAAAACTGGGTGAGCTAGAATGATCATGGATGTCTTCCTCGGAAGGGTGATGTCTGACATAGACTTTGAAGTAGAAAAAGAGTCAGGAGTTGGATAAGTGGGGATAGTAGGTCAGTCTTTTTCATTTCCTTAGGAAGATAGAGAACTAGTTAAAATCATTGAAAGTCAGACCTGAAAACAGGCTTAGAGATCCTCTAACCCAGAGTTCCCAACCATTTTTGGTCCCTGTATCCACTGACTTTCAGCAAACCTTCTCACACCCCCTCTTCAGTATGAAAGGAAATAAGTGATAGAATTTACCATGCATATGCCCATAAAAATAAAATAAGGATATTAATTTCAGTAGGACAATATAATTATTTACTTTTTATTGGATAGAACATTTTACTTAGAATCAGTATCGTCTCAGATACTTACTAGCTGTGTGACTGTGAGCAAGTCACTTAACCTCTTTCTGCCTCATTTTCCTCATCTGTAAAATGAAGGAGTTAGACCTGATTGGCTTCATGGTTCCTTCCAGGTCTATATCTATGAGCTATGAAACACAACCAAATATTCCTCTACCCTTTTGACAAGCTTCTCATTCCCCATATGTATGGGGTACATATACCCCACCCCCATTTTGGGTACCCTTGATCTAACTCAACCCTGTCTTTCAACAGGTAGAGAAATAGAGTCATCACTCTTCTCATAGTAACCCTCTATACATCTACCCTTTATATGTCTTATCCTCTCTGGATCAAAAGCACATAGGTTATTTAACTTTCCCTCATAAATCTTGCCTCTCATACTATTAATCATTTCTATTTTTGCTTCTTTAGACCTTTGCCCAAAGTTTCTGAACATCCCTCTTAAAATGGCCTAAGGGATGTTGTACACCGAAGCAGGTAATCTACTGATTGTGAAAGTTGGCAGGAAGAAAAGCCTGAAATCACTGGGAATTCCCTCCATTATCCAAGCAGCAAAAGTCCATCGGGGTGCTTGGATTCCCTCCTCATGTTAACTAGTCCTGGAGAGAGCTTTTTTCTCCAGAAGCTTTAGCAACAGTCAGGAATGACCACAGGTTTTATGCTCATCTCCAGACCTGGAGCATGGTCAGGCAACCACTTGGTGAAAGCTCATTTCCTCCCACACCAACTTAAGATGACTCACTATATAATCAGAATGAGGGAAAGAGCCACATTCCTCAGAGAAAACAAATGGAGTAGGCTCGTGTCTGAGCTCTGATACCTGTGCCGTGGCTTTCCATTTGTATGCCCAGATGCCAAGTAGTAACCATGATAGGAACACAGTACAGGTGCTTAAAAAAATAAATGCTCATTGAATTGACTTAGAATAATCCTCCATGTTGGTGTGAGGAAGAGTACCTGACCTGAAGTCAAGAAGGACCTGTATTCAAATTCTGCCTCTGACGTTTAGTAGTTCCTTGGCCAAGGGCAAGTGATTAAACTTCCCTAAGCCTCAATTTCCTTGTATGTAAGTAAAATGATGGATTTGGATGCCTTTGAGGTTCTTTCCAGCTCTAGTTCTATGACTCAATGTTCCTATTATTGTAGGAAGATTTATGGGAGAATATAGTTAAGAATCACACAGGCTAAGAAGGCAGGGATGGGGTGCCATCTGCATCATTGGAAGGAATATTACTATGGAAAAGCTCACAGATCCATTTGAGTATGGATGGTATAGGTTGGCATGGGCAGAAAAGAGTTGGGGGCCAATCTCACACTTGCTATCCTCTGCCAGACCTTCAAAAATCATAAACATCTCATCTCCATGTACTAGTGTCTTAAAAATTAGCACTTCAGCGTTCAAGTGAGAAAGCTACTCATAAATCTTGAATAAAAGGGCAAAACTCCATTAACATGAAAAAACCTGGGCTTGCCTGGTCTCTGCCTTTTGTTTTCGCTGCTGACTTGCTCATATCAGGGACCCTGTCACCCTTCTCAGCATCCATTCCCCTCTGTTTAATAATTCCATTCTTATCCATTCAGAGGTTGGAGGCTATGTCATTTTGAGCCTAATTGTTTAGAATCAAAAATATTTACATTGGGAAGCTCTAAACACAGCCGTGGGCAGTTTGCACAGAGAGTAGCTAACTCCTCTGCTGAGTGTACTCTGGGAGTGGATGAGGTTGTTAAAATGAATTTTGATTAAGGCTTCTTTTTTCCATATGGTTTACGGCGATGGTTTTGTCAGTACTCAAAAGGCAACATCTCCAAGTCTTTTGAGGTCAGGGGGCTTCCTGAGAGCCACTGACCTGCAAATTCATTTTCCAGAAACTTGTGCTCTCAGCTGCCATCTTCCTTGTCGAATTAATGATCACAGCTTTCTGTTCAGCACCCAGACCTTGCCTCTCCTCTCTCTGTCTTGCAGACTCCTCCGAGAACAGTGGATCCGAGCCAAGTATGAAAGGAAGGAATTCATTTATGCGGAGAAGCAAGAGCCCTATTCTGCAGGTAAGGAATAGAGTTCTCAACTGGAAATAATCTCTTTTGCTGGCAGGACATTCTGCTGCCCAGAGGCTCCCCTCACCTTGCTGCAATGAGTTAGATAAGGGGAAAAAATGTCACTATGTGGTTTTGTGTTCTAGTCTCCCTCTCTGCGGTCCTCCCCCTTTAAAAGGGATGTCTCATTTTATCACTATGCATTATTAAGTCACTAATTGGTTTGACATTGGTGTCATCTGGCTGCCTTTTGCTTTCTGATTGGGAAGCCTGGATTGCTACCTGTGTTCACAGCTCCTAGCTGGCTATCTGAAGCCTCCCCCATGGATAACCTGTGGGCATGTTTTGGTAATTGACAGAGTGGCAGTTCCCTGTCTTCTACCCTTTCCCTTCTGGTTGTCTTGAGCCAACCTCATTTCCCTTTTTATGAAAGACCAGGAGAGATCACCAGTCCTTAGGATGGTCAGAGTTTTTCATCTGCTTGGCCTCCCCTAAACCTCACCTCTTGACCCCTGTTATATATTTGCCCTTGCAGGTACAGTAGTTGCTTTTTAAGCCGAGGGATATTCTGGGGTCGTAGAACTAGAACTCAGAGGATTCTCAGAGGCTATATATTCTGACTTCCTCACTTTACAGATGAGGAAACAGGCCTAGGGAGGTTAAGTGATTTATCCAAGGTCACACCGTCACATAGATGGTAAACCTCAGAAGTACTATTTGAACCCTGGTCTTCTGACCCTGATGTTGGGAAAGATTGATGGCAAAAGGAGAAGGGGATGGCATAGGATGAGATGAATAGATAGTGTCTTGGAAGCAATGAACATGAACTTGGACAGACTTTGAGAGACAGTGGAGGCTAGAAGGGCCTGGCATGTCATGGTCCGTGGGGTCACAAAAAGTTGGACATGACTCAATAACAACAACAACTACTACTACTACTACTACTTCTGACTCTAGAACTTGGACTCTTTCCAGTGCACTATGAAATCTCCTAATGCTCTATCATTCTTTCTTGGATTGATCCTGGTTGTTTTGGTCCTTGATTTGTATCTATGGTTCATGAACAAGATGTGCACAGGCATCATGGCAGCCAACATCATGGCTAGAGAAATGGATTGGATCTCAGGAGATCTGACTTACCCATCTGATACAAATTTCTGATGAGCTTCCTTTTCTGAAGAGTTCATTCCCCAGAGCAGTTTATGATGATTTAGTGTAAGAAACATCTTCAAAAGGTGCTTGAACATTAGTGCCAGATCCTACCCAGGTGGAGTCAGTTGATAACAAGAGTTTAACAGACTCTCTACCTGCCCTTTGGGAAAGATGTCATTAAGAGCCTTGCCTTATGGCCCATGGAAAATAAGCAGTCCTGGTTAGGATGCTAATTGGCCTGAAGGATGCTGTAGGATGTAGTGGCCTCAGCCACCATGTTTTGCTGTTTATGCTTCAATCAATCGTGCTCTCAGTTGCCTGTAACGCAGTACTCTACCAAGGGAACTTAGCCCCTCATTTCCCCAGGAAACTAAGACTAGAAGATACAGATGACTTGTCATTTGCATTTGAAGGGGGTTTCCACACTGGGAGTTCTCTTCGCCAATTGAATCATAATCTCACGTGCAAAAAATAAATAAATAAAAACAAAAGCAGCTTTTGCCCAGAAGTATAGTTTCCCTATAACCACCAGCCCTTAAGGTGGATGTGTTTTGAAGCTAGGGTTTCCCTTAGAATTCAAGCCACAGCCGCTTACGTCAAGGGGAAAGGGAGACCTGCTGCAGATTTTCTCAGAGGGATAGACTCTTGCAGGCATTTAACTTGCAAAGGAATCATTCGACAAATTCGGGGTGTCCCAAAAGTCTGACTGCAGTGCAAAGCTTAAAACTTGAAGCTTTGCTAGCCGAACACTGCACTAAGACTTTTGGGACACTGTATAAATGTGGCTACTTTTTTTTCTTGTTTGTTTTGTTTTGTTTTTGTTGGAAGCATAGGCAGTCCAGTGTTCTTATAGCCTGGTCGGTGTTTCCAGCAATGATATCCACACCTGCCTGGGAGTGTGGGAGAACTAACAAGACTGTGTTAGCAGCCGTCTACATTCCATGCCCCTACCCAGAATCTACCACTGGGGATGTCCCCTCTATTCCTTCACTGTACTTTTCTGGTCCTCTAGTTGTTTGTTCTACCCTCATCTGAACCTCCCACATTTCCTTGAGTCCTCTGAGTAGGTATGAGGGGAATGGAGCAAGGAAGCACAGAGAGACAAAATATCTCCTGGTTGACGTGGGTATCAGCCCTGCTTCATTATTGCTATACTATTATTAATAATAGCCTCTAGTGCTTGCATAGAATTTTATACTGCCTAATACTGTTCTCCCAGTGCCTGGCACATAGCAGGTGCTTGATAAATATTATTAACTGACTAAATGGCTCTGGGAAAACCTAATTTTTTATGAGGAGCAGTGCTTTCCAAAAGAGCAGAGGTGATGGAATGATGTTACGGTGAGGTTCGTCGGCTTTGTGGATACTTGATACCCAAAGCCTGATGTGGTGTGGCCTCTACTCTCCATCTTTGTGACAAGTGGGGAAACGCAGGCTTATGGGGTCCAAACTGAAAGAGATTTTTAGCGGTCACCTAGTTCAATACCCTTATTAAATAGATTAGGGAACTGAAGCCCAGAATGTATCAGAATACCTAAAGTCACACAAGTAGTAAGCAGCAGAAATGAAGTTTGAATTTAGCCCTCTGACTCTTAATTTAATGATCTTCCCATCATACCCACACTACTTCTTAGTGTAACCCTAATGACTGGTGAGGAGTGAGGAGGCCTCTGGCCTAATTCACCCCAACCTGCATACATGAAGCGGGGAAATTTGAGCCGACTTAGAAGGAGCCCAAGCTTGGCTAGAAATTCCCTGTGCTCCCACACACAGAAGTTTGTTATTCAGTCATTTTTTAGTCATGTCCTACTCTTTGTTATCCCATTTGGGGTTTTCTTAGCAAAGATACTGGAGTGGTTTGCCATTTCCTTCTCCAGTTCATTTTACAGATGAAGAAACTGAGGCAAGCAAAGTTAAGTGACTTGCCCAAGGTCACACAGCTAGAGGAAGTGTCTGGGGCTGGATTTGAACTCCAGCCTTCCTGGCTCCATTTCCAGTGCTTTATCCGTTGTACCACCTAACTGTCCTACATGCAAAAGAGCCTGTTGCATATTCAAGGTCTGTCTGTCCCTTCGATGCCCCAAGAGCTGCCAGATATGGCTAATTTTCTGGCTTTCAGATCACATCAGACTCCTCCAACAGGCCTCCTCCTTTTCAGAGAGCTTGATCTTGATTTGGAAGAGCCAAATTCTGTACAGAGCAGAGGGAAGGTGAATTAAAATCGTGGCAAAGTGCCTCAGTGATCGACCATTGATCCTACGTAATACCTTGATCCCTCCCAAACTGAACTAGCATTGAAAGATGAATAATGAGGTGACCACTGTACCGATTCAATGACACACAAACATACAAATGCCCCAGTGATTTAGGTAACTGTGAGGTGCTCCACTGCTGAGTTAATCCCTCTGATCTCAAATAAAGCTATCTTGGCAGTAGGGTTTTAATTTTTTTCCTCTTCTCAGCACCATTCTCTCCCCTTCCCCTGGCCCTGTAATCAGGATGTATCTTTTAAATTAAATTACCATCCATCCACAGCCACTCCTCAGGGCTTGGTTTGTTGTTATTTTTTAATGTTCCTTAATGAATCAGGAGTAGTGTACTTGTGTTGCTGGTCAAAACACAGATAATTTCCAGCCGTGGAAAGATTCTTAATCAGTTGCTAAAAGATCAGATTTCTGAGGATGCTTTTTAATCTGAAGAGCTGCGATAGATGGATGGCCAGTCAAGTGCATTAGCTTGCTTGGAGAGCGAGGGGTTGGGGGAGGATAGACCTCAGAGCTCCCTTTGTCTTTTTTAGGGATAGGGATTGGACCTATGATTTTATTGGTGCAGGGCATTCCCAGCTGAGGAAACTCCCTCTACCAATGCAGGTTGGCACCTTTTCTGCCAAGCCTTAGAGGGCTGCCCAGAACACTTTGAGGTTAAGTGACTTATCCAGGGTATGTTCTGCTGTTCAGTCATGTCTGACTCTGTGACCCCATTTGGGGTTTTCTTGGCAAAGATACCAGAGTGGTTTGCCATTTCCTTTTCCAGCTTATTTTACAGAGGCAAAAGAAAAAAAAAAAAGAAAAACCAAACTCTGAGGCTGGATTTGAACTCAGAAAAATAGTCTTCCTGACCCCAGGCCCCATCTCTGTGCACTATGGCACCACCTAGGGTCACATGGTCAATATTAGTCAGAGGTGAGACTTGATCCTACATCTTCCTGGCTCTAAGGCTAGCTCCCTATCCACTATACCATGATACCTTTCATTTGTTCTTTTCCATCTGAAAAATTCTAGGTGTTGACAAGGAGATTTGTTTTTTTCTGATTCTTTTCCCCACCCCAATCCCCCAAGAAGTTCCTCTGGAGGCTAGAGATGGTTGTGGTGTAACTCACTATATTTGCATGTTCCTGGATGGTAACCAATTCTTAGCACAGTACTTGACACACGGGAGGCACTTGATCAATGCTTGGCAGCTAGGTGACACAGTGAATAGAGTGCTAGACCTGGAGTCAGGAAGACCCGAGTTCAAATCCAACCTCAGACACTTACTAGCTGTGTGACCCTGGGCAAATCATGTCACCCTGTTTGCCTCAGTTTTCTCATCTGTAAAATGAGCCAGAGAAGGAAATGGCAAACCACTCCATTATCTTTGCCAAGAAAACCACAAATTAAGTCACAAAGAGTCAGATGCGATTGAAATGACTGAATGATAAAAAAATAAATACTTGCTTATTTGACTAATTTTTCTTTGAGTTTTTAAGAATCAATGTTTTGGAGCAAGAAAGAAACCTTAGAAGACAGCTAGACTTATTAAAAAATAACAAGTATTTATTTTCTTTCCATTCTACCCCCCCCAAAAAATAGAAAATCAAAACTCTTATAACAAATATGCATCATTAAGCTAAACAAATTCCCATGTTGGTAATGTCCCAAAATGCACATATCATTCTGTGTCCAGAGTTTCTCAACTTTCTATTAGGAAGCAGTATCTCCTTCGTAGCTCCTTTGGAATTGTAGTTGGTCACTGAATTGATCAGAATTATTAAGTCTTTCGAAGTGGATTATTTTTACAATGTTGTTGTTATTTTATAAATTATCTCCTGGTTCTTCTCACTTCATTCTACATCAGTTCATGCAAGTTTTCCCAGGTTTCTCTGAAACTATCCCTTTCATCATTTCTTATTGTACAATAATATTCTATTACATTCATATACCATAATTTGTTCATCCATTCTCCAATTAGGGGCACCACCTTAGTTTTCAGTTCTTTGGCACTACCAAAAAAAAACCCCAACTATAAATATTTCTGTACACATTGGCCATTCCCCTGCCCCTTTCTCTCTCTCTCTCTTTCTCCCCCGCCCTTCCTCTTCTTCTTCCTCTCCCTCTCCTCTTTAGGTTTGTATAGGCCTCATAGTGGTATCACTGGGTCAAAGAGTATATATAGTTCAGTAACTTTTTGCATATAGTTACAAATTCATTTTCAGAATGACTGACCCAAGAATTCAGAACTCCATCAACAAGGCATTTTCCCACAGCCCCTCCACCATTTGTCATTTTCCTTTTCTGTCAGTTTTGCCAATCTGATAGGGCCAAGGAGATATCTAATCTTAGTTGGAAAAAACTGAGGCCCAGGGATGGGAAGTGGCCTAACCAAGAGTCACAAATATAAGTAAGTGGTAGAAGTGAGACTAGAACCCAAGTGTCAAGTCAACTAATTTAAACATTTAATAAGCACTAATTATGTGCAGGGGGGTATGTTAGCGATAGCCTCCAGATTTCTAGCTCCCTTATCTGTTCTGTCCAGATTTCTTCTTTGCTGTCTGTTGGTCATTTTTAAGTTGGATGGTGTTTATCTCTTTGGTTATTTAAGCTAAAGATTAAGGATCCCATGTCCTAAGCAGGGTGAGTCACCCATGAAACTTGATGTTGCAAGGTTCTGGAAATTCCCCTTCCCAAAAGAAATCCCCTGCCCCCTCCCTCTAAATTCTGCCATTATCTAAACTCTTTGAGAGCAGAGATTTTTTTCTTTGTATCCCACAATGCCTGGCACAGAGTTAAGTGCTTAATAAATGCTTATTGATTGATTAACCACATCATCCCTTTGAGTTTAACCTTGGTCTTTTCCCAGAACATCCTCTCTTTTAGATCCTTGAGCCATCATTAGAATGTGAGCTTCTTGAGGACAGGGAGCATTTTTTTTTTGTTTGTTTGTTTGTTTTGTTTTGTTTTTGTCTTGTTTTGTATCCGTAGTTCTCAGCACCATGCCTGAAGCACAGTAAGTGCTTAATAAATGCTTAATTGACTGATTGCCAGCGATTGATATCTTAGTATGACCATACCAATCAGTTCTGCTTCCTGGAGAGATGGAGAGAGAGTTCCAGCCCTTTGGAGGAGACAATGGGGAAGGAGATATTTCAAAAAGAGGAAAGGATATAGGATGGGGAGACTTTAAGGCTCTGAAGACATTTTGCCAACCTGGCAGTTTTGCTCAGGACCAGACCCAACATTGAACACTAAAGATTCTGGATATTATCCGTGATTTTGGCAAACATCGTTATGATAGGGGCAGCTAGGTGGCATAATGGATAGGGCCCTGAGCCTAGAGTCAGAAAGACCTGAGTTCAAATCCGGCCTCAAACACTTACTAGCTGTGTGACCCTAGGCAAGTCACTTAGCCCTGTTTGCTTCAGTTCCTCATCTATAAAGTGAGCTGGAGAAGGAAATGACAAACCACTCCAGAATCTTTGCCAGGAAAACTTCAAAAGGGGTCATGAAGAGCTTGATATCACTGTAACAATTCAACAAAAACTGATTCATTGGGATAACACAGCCTTGTAAATTAAACTCCAAACATGTGCCAACCCAAAGAACTTTCCTGCCACCACCCCCTTCCCTTTCCCAGGAGCCACATAGGGCAGTAAAGTCAACACTAGCATTCTCTCTCTCTTTCTTTTTTTTTTTTAGAGACAGTGTGGTTTAGTGTACAGAATGTTAGACTTGGAGTCAGGAAGATAAGGATTCAGATTTTGATTTTGACACTTGCTGTGTTGCTCCTCCCCCAAACCTCCCCTCCCCCCCCCAACACACACACCCCTTGTCTTTACCTCCTGGCTTCTATAACCAGTCTCAGTAAAGCCCACCTCCTGAAAGAACCGTCCACCCTCGCTGCTTGGATGTTAGTGAAATGATCTCCAATATATACTGTCTCTATTTTGTTTGCACATATTTATTTGCATGTTGTTTCCCCCATGATAGTGTACGCTTTTTGAGGGCAGAAACTATTTTCTGTCCTACTTTGCATCCTCAGGGCTTAGCACGGTGGCTGGCAACATAGTAGGTGCTTAATAAATTCGTTGGCAAACCCAGGATATCGTCTTCTTCTTCTTCTTTTTTTTTTTTTTTTAATGTGTTTTGATGAGGCAGTCGGGGCTAAGTGACTTGCCCAGGGTCCCACAGCTAGTAAGTGTCATGTGTCTGAGGCTGGATTTGAGCTCAGGCCCTCCTGACTCTAAGGCCAGAGCTTATCCACTACGCCACCTAGCTGCCCCAAGCCCAGGATATCTTGATAATAATAACTGTAGTATCTGCCTCACAGGGTCTCTGTACTGCCCAATGAGGCAGCGTGTTTGCAGAGCATTTTTCACACTTTAAAGTACTATATAAATACTGCCTATCTTTTTTTTTTGACGCAACCTGTGATTTCATCAGTATAGCAATCATACAATACTTTCAGATGTGTAAAGCCTTTTACATACATTATCTCATTAGCCTTATTATATGGGTACCATAGATATTGGTATGTCCATTTTAAAAATTAGGACACTGAGTTAAAAGAAATGCCATGGGTTACACAGCTGGTAAAGTGTCTGAGGCAGGATTCAAAATCAGGTCTTTCTGTCTCCAAGTTCAGTGCTGTCTGTTATTGTTGTTCAGTCATATCTAACTCGTTGTGATCCCATTTGGGGTTTTCTTGGCAAAGGTTCTGGAGTGGTTTGCCATTTCCTTCTCTGGTTCACTTGACAGATGAGGCAACCGAGGCACACAGGGTTAAGTGACTTGCCCAAGGTCACACAGCTAGTAAGTGTGTAAGGCCAGATTCGAACTCAGGTCTTCCTGACTCCAGGCCCAGGGTTCTATCCACTGTCCTACCTAGCTGCCCCCAGCACTGTCTATACTACACTATAAGCAGTCTACACTAAACCACCTAGATCCCAGTGAGGAACTCCTTCTACTGATGGAGATGAGCACTTGCTGTTCTGGGAATGATTTCGGCAAATTTCCTCTGGCACTGAAAAGTCAAATGACTTGACCAGGGTCACATAGCCATTGTGTTTCAGAGGCAAAACTTGAACTCAGGTCTTCTTGATTCTAAGGCATGGATCATCAGCTTGTTAGTACAAATATCAAAATCAAAACCAAATGAGAATATATGGCCTTCAGTTGGGGCAATTCTCATCTCAACTATGAAAAAAAGCTGTCGATGCTAAAAAATGGGAAGTAGATAAAAAACCAGACGTTGACACCAACTATTACTGTTTAATAAGGAAGTTTAATCAGCATAAATCAGTTGCCATAGTGAGATATAAAGGTCTTGAAACCACCTCAGTCAGCTTCTCCCTGAAGCAGAAGACTATCTTTTTTTTAATATCAATATTCTTCTGGTCAATAGAATCAATATTCTATGACTGAGTCATGGAATGCCACAGTCTCCAAAGAACTAAAATTAAGGGTCACCCAAAGGACAGTAGAGGTGCAGGGTGGGTGTGTGAATAGACCACCACATATTACAATCAAGAATTACACAGAAGAAGCTATATAAATTATATCATGAAAGAGATGTATAACTAGAAAAGGAGGCAGGCAAATGATGTAATGGGAGAGAGAAGTAACTGGTGGACAGTTGTAACTGATGGACAGTTGGTAGCTCATGCCATACTATAATCAGGAAAATCTGAGTTCAAATCTAGCTTCAGACACTTCCTAGCTGTAGGACCCTGGGCAAGTCACTTAACCTCTCATTGATTCAGTTTACTCAACTGTAAAATGGTGTTAATGATAGCACTTACCTTGAAGAGTTGTTGTAAGTATCAAATGAGATAATATTTATAAAAGCATAGTGCCTGGCACATAGTAGGCACTATATAAGTGCACCTTGGGGGTGGTTCCCCACTGGTATCCAAGCAAGATCAAGCGATCTAGAGGAATCCCCTCAGCATGTTCAGTAGACTGTGTAAAATTTATGGAAGAAGGTGAACAGGAATCCAAACAAGATAAGACGACTTGAATGGGTTGCAATCTGAGCTGCCAGAGCGAGTTACCCACATTGATAAAATCACAGATTAATCAATATATCAAAGCAGAAATAGACAGTTTGAGGGCTTAAGGTTTTTCATTGAAGGAGGGTGTGGGGAGAGAGGTGGAACTGAAGGGATTGAAGATGGGTTGGATGAGAAGGTTTCCAATGCCCTATCAAACTCTGAGGTCGTGTGAGGTCTAGGCATGTGGTTTTCTTAGAGAAGTTTAGCAACAAAAAGGAGATCAGAGTCCCACAGCATATGTTGGGAACACGTAGCCTTGGAAAGACATGGGATAGCTAGGAAGGGAGGAACTCTGTCCTAGTTACCATAGAAAACCAACCAGGAAGCTAAAATAGTGGGAATCAGACAAAGGGGAGTAAGACAGGGTTCAAGTCCTAGGGGATTAGGTTAATACTAGTGAAGATTTGATCATCACCAGCAAGGACTTCAGGACACGTGGTCAGACCTATCTGGCCTCTGTACATTTGTGGGTTGAAATGAAGATGAGAAATTTGTACCCAGCCCCAGGGAGCAGAACTGGGAGTATTGAGCAGGTGTTGGGAAGAGTCGGATTTCAGCTCAAAGAAAAAAACTTCCTAAAAAGCTAAGTTCCATGAGAAAAAAAAAAGAGGGGTGGTCAGAGGAACTGAGATTCCTTAATCTAGAGAAGAGGTGAAATCAATCACCAGTAACTGAGAGTCACCTGTGATACCCTCAGAAGTAACTAAAGCTTGGGGCGAATCACTGGCCAAGGAGTCAGGAGGACTTGAGTTCAAATCTGGCCTCAGACACATAACACTCACTAGCTGTGTGACCCTGGGCAAGTCACTTAACCCCTATTGCTTCATCCAAAAAAAAAAATGTAACAAAAGACTTGCTTTCCTGTCCTCGATGAGTTTATAAGACCATAAGACTAACGTCCACAAGCATAAGTGTTAGATGTGGCTAGTGCTTGAAAAATGATTGGACTCATCCCACTTATTTTATAGCTGAGGAGACTAAAGGTCAGAGAGGTACCTAAACCCAGATATTTTTTCTGTCCAGTGCTCTTTCCACATGATGCAATGGAAGAGAGGCTGGCTGATTTTGAAGTCTGAAGACCTGGGTTCAGATCCTAGTTCTGTCACTTGCCAGCTATGTGACCATGGTCAAATCACCTAATCTCTCTGTGCTTCAATGCCCTCCTCTGTAAAATGAGGGGGCTGGACTCAATGGCCTTGGAAGTCCCTTTCAGATCTAAATCTATGACATTTCTGTTATGATAAACAAAAGGAAACTCTTAATACTAAGGGGCAATTTAATTACTGTATTTAAAAATGCAGTGATGTGTTTTCATCAAAGTAATTTTTCCTAAACCTGGAAAACTTACATGAACTGATGCAAAGTGAAGTGAGCAGAACCAAGAGATCACTGTACACATTAACAGCAACATTGTGTGGTGATCAGCTATCATAGACTTAGCTCTTCTCAGCAATACAGTGATCCAAGACAATTCAAAAAGACTCATGATGAAAAATGCTATCCATATCCTGAGAAAGAAGTGATGGAATCTGAATGTAGATCGAAGCATACGATTTTTCACTTTCTTTTTTTTGTGGCTTTTTCCTTTTGGTCTATTTCTTCTTTCACAACATGACTAATATGGAAATATGTTTTACATGATTGTACATATATTACCTAAATCAAATTGTTTATCGTCTTAGGGAGAGAGGAAGGATAGAGTTTAGGACTCAAAACTTTAAAAAAAAAAAGAAATGTTAAAATTTGTTTTAACATGTAATTGGGGGGGAACTGTGTGTGTGTGTGTTTCAGAGGGGAATGAAGACAAACATGTTAATGCTACCATGCTAAATTGAACGTACATTAGAAGGGGCAAGCTACAGCTAGTAGATTTATAGTTTCGTGTACAATCCCTATTTTCTGGCCTTCTTTGTGTATGGAAATGTTCTTATTTTTGATGATTTTCTAGATCATAATAAAAATAATAATTAAAAAACAAAAATGAATGTTAAAATGTGTCTTTACATGTAATTGGAAAAAATAAAATACTATTAAAAATAGTTTTTCCTTATATTTTTGAAGGATCAGGTAAAAGAAGCTAGGCTTCAATTAAAGCAGGCATATTTCAGTTGGGCATAAGTAAAATTTTGATTGTCAAGAGCACAAAAGGTGATCAAGGGCCTTGAGTTCATTTCATATGAGAATTGATCGAAGGATGTTTAGACTGGAAAAGAGAAGACTCGGAGGGAACATGATAGCTGTCTTCAGGTATTAAAAGAGCTGTCACGTAAGGAAGCATTCCAGAGGGCCTAGCCAGGGTCAATAGGTAGAAAGTGAAGATAGGCAATTTTAGGCGAGATGTCAGAAAAAACTACCTAACGTTTAGGAATTCCAGAAGTGGAAAGTGCTGCCTGGAAAGGTGATGGGTTTCTTTCCTTGGAGGCCTGTAAGCAGAGACTAAGCAGTATCTCATTAGGCGTGGTATAATGGGGATTCCT
The DNA here is from genome assembly GCF_900497805.2 of Vombatus ursinus. Classification (NCBI taxonomy): domain Eukaryota; kingdom Metazoa; phylum Chordata; class Mammalia; order Diprotodontia; family Vombatidae; genus Vombatus; species Vombatus ursinus. The sequence continues at coordinate 1,022,254 of NW_020954585.1, forward strand.
TTCATGTATGGGTTGAACTAGATGACCACTGAGTTCCCTTCCACCTCTCAGATCCCCTGATTCTGAAGGGGAGAGTGTGGCGTCTTCGTTCTTGGAGATTATTCGGAAGAGGAGAGACAACAGTTTTGAATGGTCTCCACATTGAACTGGTTGAAGGGAAGGGCTTGGACAAGATGACCTCTGTTATTTCTTTCTTGCTCTGGCAAGCTATGAATCCCAAGTCTTCATTTCCAGCCAAAGTGGAGACTTGCTGTGTGACCTTCAGAGACTCACTTGTCCTCTCCCACGTCTGCTTCCTTATCTTTCAAATACCCACAGCTCCTTCTAACATACTCAGCGATGAAACGAGCCTTGGAGATTACAAATTGCTCATTAACTCACCCTAAGCTGTTGGGTTTTCCTTTAAGTGCAGAAGGTGGCATGTGCCCCCTCCCTCCGTCCTTTCCCTTCCATTCCATTCTGAGCAAGGCCTCCAAAGGAAAAGGGCTGGGGATGCTAATCTCTGGACCTTCTGGAAGGGACCAAAGGCTGTGGTATGGATTAATTACAGAGATGTTTAATTATGTATTTATATTCCATTCCTATTCCTTTTAAACCATTTCTAACTAGAATAATAATGCGTCTTCCATGTGAACTCATGCTAATGCCATCTCTGTCCCCACTCTCATGAATATTCATGCCTGTAACTCCTTCCCTCACACATCTTGCAAGATAATGACATGGAGACTAATAAGCATCTGAGTCTCAGAGATTCGGAAACCATTAATTGCCCCATTTTATACGGCACACACAAATAATTTCCAAGCAAGGCAATTACTGTTTACTGAGTTGCGTGGGCATAGGATTTGGGGCCTAGAAAGGGACCTGAGCTGATCATCTGGTCCATTCCTTGGCCTCTATGCAGGTCCATGTCCAAACCCAGATGAGCCTCTGTTTTCCTTTTAAGGGCATCTTCCAGTATAATAGGCCCTGGAATTCTTGAAATTCTCTTAAGTTAAGTAAAGAAGTCTTAAGACTAAATCGAGTTCTAAATTGTTCTGACCTTAGTGGAGACAAGAAAAGGATCATGAGTCTAAAACTAGAAGGGACCATAAAGACCCATGGACAAAATGTCAAAACGTCTAATGCGAATAATGAACCTTTTCCTTGTGTCTAACCCAAATCTCTAATGCTACAGTCTGAACCCAGTCCTGCTACTTTTGGGTTTAAAGGAGATGAACCCAGCACTTTCTCCTATATAATGACCTTTCAGAGAGGCACTGTGGATAGAGTTGGCCCTGGAGACAGGAAGACCAGGGTTGAAGTTCCACCTCTGACCCAGACTGGCTTACTGTCTGTGACTTAGACAAGTCACTTAACATCTTGGTGCTGTAAACCAGTGGTGTCAAACTCAAATAGAAATGGGGGAGGGTCACTAACCCATACATAAGGACCCCTGGGGGCTGCTTATTGTCTTAGAAAACCACACAACGTTTATATCTATCTTTTTTATTAATTTATTCATTTTGTTAGATATTTCCCATTTTTATTTGGTTTAGGCTGCACTTGGGAATGTTGGGGGCCTTATGCTGTGGGCTTTATGCTAGATGCCTCTGCTGTAGTTGCAGACATGATGCAGCCCCACATTGTTGGAGGGCATTCCTTCATGCTGGAGTTCCCTATACACATGAAATCACAGCTCCAGCCTCTGCTGTCCCCCTTGGAGGCTTGAAGGCAACAGGTGATCTAAGAATCCCTTCTCTGGGGTTTGGAAATTGAGCTCAGTAGTTGAGGGTCATATAAGCAGCTCTCCTGCTGAATTTGTGATACTCGCCATTGCTTAGATCCCCCCTTTTGAAGTACACTACGAATGCTGGAGCAGCACAGAATAACCTGTACAGCCACACAGACACCCTGGGACAGCGTGCTGACCGCCTAGCTCTCCCAGGGGCTTAGCAGCCAGACTAAACAGGGGAACCCGGAGGAGCCCTAGACTCCTACAGCTGCATCCCTGCTTTGTGCCTTACATAGGCCTTTGTGCCCATCCTCTCCCTCCCACATGCCATAGAGTAAATATTGCCCAAGGTTTGCCAGTGCGACATCAGCGTGCCAGCTCTGGTCAAATCCCCTAAATCCAGTGGCTAGTGGCAGACCCTAGTGGAATTGCTGATATAGTCAGCCCATGCCTTACTTCTGATATTCTTGGTGGGATCCAGGAAGGCAGAAAACCTCTGGTGGCCACCTCCGGTAGGCACACATACCATCCACTCTTCTGAACCATTCGACACAATGTGCTTTTACCTGGTGCTCAATCTGAGCTTGGTGGTTGGTTCATACAAAGGAAGCACTCTTTTTCCCCATTCATTTGTTCATTCAAGAGGCATCATGGTATAGTGGATAGGGAGCTGGCCTCAAAGCCAGTGAGACCAGGGTTCAAGTCCTGCCTCAGATACATGCTGGCAGTGGGACTCTGGCCAAGTCACTTCACCTTTTAGTGCTATCCAGGCAACTCTCCAAGATTCTAAGGGTTTTTTTGTTTTTTAATGTTAATAGTATTTTATTTTTTCCAAGACAATTTTCAACATTCATTTTTATAAGATTTTGGGTTCCAAATTTTTCTCCCTTTCCCTCTCCCCAAGATGACAAGCAATCTGATAGAGGCTATACATGTGCACAAGGATCAAGCATGCCCCCCAGAACAGATTGGGCAAATCCACTTGCTGCAGTAAGGGCTCTTAACCTGGGACCCAAGGATAGATTTAGATGGGTGTGTGTACTTGGATAGGAAAAAAAGTACATCAATATAATTGGTTTCCCTTGTAATCCTATTCATTTTATTTCCTATGTATTCCTATTTCAATCCTATGTATTTTATTTCAGATATTCTCTCTCTCTCTCTCTTTTTTTTTTTTTTTGCGAGGCAGTCGGGGTTAAGTGACTTGCCTAGAGTCACACAGCTAGTAAGTGATATGTGTCTGAGGTCACATTTGAATTCAGGTCCTCTTGACTCCACTGCGCCACCTAGCTGCCCCCAGATATTCTTTTGAGGAGTCCATAGGCTTCACCAGATTGCCAAAGGGGTCTGTGACACAAAAAAGGTTAAGGATCACTGTTTCAAAGCTTCCAGGGCCCCAGCCCACTACTGATCCCTTTCTCCCTGCCTTCCCCACTTTAGTGTCCAAAGGACAGATTCCTTCATAGGCCACCCTGCTGCCTTGTGAGCATCTGACTCCGAAGGGTAGGCCCTGGACCCAGGCTTGGTAGTTTGTTCTTGGTTCTTCCACCAGCTTTTGGCCTTTCTGTGTGGACCTTGACACTCTTTCTTCCCTTCCCCCTAAGCATCCAGGGCCTCAATAGCCTCCTTTCACTCAGAGCCCCCAAACAATGCATTGTTGTCAGGGGGTAAGCGTGGGTGGGACTGGAAATGCCACAGCTGGAGGCCTGGACCACTGCTCTATTAGCAAAAACACTGGGTCCTTCTTACAGGACAAAGCAATAAAATCTCCAGTTCTATAGAACGGAGTTTTTTTGTTTTTTGTTTTTTTGGTGATGGTAGATTTTGTTGTTTCCAGTTTTCCTTTGAGGGAGTTTATAACATCTCATCCTGGCTTAAAAATAGACCCTCATTATGGTACCCTGTTGTACAAGGCACAACTTGCTTCTGGAAATGCCAGTCCTCCCCTTTTCCTTTCCTCTGCCCTTTGTTTTGTTCTAAAAGACAAGCACAGAATAGGCACCATCACTGGGAGAAGAGGCAGAAATCGAAAGTGTTGTGGTGGTCCAGGTAAGGATCACAGGTAACTAGAATTAGATGGAAAAGAATGCCAGCCATCACATCATCCCTCCCTGCTCCTGACGGGACTGAGACTTCGTGCCTGGTTTAAACTAGCTCTGGCTCCATTTAAGTATCCCTTATAGGGTGTTTTTCTTCATGAAACTCAAACCTTTTTATAAACACAAGTGGATTAGTCTCCTCTGTAAGCCAGTTGGGCATTGGTATGTATTGTTTCTAAAAAAAATTTCAAACCAACATATGCCCTAGTAGGGTGGAGATCGGTGGTGTATTTTTCTAACTATAATGATTCTAAATATGGACTAGGTTCTGGGTAATTTTTGAGATAAATAAACAATTAGCAAATTACAACATTGTTTCCCGAGCTGATTGTTCAAGCTAGCAGAAGTTTAGCACATGAAAATGTGTTGCATTTCATCATTTACATTTGATCTCATTACCCAAAGCCAGGCTCAGAAGAGTTTTATGTGGAAAAAGTCTACCCCAGGGCTAAAGTTCTTAAATAATTAGCCTTATGAACAGAAGGATAAACCAAAGTATAATAGACAAAGTTGCTAATGATTCCTGCCTCACCTGAGACATTTTGGCATACCTTTCCATCTCTACTTCCATTAGCAAAGGTAATTCAGAATTTGTTATATTACTAATGGAAACAAGGGAGCTGATAGATTAGGACAAGCAGCAGTATTTGCTAAGAGTCCAAGGACAGTTGTGGGTAGGTAGTTGTAGAAAAATTGACCTAATCCATTGTTCCAGCCAGGTTTCTGCTGGGGGTGGGGAAATACCAGGCTGGGTCACCCTGACTGAGTTCATTCTGGATCAGGGTAGAAATATCTGAAAGAATCCCAAGTAGGCAGCAGAGATGAAAAGCCTAGAGTGATAGAGGATTATATCTGTATCTTAACTAAACTTTCTAACACCCTAAGGGACTATGCTAAGCACTGGGCTAGGCACACAGGCACTTAATAACTATTTATTGAATGTAATGAAATATAAGCTAATGAATTGGAACTTAAATATGTGAGAAATATCTGGAAATCTGAGTGAGATAACATGATTCTGTGGAAAGACCATTGGACAAGGAAGGAAGGAAGGACCTATTAAGTACTTACTGTGTGCTAGGCACTAGGCTAAATACTGTAGAAATATTATTTCATTTGATCCTCACAACAACCCTGTGAGGTAGGTGCTATTATTATCATCCCCATTTTAAAGTTGAGACAATTGAAGCAGAGGTTAAGTGATTTGCCCAGGATCACACAACAAGTAAGTGTCTAAGGCTGGATTTGAACTCAGGTCTTCAAAATTCCAGATCCAGTGGTCTCTCCACTGCACCACCAAGCTGACAGGAAGCCAAAAGATGTGATTTCTAGTCCTGATTCTGCTACCAACCAGCTAGGATATCTTGGATAAGATATTTCTTCTCTCAGGGACTCAGTTTCCATCTTTGGTAAATGAGGGAATTGAATTAAATGATCTTGAAGTTCTCTTCAGTGCTAAGAATCTGTGAGTAAATTAATGAAAAACCTTTTATTAATGTTTATTATGTGAAAACACAGGTCCAGCCCATGTTCCTATCCATCTCTCTCTATAGAAGGAGAGCTGAATTCAAATCTCACCCTTGGCACATACTGGCCGTGCCACTCTGGGCCCCCCTAGACAACTTTACAGCTGTTCATTAGAGTTACTATCTCATTTGATCTTCACAACAACCCTGAGAGATAAGTGCTATTATTATCTCCATTTTACAAATGAGTAAACTGAGGCAGACAAAGTGACTTGCTCAGGGTCACACAGCTAGTATCTGAGGCAGGATTTGAATTCAGGTCTTCCTAACTCCAGGTCTATCACTTTCTCTACTGCAGACATTCAAAGGTGGGTGATGGTCAAAGCTGAGTGACTTAGTTCTTTCAGGGCATGGTCCCAAGAGGTCCATGTATGGAAGGGGCACAGCAGCAGGGCAAACAGCCAGACGATGGCTAGGGTGAAGTGTGATTGGGCTGGCCATTCCTCACCAATCAGGACAGCACTGTGATTCTCTGTGTGGGGCTATGAACAGGACATTGACATGGCTGGAGGCAACAGAGTGCACGGTGAAGGGCAGTAGGTCAGATGGGCTGTTGTATGCACTTATTTCTCCTGTATGTACCTAGTTATTTATATGTTATCTCCCCCATTAGAATGTAAGCTCCTTGGAAACAAGGACCAGTTTTTTTGCTTTTCCTTGTAACCCCATTGCTTAGTCAGTCAATAAACATTTATTAAATGCCTACTATGTGCCAGGCATTGTACTAAGCACTGGGGTAGGTGGAGATAAGCATGGTTCGTGGCATATTGTTGTTGTTCAGTTGTGTCCAACTTTTTGTGACCCTGCATAGGGTTTTCTTGGTAAAAATGCTGGAGTGGTTTTCCATTTCCTTCTCCAGTAGATTAAGGCAAACCAAGGTTAAGTGACTTGCCCAGGGTCACACAGCTAGTAAGTATCTGAGACTGCATTTGAACTCAGGTCTTCCTGACTCCAGACCCCATGAGCTATCCATTGAGCATGTAGCTGCCTCTGTTGCCTGGCACATGGTATGAGCTTAATGAATGAGTGTTTGACTGATTGACCAGACAGGTAGACTAGAGTCAGACAATAAAAGCCTATGAAAGCCAGGTGAGAAGTTTGTACTTTATCTTGAGGGCATTATTGGGGTTATGTGTGTGGGGTGTGGGGTGGGAGTTGGGGGAAGGAGTGCTATTAGGGACTTTTGAGAAGGGAATAGCAAATGCAGTTCATTACAACATCTTTGTGGGTAACCTGTGGGTAGAAGAAGGGATAGGAAGAGGAACTCAGCAGCATGGTCTCTAACAGAGAGAAATCTCCACCTCTTTTCCCCTCCCATCCAGGACCTCATTTTACAGAGGCAGCTAAGTATCACAGTATGTAGAGCACTGGACCTGGGATCAAGAAGACCTGAGTTCAAATGCTTTGTACACTTAATAGGTGTGTGACCCTGACCAGATCACTTAACCTCAGTTTGCCTTATTTTCCTCATCTGTAAAATGGGTGTACCAATAGCTCCTACCTCCCAGAGTTGTGAGGATCCAGTAACATAATATTTGTAAAGTGCTTTGTAAACCTTAAAGCACTGTGTAGTTACTAGCTGTTATTATTTCTTTCTTCCTAAGGCTTTTCAGAAGCAGTAAGCTTCCCCCCCTTACCCTCATATTTTGTCTCACATTCAGAATGTTGTTTCAGGGTTTTCTCTCCAGATACATTGCATTGCCCAGGGTTTGTTTGGGTGGTGGGGGCAGGGAAAGGATGGGAACAAACATTTATTAGGCACCTGCTATATCCTCATAACAACCCTGGTTGGTGGGTGCTATTATTATCATTATTTTATAGTTGAGGAAACTGAGGCAGACAGAGGTTAAAGAGTTGTTGGGGTAGGGTGGTTCAGAAGGTTATAGAGATGAAGGAACTTGTACTTAATTGGCAAGAGTCCATATGTGCTTCAGACAGATAGATCTGGACACCAGAAATTTATGTTGGGAACTGATTCTGGACCCGGGCCAGAGAAGCAAGTTTCCTCTGTTAGGAAGACCACAAGCTTTAGCTGAGTACTGGAAGTGGGAAGGATGTACAATACCTCTGCAGAAGGGCAAGGATGATAGCTCTTCCCATTTCAGTTTGTCTTTGAACTCTGACCAGACCCCTGTGATACAGACTACTCTGGTGAGAGCAAAAGCATTCCAAGTCTTAATTAGAAATGATTCCAAACCATTTCCTGCCTTCGGCTTTTATAAAAGAAAGTAAGACTCTACACTTTAGGTAAGACTAACATTGGGGGTTAGGAGCTACAGAATGCAGTTGCTTTATTTTACAATGCAAATGTTATCTTGGCCTCATCAGATTACAGAATCAAAGAATGTTACAGCCCACAGGGGACCTTGTTATGAAAGTCAAGCTGATAAGCATTTATTAAGTGCCTCCTGTGTGCCAGGCACTGTACTAAGCTCTGGGAATACAAAGAAACGCACAAAATAGACCCCATTTTCCAGGAGCTTACGGTCTAATTTAGAGCTGGAAGTAGCCTTAGAGGCCAGCTAGTTCAATTACCTTGTTTTACAGATGAGGATACTAGAGGGATAGTGGCTTCCCAAAGATTACATCGTCAGTAATAACAAGTGTTTGACAAATATTATCTCAGTTTATCTTCATAACAATGCTGGTGGGGGTGGGGAGGTGCTATTATCATCTCCATTTTACAGATGTAGAAACTGAGGTCAAGTGACTTGCCCAGGGTCATTCAGTAATGACCTGTTGGAGGCAAGATTTGAGCTCATCTTTCTGACTCCAGATCTAGCACTGTATCCACAGCAGTACCCACGGGTAAGGTTCAAACCCCAAGTCTCTTGATTCCCAGGCTGGTGCCCTTACACATTGTATCTGTCCATATGTTTGCCATTCTGTGCCAGCTAACTTGAACTAGAAAGTTTTGCCTGCATCCTTGGGGCCAGATACTCTGTGAAATAGGTGAAATTTTCCATCAGCAGTGTCTGTTCTTCCTATTAGCCCAAAATATTTCAAAGCTGTCTTGATTTGTAAAGAATATATTCGCACCAAAATGTTAGGGAGAGGCAGCTGGTGTGGAAAGAACACTGGATTTGACTTTCTCATTAACTGGCTAGATAACCTTGAACCAATCACTTCCCCTCCCTCCACCATCATCTTCCTCTGTAAAATGAGGGGGGTGGGGCCAGAAACTCTCTTCAAGGATGCCTGCAAGTCTGAAATGCTATGGTCCCTATGGCTTAATGTGCATGGTGCACAGAAGGAAGGAGAAGATGGCCCTTCTGGAGAAAGAGAGGTAAAGAAAGACCAAAGACACAAGAATCGTGGCTGTCTTATGATGTTAGAAGAGCTCCAGGATGCCTCTTGTTAGGGTCCCTATTAAGGTTATTTCCATGTTAAAACAAGTCTTTTAGAGGAGAGCTCTAGTTTCCTCTAGAAAGGAATGATTCTCTCATGGGAGAATTCTTGGGATTAATGGGAAGAACACATTTTGTGGTAGGGAGTGACATTCTCAGCACCCCTTAAATCACACCATGAGGTTAACTGCCTATTTTGCCCATTTAAAAGGCCCATTCCTCACTTCAGTCTTTAGATTTCAACCTAGACCCTCTATGGACACTAAACAAATATTTACCTTGAATTGAGTCTTACTGGTTTTCGTTTTGTTTTGTTTTGTTTTGCTTTTTGGGGGGAGTAAGAACTGTATTTCTGAGGCCTGTACTCTTAGGAATTAGCTTCCATTACTAGACTTATTTCCATTCCCAGGGGCTGAGGCCATATTAAACTGCTTTTAGTTGAGAGAAGAGCTCAGGAAGAAGCTTTGCCCACAGTTTAAAAGCCCCACCCTGCTTCTAAATAGATGACTGGCTACCGTGGCCACATCTTTAGTGCAGCCTAAGTATTCCGTCTAGGGCAGCTAGGTGGCGAAGTGGATAGAGCACCGGCCCTGGAGTCAGGACGACCTGAGTTCAAATCCAGCCTCAGACACATAACACTCACTAGCTATGTGACCCTGGGCAAGTCGCTTAACCCCAATTGCCTCATAAAAACAAAACAAAACAAAACAAAAAAAACAAACTAAGTATTCGGTTCCTAAACTGCTTGTGAATGTGCTGCTTTGGAAATATCCACCTTGGTCACATAGTGGCTGAATCGGTCTCTTCCTGCCTTTGCTTATCTATAAGAGGACCACTCACTTACCCAAGCACATCATTAACTGGCGCTTCAGCAGCAACAGGATGCAAAAGAACAGTGTGAACCAGTGTGAACCAGTTCCTACGCTACAAAAAGTTTACTAAAGGCAGGGTGGTCCAATGGAGCCACAAGATCTGGAGATCTCAAGACTAAACTCAGTTTTGCCATTAACTGGCTGGGTGACCTTAAGTAAATCATCTGGCATCTTCCAGCCAAATTTTTCTCCTCTGCAAAATAGGAATAATAGTAATACCTTTCCCACCTATTTCACAAGGCTGGTTTTGAGGAATCAATCCAGAAGCTAAATGCCTGTGAAAACACCCTGACAAGTTTAGTGTGCTATGTGAATGTAAGATTATTATTATAACACATAATTGTTACAATATAATTATAATTGTTACATTGTAATATGTATATGCTATGTACGATATTATATAATATAATAACATATATGTGGTATACACACACACACACACACACACACACACATACAGCTAGGTGGCCCCATGGATAGAGTGCCAGGCTTGGAGTCAGAAAGACTCATCTTCCTGGGTTCAAATCCGGCCTCAGGCACTTACTAGCTGTGTGACCCTGGGCAAATCGCTTCACCCTGTTTGCCTCAGTTTCCTCATCTGTAAAATGAGCCAGAGAAGGAAATGGCAAACCATTCTAATATCTTTGCCAAGAAAACCCCAAATGGGATCACAAAGAGTGGAATACAACTGCAAACGTATACATAAAACTTTGTGTGTGCTCGAGTCTGCAATTGACTAATTCTCTTTCCAAAGCTCTAAACATATGTGTGTCTGTGTGGGGGAAAATGCCATGCCCAGAGTCACTGGGTTGGAATATGGTTCTGCCATTTACCACCTGAGTGACTTAGGGCAGGTCACTTAACAACTCTGAGTCTCAGTTTCCTTATTTTCAAAATGCTGGGTGTTAGACTAGGCAACCTCTAAAGTCCCTTGAAGCTGTAATTCTAAGACCCCATAATCCCATATATGCTGAAGGTAGGAACCATGTAGCTGTAATCATGGATTTAAAAGCTGGGCGGGGCAAGACTTTCTCAGTTCAAGCCCCCTTCAGACCCCTGGGTCTTTGAAGACTTTACCAATGCCCACTATGCACAAGGCAATGCGCTAGGCACTGGAGATATGAATCCAAAAATGAGTGATATAAATCCAAAACTTGTACAGGTATCCCGGGGGCTCCTAGAGTACCGGGGCTGTTTATCATTTTTGGATCTATCTTAGGTAGCTTGCTAACTTGACAGATAAACTGAACCCTAGATTTTTTTCCATTTTACAGCATGAAGTCCTTATCAAGGACTGGGGGATGGTGTTGGGAATTGGCTGGTAGTGAAAAGGGCAGCCAATCTCTCTGGCTAGCTGAGCTACAAAAAACAGGGCCTCAGTGACAATACAGGCAGCTTAGGAACATGCTACATGCAGCAGGCTGGGGATCTGGCTGCAGGGAGCTCTGTGTTCTAAAGTCAATTACATCATTCTCTTGGGGGGGGGGGGGGGGGCAATGATTCATCCTGAAAAGCTGATTTGAAAGTCTTTGAAAGTAAAGAGCTGGTACCAGCACCAAATTACCACACTCACGCTGGGGGAGACTTGAATTGTTTCCATGTGGGGAAATTTTTAATCTATTCAATATAGTAGTGTTGTTGTTGAGTTGTTTTGCAGTCATGTCTGACTCTTTGTGACCCTATTTGGGGTTTTCTTGGCATAGATACCCGAGTGGTTTGCCATTTCCTTCTCCAGTGACTTGCCCAGGGCCACACAGCTAGTAAATGTCTGAGGCTGGATTTAAACCCAGAAAGATGAATCTTCCTAACTCCAGATCTGTTGCTCTATCCACCACACCCCCTAGCTGCCCCTATTCAACATGGTACCCACAGCCTTTTAAAATGATGGTAGTTGGACTGGGTGACCTCTAAGGTCCCTTGCAGCTCTAAATCTGGTCCCATAATCCTGTATATGCTGAAGGTAGGACCAATGTAGTCCTAGGCTTAAAAGCTGGGCGGGGCAAGACTTTCTCAGCTCATCCCCTTCTGATTCCTCATTGAAGGATGGAAGTGAAGGGAAGAGGGACAGTTCCCTGGGGCACATATCTCCAAACATGTAGGTTTCCGGAGCAAGCATCCTTTGATATTTGGAAATTGCTATCATTCTGCTCAGCCATGCTCAAGAATAAGCTTCCGTGCTTCATGGACATAGGTTTGGGGAGAAGATGACAGTGAAATGGAAGCTACCGGCCAACCAGGGCTGCTGAATGGAAGCACTATATTTAGAGGCAGGCAATAACCATCAGAGACATTCCATAGCACTTTGAAGATTGTCAGATTGCCTGGCTCTTCTCTCTTTGTAAACTCTGCCTTTTTTCCTCCTAGCGGCTTAATTCTCTCAACTTCTGAACTAGGGAGCGGGCACACGTGGCCAGAGAGGACAAAAGGCAGAGAGAGCAGGCCGCCAGGTGGGCTGACTTGAATACGCATCATCCGTCAACCCCTGGCTGCACTTGGCTTCTGAGGGTGGGTGCATAAAATGCATGGGAAGATGGCTTTCCTGAACAAATTAAGGAACAAGCAAACACCAAAGACATTGGAGTCATGGAAATCTTATGATGGTAGAGGAGTTCAAAGATGGCTCAGGGACCAAGTCACACAGGATCACAAATTTTGAACCTGGAAAGAACTAGAAGGTCTTATAGTCCAATGTTTTACAGTTGAAGAAAATGAGGCCCAGAGAGATGAGAAGACTTGCCCAAGGTCATACTCAAGTATAAGAAAAAAATTCAGATTTGAACCCAGGTCCTCTGATTCCAAATCCAGCAGTTTCCCCATTGCATTATAATTAACAGCATTTATTAAGTGCTTAGTGTGTTCCAAGCACAGTGCTAATCTCAGAAAATACAAAGAAAGGGGAGGAAAGTCCTTGCCCTCAAGGAACTCTTATTCTAATAGGAGGGAGGAGGGTTGGAGGGGGGTATAAACATGGAAATGACCTGGGACATAGAAGATAAAGGCTGAGTAGATAAAGGCTTAGAGAGTAAGTCTCTAGCAGCTGGGAGGGGCAAGTGGGGGAGGCTGGGAGTGCCATCCTGCCGAGGTGGTGCTTGGTCTTAAAGAAAGTCAGGGAAAGGGCAGAGGTGAGGATGGAGAACATTCCAGGCATGAGGGACAGCCAGTGCTAAGGCATGGAAGTAGGAAATGGGATGTCATATGCAAGAAAGGACAAGGAAGCCAGGGTAGCTGGATCTTTGAGTGGCAAACACACAAAGCCAGAAAGTAAAACCAAGTGTCCTAAATTCCTGTCTGAAGTCCTTTCTGCTATACCACACTCTATCTATATGGCAAATTGATTCATAGAATCAGAGATTTGAGATGGGAGAGAACTTAGAGGCCCTCCAGGTCAATCCCTTTATTTAACAGATGAATAAACTGAGACCCAATAAGTGGAAGAGCCAGGATTTGAACCCAATTTCTGACTCCCAATCTAATGTTAGTTCTACTGCCCCACATGTCCTGATCTATATCTTGCTACTTGCCCAGGTGGCTCCAGAGGAGAAAGTGAGGCTAGTGATTTTGCACAGCCTTCCCTCACTTAAATCCAATTTACTTGCAAGTCATGGCATCACCTCCCTGATGTCATGGTCCTCCTCCTCCTCCTGCTCTCTCACTCTCACTCACCCCCCTCCCCAGACCAGCCTAGTACTTTCTAAACTCATATCTTGACTAGAGGAAACATAAGTCACATCACTTTTTACTATTTGAAACCAGCCAATAAGAAACCTAACCACAGCTTTGATGGTTTCCATCTTTGTAATTGAGAGGCAAAGTAGCTCTATGAAAAACCAAATCCCAATTCTCATACCATAGCCTTACTTTCCTGATCTGCAAATGGGAAAAATTATATTTTTAATGCCTACCTTACAGAGCTATTAAGAAGAAAGTGCTTTTTTTTTTTAGTGCTTTTTTTTTTTAAAGGGGAGTAGCTATTATCGCTGAAGTTGGCTACTTATTGAGTACTTAAGTTTTGGTGATAGCCTTGGCCAGGAGTAGGTTAAATTAAGTGCTGAACTGTCTAGATTCAGTGCTATCAGACTACGTGGATTGGTAGCATAGTAGGCCCTTCTGGGGCCAGCAGGAAACTCGGGGGTTGCTGTTGGTAAGTTGCCAGGTGCTGTGGCTTATGCCCCACACCACTACCCCTTCCTGTGGGCAACTGCCAGCCCTGGCCGTGACCTCCCTAGATCTGCCCCTGCCTGAGTGAGCGGCAGTGTGTGGTTGCTGGATTGGGGGTCATGAGACCTGGGTTCTGTGATCTTGAACAAGTCTCTTGACCTTTCTAGGCCTGTTTCTTCCTTTGTAAAATGAGGGGTTGTACTAAGTGACCTTTTCTAGCTCAAATGTCATTCTTGTCCAGGTGTTGCTGGGCCAAGGAAGGAATTGTTAGTGACCTGGATCTGGACTCTTCTGATAAACCCACTTTTCTAATCCAAGCAGATCATGGAGTGTCTGGACTTTGTGTTGAAAGGCCCCTTATCAAGCATCTATTCCCACCCTTCCCTTTTTGCTCTGGTAGAGGACAAGTTTTGGGATAGGGTTCATTGGTGCCCATGGAATGGGATAATCTCTTTGTCAGGCATTGCTTTGTAAGAGGCTGGGCAAATATTCTCTTTCCCTGAATACCTGCTTCTGGCCTTTATTTCTATACTTAGAACTTGGGCGGACATCTGCCCTGCTTGTGTACCGGAGTGAAGTAAGAAGGCCCCTCCCCAACCCCTCCCTTACCACCAGAGGTTGGCATCCATCCTGCATGGTTTGCATTATAAGGTCTCCAAGGCTTTGTTGTCATCAGCGCCTTTATCACATGACTCTGCACATAGCTAGCTGTAGGAAGGTTTTCACCCAGGGCAAGTACCACAAACTTGGCCCCAAGGCAAGTTAGCAGGAAGTGCTGTCATGAAAGTGAGGAAAACTAGGCCTGGTAAGAGAGAAGCTTCTATTTTAATGACTTATTCTTGGTAACTAGTTGCCAGGCTTTGTTATGCTGAAGAATTCAAGGTACTGCCCAGATTCCCTAAATTCAGCTCCCTGAGACAACGCTCAGGATACCCTTTTGTAGTTGTATCTGTTTCTATATATCAGGACTATAAACCAGCCTCCTCGCCCTAGGCACAGCTAGAATCTGGACAAGTCCTACTTATATTTAAAACTGCTGCTTCCAGAGGAGAGATGTTTGAGCAACTCTCCCTGAAAAAAAAAAGTTATCTAAGGAGACCCATTAATGTCAAGGTGAATATTTTCCTGGCAGATCATTGCAGCTAAAGATATCTATCTGGAAATCACTGTAAAAAATGTTCCATCCTAACACGCTTGACCTAGAAGGTATTGACTTTATCTTAAAGTTGACTTACTTTAAGCTTAAAAAAAAAGAAAGAAAAAGAATTCTTTTAAAAGTCATCTAACTCTGTGACTTTAGTCAAGTCACATATCCTCTCTGGACCTCAGTTTCCTCATCTGCCAAATGAGAATTGTGCCCCCCCAACTCTGACATTATCATCATCATTGTAGCTAACATTTGTATGTATTGCTTATTATGTGCTGAACGCTTTACAATTATTATTTCATTTGATCCTTACAACAACCCTGGGAGACAGATGTTATTATTGTTCCCAATTTTAAAGATGAGGAAAATGAGGTAAACAGAGGTCAACTCTAGTCAACATCTAGTAAGCGTCTGGGACTGGATTTGAATTCCGATCTTTCTTATTCTTAGGCCCAGCTTTACTTATTCTATCAACTTTGACACCTAGTTTCCCCAGAGAAGGTTTGTGCTTTATAGAAAACCTTTACTTTTTCCCAACATGAGAGCAGAGATCATGACTTATTTATCTTTGTAGGTCTAAATGATACAATCCCTAGAACTTAGTCCAATGCTTTGCATGCAGTACGTTCTTAATAATTATTTATTCATATTGAAATTGTTGGGCAGCTAGGTGGCCCAGTGGATAGAGTGCTGAACCTGGAGTCAGGAAGACTCATCTTCCTGAGTTCAAATCTGACCTCAGACACTTATTAGCTCTATGACCCTGGGCAAGTCACTTCACCCTGTTTGCCTCAGTTTCCTCATCTGTAAAATGAGCTGGAGAAAGAAATGGCAAACCATTCTTAATGTCTCCGCCAAGAAAAGACAAATGAGGTCACAAAGAATCAGACAAGGCTGAAAACAGTGCAACAACAGCAACAATTGAAATTGTTACTTCTACCATCTCTCTTTCCCCTATAGCACCTATCACGGAGGGCTGACAGGAAGAGGAGCGGAATCTCAAATTAGCCCATTTGATAGGAAAGCTGAGTAAGAGAGAACATTATAACCCTCATATTTGTGTATGTGTGTAGCTATAGATATCGATCCAGAGCTATAATTACAACTCAGTTCATAGAGGGAGATCCTGCACCAGTGCAGAGATTGGCAACTGTTCTGCAATCTAACCTTAGATATGTATCTGAAGGACTAGAGGTTGAATAACTTGGCCATGATCAAACAGCCAGTATGTGTCAGAGGTGGTGCCTGAACCCATATCTTCCTGACTCTGAGACTGATTTCAATCTACTACATCATGCCACCTCTCTTGGAATAATAATGTCTTTTTAAAGTAGCTCCTCATAAGTCCCTTGTGAATCAGAGCTGGTGATAACCCCGTTCCTCAAATGGGAAAACTGACTCATAAGAGAGGCTAAGACTTACCCCAGGTCACAAAGCTGAAATACAAGGCTTTAGGCTTCTCGTCCTGTACTTTTTGTGGCCTGTTGTTTTTTGTAACGGGCAAGGTGAAGTGACTAGCCAGTCCCTCTGGTGAAATCAGTCAAAGCCACAAATATCCCAGTTCAGAGAGACTCCCCTTTGTTTCCTTGGCTCCCACTGCAACAGTGTACTCCATCAAAAAGATGGTCTTGAGCTAGGGTCAGCAGAACAAAAGGGAAGTGGAATCAGAGGTGGGCTGCAAAGGCCCAGCATGCAAAAGGGTCGTCAATATTTGTAACTCATGAGACCTTTGTCAATATTAGGGTAGTTGGAGGGAAAAAATTATATGTATGTATATAGATAGATAGATAGATAGATAGATAGATAGATAGATAGATAGATAGATAGATAGATAGAGGGCACAGGGTGAGTTGAAGATGAAAGGGTCATATCTGGAGAATAAAATTAAGGGGTGAGAGAGGATTATACTAGGAAAAGGAGAAAGGGAAAGGTAGAACAGGGTAAATTATCTCACAAAAAAAAACCAGAAAAGAAAAGGCTCTTACAGTGGCAGGGAAACGGGGGAAGGTGAGAGGGAACGAGTGAATCTTATTCTCATAGGATTTGACTTAAGGAGGGAATAACATACACGCTCAATTGGGTATGGAAATCTGTCTTACCCTACAGGAAAATAGGAGGGGAAGGGGACAAGACAGTAGGGGGATGATAGAGAGGAAGGCAGAATGGGGAAGGGGGTAATCAGAAGCAAATACTTCTGAGGAGGGACAGGGTCAAAAGAAAGAATGGAATAAATGGGGGGGCAGGATAGGATTAAGGGAAATAGAGTTAGTTTTTCACAGCATGTCTACTATGGAAATGTTTTGCATAACTGCACATGTATAGCCTATATTGAGTTGCTTGCCTTTTCAATGAGGGTAGGTGGGGAGGGAGGAAGGGAGAAAATTTGGAACCCAAAGTTTTAAAAACACATGTTTTAAAAAAAATGTTTTTATATGCAACTGGGAAATAAGAAATATAGGAAATGGGGTACAGAAATCTATCCTGACCTACAGGAAAATAGAAGGGGAAGAGGGGGAGAGGTAGCAGGAAAAGCAGACTAGGGGAAGGGGTATTCAGAATGCATGCCATCTTGGAGTGGGGGAAGGGGAGAGATGGGGTGAAAATTTGGAATTCAAAATCTTGTGGAAGTAAATGTTGAAAACTAAAAAGAAAAAAAAAAGAATGAAGGATGAACAACACCCCACAAAAAAGAAAAAGGCTCTGATAAGACTTACTCAACACAGAGTTGCCATAAACCTTTGATTTGTGAAAAGCGCAATTTCTGTGAAGCACAATAAAACAAAGTACAATAAAAAAAAATATCAAAAGGGTCATCGGCTCCTAGACACAGAGCACAGAGGGGACTTAGAGATCATCTCTAGTCCAGGGGTCCTTAATAGGTCTGTGAACTTAAAAAAAATCAATAACTGTATTTCAATATAATTGGTTTGCCTTCATGCATTTAAAAACATTCTTCTGAGAAGGGGTCCCTATGCTTCACCAGACTGCCAGAGGGATCCATGTCACAAAAAAAGATTAAGAACTCTTGATCCAGGGCAGCTAGGTGGCGCAGTGGATTCAGCACTGGCTCTGGATTCAGGAGGACCTGAGTTCAAATCCGGCCTCAGACACATGACACTTACTAGCTGTGTGACCCCGGGCAAGTCACTTAACCCCTTTGCCTAGTCAAAAAAAAAAAAAAAAAAAGAACTCGATCCAGGCCAACCCTAACTCGTTCTACAAAAGAGGAAACTGAGGACCACTTTTTAAAAAAAATAATTGGTCCAAACCTGTGATTTCATTGGTGTCTAAAATGACTTCTACAAAGGCATCTATTCTGCAATTTAGAGAGTTCTCTTGGCATGGAGAGGATGGGTGACCTGCCCAGGGCCCTGCTGCCAGTGTGTGTGAGAGGCAGGCCTTGAAACCATGTCTCTGTGAATATGAGGTCAGCTCCCTATCCATGCCTGACATGCTGTAGTGCCTCTCAAGGGCCACTTAATGCTTTGCAAATGGCCTTAAGGGAGGAAGTTGGTTTGGGATTATTAACTGGCCACAGATACTGCCTGAGGGAGATAATCTGCACATTTATCATGGAGATTTGGCTGTCCATTTGAAGCCTCATTAGGCCTACTGCCTAGTTTCTCTGAGATCCTGGACAAGGGGATCTGTGCTTATTTCCATGACTGGATAAAAACAAGGAACAGTCTCCTAGGTCCCTTGGCTGGACCTACTGGCAGCCTTCAGGAGGTGGATGGCACAAGGTCAGACAGAACAATCTGGCCAAATGTCCAAGTGTTGCTTTTGTACAAATGGATGGAGAGGCAGCATGGAGTGGGGAAACACAGTGCTGGGAGACCTGGGGCTTAATCTTAGTTCTTCCACTTCCATGAGGCCCACATGAATCAGGGCAGGAGATGACACCTGTTCTTTAGAAGGAGAGCAGCTTGGTGACAGATTTTGTCCTTCCTCCCTCCTTCCCCCCTTCCTTCCTTCTTTCCTTCCTCCCTCCCTCTCTTCCTTTCTTTCTACCTTCC
>NW_020954585.1:1041142-1104273 GCF_900497805.2 Vombatus ursinus
TCCTTCTTTCCTTCCTCCCTCCCTCTCTTCCTTTCTTTCTACCTTCCCTCCCTCCTTCTCTCCCTCTCTTCCTCCTTCCCTCTTTTCTTTCCTCCCTCTTTTCCCTCCATCCTTTCTCTTCCTCTTTCCTTCTTTCCTTCCCTCCTTCCTCCTCTCTCTCCTTTTCTTCCTTCCCTTTCTTTCTCTCACTACTCCCCTGCTACTTTCTCCCCTCCCTCCTTCCTTCCCTTCATCCTTCCTGTGGAAAAACTGAAGCACAGAAAAGCTGGGACTTGTCCAATGTCACACAGCTGGTCACTAGTGGAACCCAGGCTGAGATACAAGGCTCCTGGCTTCTTGTTCTGTGCTTTTAGTGGCCTATAATTACAAAGTACCTAGTACTTGTAGCCATTGAACCTCTCTAGGTCTCAGATAATAACTTACCTGCCTGAAAGCTAGAGAATGGCCCCAATAAAATGAGCCGCTTTCAGGGTCTATGGTGACAGAACAGAAGGGATGATGCCTAGCGACTTTCTCTGGACAGAGCAGCAGACTAGCAGCATGAGCCAAACCCTGCTTGAGTCAAGTGCATCTGCTGAGATCAGTGCCAAGTGACTGGAAGAGATATGTTTGGACTACGTTTTTTGGGGAGGGGACGGATGATCGGGTCTCTCTTGTGTCTACTCAGGATAGGCTTGGGGGAGGAAGAGGGGCTTCCCTAGAGAAGTCTATCAGATATATATGAATATATGTTAGAACTCGAAGGGACCTGAGAGATCATCTGATCCACACCCTTCACTTTACAGATGAGGAAACTGAGGCCTAGAGAAGAAAAGTGACTTGTACATGGTCATCAACCCAGTAAAAGGTCAAAGACCCAAAACCACACTTCATTCCCTGACTCCCAGGTCAATTGTTTTGTCTGCTGGGCCACATTTTAGTGTGGAGTGTTTGAGGATCAGAGGAAGCCAAGTCGATGAAATGATCTTTTGGAGACCCATTAAGAGAGCATCTTTCTGCCTTCTCCCCCTCCACCCTACTGCTGGGCAATAAGCCAGGTAGCCATAGAGAAAGAGGAAGGAATGATGCCAATGGTGTTTTTTTTTAAAAAGGCCTATAATACAATAACTGCCCCTCTGCCTCAGACACTTACAGATTTCTGTGACATTTTTCCTCTTTCAAGGTTGTTCTTGATAATCATCATAATCTGATGTCACCTGGATAAACATAAAGGGAGTTAATAGTTTGATTTGTTCCCTGGCACTCATGCCCTAAAGGCTCTAATCAGAACTATCTTTATACCTGGACCTCTTTAGGATTGGACTGTGGATCAGGCAGTCCAAAAAGTCATCTCAAAAAATTACTTGTTAGCTCCCTAGGCCAGCAGGGTAAAGTGTTTTTCAAAGCAGTCACTGAACTGGATAAGATGGCAGTGTAAAAGAAAACAACATGGAACTCTGATCAATAAATGTGATGACTAATGGTGACTTCACTAGACTATTGATGACGCATGTTTCTCTCCTCTCGGTGGAAAGGTGGTGACCTGGAGGTATGGAATGAGACATGCATTATCAGATGAGGTCAGGGTGATTCATTTTATTTCTTTGTAGTTTTCTATTAGGGCTAGGAATAAGGAGTGGGGTGGGGCTAAGAGTCATTGGAAGAGACAGCCATATAGTGGCAATAAGATGTTTATTTAACTTTTTAAAGAAAAAAAAAACCTGGATGGTGGGGGAAAGCTTCATATTGTTACTTCAAAGCCATGAGATTGGGAAATACCCAAGAGTTTGGGTACTGGCTTTCTGTGGTGTGCTTAGGGACAGCTTCATCTTGGGGGTGGGGGAGCAGGGAAGAGATGTACACACAAACAACTTTTAAGTTGTTCTGCATGGTTAATGTTTTCACCACCATCTTCTCAATTCTCGAAAATCAACAAAACAATAAATCAAACCCTGATTTATAGCATTTTACACCCCTGGATAAAACTAATGAGTTTAGCCTCATTGGCACTAGGTCCAGTCTCTGTTACCCTGCAAACTCTGTAAATAGCCATCAGTAAAAGCTAATTCATTGTAAGCAGAACCAGGAAAATGAAATACACAATGACTACATTGTAAATGAGAAAAAATGACAAATTAAAAATGAAGGTTATAAAATTGTAATGACCATGCTGGGCTCCAAAGAAGACATGAGAATATACCTTGCTCCCTTTTTATAGAGTTGATTGGACCATGGGTATGAAACATTATGTATAATGTTAGATTTGTTGGATGTGCTGAATTTTTTTTTCTTTTTAACCATTTTTTTTGTCAAGAGATGGCTCTCTGGTAGGGGTAGAGATGAAGGAAGGGATACTTGGGGAAAATGTAGGTGTTATAAAAATAAAAGGTATCAATGCATTTTGTAATAATGCAGATTCATCAAGGAGATTGTGGTCTGAGGAGATACTGCTCCACATACCCCCACATCCCCAATCTAAGAGTAACAGTAAATCTCCTTATCATATTTCCTTCTCCTCTACCCTTTTTGTTGTTGTTGTTTTGTCGATTTAATCGTGTCTGACTGACTCTTCATTGGGGTTTTCTTGGTAGAGATACCAAAGTGGTTTGCCATTTTCTCCTCCAGCTCATTTTACAGATGAGGACACTTAGGCAAAAAAGGTTAAGTGACTTGCCCAGGGTCACACAGCTAGTAAGTGTCTGAGGTCAGATTTGAGCTCAGGAAGATAAGTCTTCTTGACTGCAGTTCTGGCACTCTATCCACAGCGCCACCTAGCTGCCTGAGGAAAATTAGGCCTACCTAAAAAGATTAAAGTGACTTTCCTCAGGGTCACCCAGGTTTTAAGTGACAGAATCAAAACTCAGGTCCTTTGAATTCCAATTTCAATGCCCTTTCTACTACATTGCTTGAAGGAGACCCTGGGTTTCTTTCTTTCTTTCTTTTGTGTGTGTGTGTGTGTGGTGGGGAGGGGGTGACCAGGGAGGCAAGAGCGTCCTGAGTCTTTGGTCTATGACCTGTCCTCCCGAGAAAAAGTCAAGTCTGCTTTGAGGAGAGTTCCACCCTGATAATTACCATGAAGTGGAAGCATCTCTGAATTGGAAGGTACTTCAGAGTAGTAACCTTACTATGGAACCCTTTCTTGGAAGCATGAATCCCTTCTGTGGAGCCTAGCACAGCAAAAAGAGTATTGGACTCATAGGGGTGTAGGGTTCAGATCTCAGCAACACCACTTAATACCTCTTTGGGCCTCAGAAAGAGGACCTGGATTCAAATTCAGTCTCTCATACTAACTGTGTAACCTTATACGTTCTGATTTCTGTATGTTGTCTCTATCTTTAGAATGTAAGCTTCTTGAGGACAGGATCCATGCTGTTGCCTTTCTTTGTATCTCCAGCACTTAGTTCAATACCTGACCCATACATAGTAAGTGCTTGATAAATATTTGGTGGGTGACTTGTTTTAGACAAGTCACTTAACCTCTCAGGGCCTCAGTTTCCTCCTTTGTAAAATGTTGGACTAGATGGCTCCCAAGGCCCCAGTGATAACTTATGATCCTCAGGTTGGGTTGGACTTTCAGTGACCTCCAGGGGCCATTCCAGTTCTAAATCTTGGATCCCCTGAGCCTATGTTTCAAAAGGCTTGGAATTTCCCCTTCTGTTCAGGACCATGGAGAATTACTTAGCTTTAACCCTGGTTTCAGCACCCTGGATAGCACCCCTTCCAAACTGCTCCTTCTGAGATGAGGTTATGGAGGTGAGGATGGCTTCAGCCTCTTGTCAGCCATCCCAAAGTCTCCTGAAGTTAGCATGTTTGGACAGCAACATGACACATCTATCTTGCCCTCACTACCAGTGTTCATTGTGTTCCTCACCGGACGGTTTGCTGTGGGCCAAACTGGGACATCCTCAATCCACAGGATCCACTGAGCAATAGTATGGTAGAAAGAGCACTAGCCTAGGAACCAGGTATTCTAACCCCACCACTGTCCCTAACTTAGGTATCATGGGAGCAAGAGCATTGGATCTGGGGTCAGAGGACCTGGGTTCAAATCCTAGTTCTGCTACTGGTTGCTGCTATCTTGGTCATGTCTCTGAGAGTTTATTTCCTCTTCTGTAAAATGAGGGAATCAATTAATAAGTACTTATTAAGTGCCAAATATGTGCCAGATGCTGATGCTGGGAATGCAGAGACAGAAATGAATAATCCTTGCCCTCAAGGAGCTTATGTTCTATAAGGGTTTGGAGAGAATGTGTGTGTGTGTGTGTGTGTGTATGTGTATGTATGTGTGTGTATACACATACATACATATATACTATACCTGTTTATTTCCACATGCAATGTATACATAGGTATCTGTGTATATATGTATATGTGTATACATATATACACACATATACATATATACAGACATATATCCATATATACTTGCATTCGTATATGTTGTTGTTCAGTTGTGGGCAGTTCTTCATGACCTTACAGACCATACCATGCCAGGCCCTTCTATCCTCCACTATCTCTTAAAGTGTGTCTAAGCTCTTGTTCATTGTTTCCATGACACTATCTATCCATCTCATCCTCTGCCATCTCCTTTTCCTTTTAATCTATACACACATATATATACACACATATATATACATACATATATACACATATATGGATTGTGGTTATATACACACATACAGAGATGTGTTTATATTTATATGTGTATATATATATTATATATAAAATAAATGTAAATCTTTTTAATATAAAAATATGAAAATTTCAGTGGGGGAGGTACTAGCCCCTGGGAAAATCAAGGAAGACTTCATGGAGGAGGTAGCACTTGAACTGAGCTTTGAAGGAAACTAGGAATTGTAAGAGGTAGAGGGAAAGAGGAAGCAGACTCCAGCCATGGGAGGTAGCCTCTCTAAGGCTCAGAGGTGGAATGTTGTGTGTGAGGAGCAGCGAGAGGGTCACTTTGAAAAGGAATAACATAAGAAGGATGGAGGTGCCCGTCGGGCTATGAACGGCTTTAAATTACACACAAAGGAGTTTCTGATTTTAGAAATAGCATTAGAGTTTATCAAGCAAGAGGTAGTACCTGATGACTTCCAAGCTCTCTTCTGGCTCTCAATCAATGATCCTATGGGAAGCTCAGTGGCTCATTGGAGCTGGACCTAGTCTGGACCTAGAGTAGGAAGACCTGAGTTCAAATACAGCCTCAGACACTCAGCAGCTGTGTGACCCCGTTTCTTCAATTGTAAAATGGGGATCATAATAGCACCTACATCCCAGGGTTTTGTGAGGATCAAATGAGATAAGATTTGTAAAGTGCTTAGCACTGTGCCTGGCAGATAGTAGATAACTTGGTAAATGTCTGTTCCTTTTCCCTTCCCCCATGCATTGATGCTCCGTGACCTTGGGCAAGTCATTTCTCTTTCTGTGACCTCATCTATAAAATAAGTAGGTAGGACTAGATAATATTTATGTTCCCTTTCTAGTTCTGACATTCTAGGATTCTTTGGAGATATAGTAGGCTTTAGGGACTGCAGGTTGGAGGAGGGGCTGTGTATATATGCCTTTCTTTTTATGTATAATTGTTTGCTATGTAATCATAATTTCCATGGAGGCTAGAATAGATATTGATCTTCAATTATAGGAGAAATCCATAGAAAGATGAACCCCCCTCCTACATCAGCCAGCTCTGAAATGTCACAAGCATATTTTTTCCAAGTCCTTGTCTTTTTCTGTTTCCTGCCCACGCCCCTCCCCCCTCCACCTCCCTAGCAGCTCTGGATGACTTGGGGTCAGATGAAAATTACCAGAGCAAGCCTTTCTGGGAATGCTTTATAACTGAAGCTTTTTTTTCCCTCCAGCTCAGACAGGCCTCCCTCTTTGAGCCTGGGGTCTGGCGTGCTGTGTCTTTCCCTCTGACCTTTTTTTCTAATTTACCGTGTCTGATCATCAACAGCCTAAATGGCAGAGGATTGAAAATGAATGGTGTAGGCCCTAGGTGGTGGTAGGGTAGGATGGCTGGTTGGGTTGAGGAAATTATTTCAGTGTAGATTTACTGCACACTCTTTGGAAATGGGACACTTTCAGCAAAATATCACTGGGGAAAAAGCAGCCCATAAAACCTACAGCCTGAGGTGAATTCTGGGAAAAAAAATAAGTAATCTGAAAATCTCTGAGCCTGTTGAAAAAGCAGCTTGGGAGAGACTCTTATTCCAATCGTGAGATATTAAGAAGAAAAGAAGTAATTTGTTCAGGTGAGAATGGAGCAGTAGTGGCATCCATAAGGACTGGAGGGAGAGGAGGAAGGTAGCTCGAGGTGAACAGAAGTATTTGAAGTATTTTTTGTGTAGAGGATAGCAAGTAGCTTTTGTCCATGTCCATGGAAAACTGGAGAAGAGAAAACAGGCTTAAATTAAAAGCAGGAGGGTGCATGATGGAGCACACTACTCACCTCTGCCAGATAGGTGATGGACTCAGGGCGCACATTGAGACATATATTTTTTGGATATGGATAAATTTGAAAATTCATTTTGTTTAACTATTTGTATTTGTTACAAGGATTTTGTTTTAGTTTCATTTTTCCCCCCATGGGAAAGGAGTGGGGAGGTAAGAGGGAGAGAAAATAAATTTTTATTTGTTGAAAAAAAATTAAAATAAATTTCTTAAAAGAATCAAGGAAAAGATAGGCATTTGTAAACACCTGTTATGTACCAAGCACTGTGCTAAGCATTTTATAAACATTATCTCATTTGATCCTCACAACAGTCCTGGGTGGTAGGTACTATTATCATCCCTGATTTACAGTTGAGGAAACTGAGACAGGCAGAGTGTCAGTCCAAGGTCACACAGCTAGTATGTGTCTGAGGCTGGATTTGAACTCAGATCTTCTTAACTCCAGGCCCAGTGCTCTATCCACCATGTCACTTAGCTGACTCTAAAGCAGTAGAAATTATGATCAAACATAAGTAATAATTTATGAAAACTAAGAAGGCTCAAACATTAGAATGGGGAATTGAGGGAGAGTATACCATCTCACAGAATCGAAAAATGGTCCAACCAAGCAATCACTGAGTCAGATAAGGAGACAAGGCCCAGAGAGAGGGACCTTGTAACTTGCCCAAGGGCAAACAACTAGTAAATCTTCTGACCAAGCTCATCACTTTCCTCTCATACAAGGGTGCATCTCTCTAATGATCTTAGACTTCAAATCCTAAAGCCTAAAGATAAATTTAAAAAACATCTCGTCTAGCCCTGTCCTGTTAAGAGGACCAAAGTGAGGTTTGACACCAAAGGGAGGTGTCAGAACTCCCCCAAGGTCACACAGCTAGATTGTGGCCTGTACCCAGGTCTGGACTCTGAGTCCAGTGTTCTTTGCATCGTGCCATGCTAAAGAAGAGACAACCATCTGTGCTGGTTGGTTTGGACACCTGGCCCAAGGCAGGGGGTTGGCCAAATGATCTCTCAAGATCCATCGCTATTATTGTTCTATAACTTGGATGCATTCCTTAATTCATTTAGCCCAGGAGATTTTTAACCTGTTTATGAGTCATGCACCCCTTTGGTATTCTGGTGAAATCTGTGGACCTCTTTTCTTGGGATAATGTTTTTAAATGCATAAAATAAAATACATAGGATTACAAAGGGCAGCAATTATATTGATATATAGTTATCAAAATATTTTTAAGTTCATGGACCCCAAGCTAAGAACCCTTGATTAGCCCCAAAACATTACATGAGTGTTTATGGTATGCCCAGAATTGTTGTAGGCACTGGGAGAAGTAACCTGTCCCATCTCATCTGATGCATGTGGAGATAAACAGACAAAAGATAACTAATTACTTTCTTTCACTTCTCATCTCATCTTCTCACTCATTTCCCCATCCTCCTTTAACCAAATATAAAACTCCAGCAACATCCCAGCTTTGGGTTTAGTCCCCAAAATGATTAGTTAAATTGGAACAAAGAAAAACCATTTCATAGCCACAGCCTGCATCCCTAATTCTGGCTAGGCTTCATCCCACTCTCTCTTTCACTTACCACACTCCCGCTTATGCTTGTTTCAAACCAATATTAGAATGAGTTTTCACCCTCCCTGCCCTAACTTGGACAACTGCTAATGATTTGAAACTTGCCATGTATCAAGGGTGAACCAGTTTGGGATTAGAAATTTCCTTTAGAGACCATTGAACCCTATCACCTGCCTTGCTACTGTGCCCTCTAGACCCCTGGGCATTGCCATCTGCCTTGACACTGCACCCTGAGGATCCCTGGGCCTTGCCATCTACCATGCTGCTGAACTCTCTGGAATGTGTTGTTTCCCGTAATTAGAATGTGAGTTCTTTGAAAGCAGGACTATCACCTTTTTCTTTCTGTTTGTACTGTCAGTGCTTAGCACATAGTAAGCACTTAGTAACACTTTTTTGTCCTATTCCTGTGATGTAGTCAGGACAGGAAATATTGGGCCCATTTGACAAATAATGACTAGGAGATCCAGAAAGACAGGGATTTGTGTCAGATCACATAGATTGTTAGAGGCACAACTAAGACTAAAAGCTAGGTTTCTTTATTCCCTGCTGCAAAATTGGATTGAATGTGACCACACACTGACCTCCTCTCACAGTTTTCTACCCTAGAACAAGGCCAGGCATAATAGGATTCAAAACAACAGAATCCCCAGGGGCTAGTTTGTGACCACTTGTGCCGCTAGGGAGAAGGGTAGAATGATGGAAGCAGATTTCAGCAGAACATCAGAATTGGCCAGGGTTCAACAGCAAATGTCTGACTCTCTACAGATTTAAACAGTAGCAAACATTTTAAGCTTAAAGAATTTGCATTTGACCATCAGAGCTTTGTTGGAAGCAATTTAGGTATTTAGCTCTGGGCCTAGTGTGCTTTGCATCTGAGACTGTTAGCTCCAGAATTAACTTTGGGCTACAAATGTTAGGGGAAGGCATGTGTTACTGAAACCATGAGGCTGCATGAATCCGATGACGTTTACCTCCTGAGAATGGAAAGTGTCTCTTCTGCTCTATACCACTGCCCACTTTATCTCTTTCCTCACTGCCCCAGGGGACTACTCGGCACACTGTGGGCACACAACAAAGGGAGGCTACATTGCTTAGCCAGAAGACCTTGGGGCTGAGAGCCAAGAAGCCCAGATTCTATTCCTCTTTAGCCAAGTAACTTAACCACTTTGCGTCAGGTTACCCATCTCTCAAATGGTGACAATAATACCTGCCTTGCCTTTTGTATCAGGTGGTTATGGGCTCAAATTAAATAAAAAAATGTAAGCCTACTTGGAGAAGTACTGCTTAAATGAGAAGAATCTTCCACTGAAGTCTTCCTCCAATTACTTCATAATAGTATGGACCTGATCCTGAATTGTTTTATTTAATTTTAATTTTTTTATATCTTCTGTTTTTACATCCCCTTCATTTCCTCTCCCCGTAACACCCCTCCCAAAGAGCCAGCCTGTATAGCAAAGAATTGAGAAAAAAAAGTAGCTTCACAAAACTGATTAACACATCAATTGAATCCAACAGCCTAATGATCTCCCACCTCTCTGGTGAAGGAAAGAAAGAAGCATTTATTAGGCACCTGCTATGTGCTGGACATTGTGCTAAGTGCTTTACAATTATTATCTTATTTGATCTTCACTACAACCCTAAGAGGTAGGTGTTATTATTATTATCCCTATTTTACAGTTGAGGAAATTGAGGCAGACAGGTTCAGTGAATTGCCCATGGTGACATAGCTATTAAGTGTTTGAGGTAGGATTTGAATACAGGTCTTCCTACCTTCAGGACCAGCACTCTAGCCACTGTGCCATCTAGCTATCTCTAGAGAAAGGTACATTTATTCATCTATATTTCAGGGTTAAGCTTTGAGTAGGAATTTTTTCAAATAAATTTCTATTGATATCTTTTGTTTTTCCATCATCTACATTTCCTAGATTATGAATTCTTAAAAACTAGAACAGTGGAATGTAAACTCTGGCAGGTCATATTAAATTAGAAAGGTTTTATGTTCAAGTCTCAAGAACCAACCTAGCTAAGTTGAGAGAGACCACCAAAATATTGAGCAACAGGTGACAGATTATTTTTTGGCCATAGCAATTCAATAATTATTCTTTTCTGTACTTTGAGAATTTTTTACATCAGTTCCATTTATTTTTTAGGAGTAGCAATAATAGCTATAGCACTTAAAGTTTGGTAAAGCACTTTACAATTATCTTATTTCTTAATACATCTCTCCCCCTTCCCTATGCATGGAGTTATCCTTTATAACAGATTAGAAAAAGAAAGAGGAAAAAAATTCAGCAAAACCAGCCAACATAGTAACTGAGTCTGACATTGTGTATGATATTCCACACCCATTTTCCCCACCTCTGGTGGAGGAGGTGTGGGGGGGAGGGAGGAGGGAAAGGGAAAGGCATTTTCTCAGCTATTCTACAGGGTCAAACCTGGTCATTATAAAACTTTGTCCAAGGCTACACAAATAGTAAGTAGCCAAACCAAGACCTGAACCCTGGTCTTTTCATTCCTATAGTGTATGATTATTTTCAATGACCTGCTCAAGGTCACACAATTTAGAGAACCCAAACCTTCTGACTCACTTTCATTTTAATATTCTTCTGGTTTACATCATTGTAAACATGGTATATGTTGTTTTCCTGACTGATTACTTCATTGTGCATCAGTTCATAGAAGTCTTCTCAGGCTTCTCAGAATTCTACATGTTTTTATGGTACTTCCCTTGCATTCAAGTATCACAGTTAGTTGTGTCGCTAAGCAAGAGGGGCTGCAGCCTGTATTGATCATGATGCCTTTTCTGACGCCAGTTGTCAGTATCTTTTCTTTCTTGATATTCCTTGGTATAAAAGATAAAGAAGAAACAATAAAACTGAACACCATATAATTATAATGAACAAACTTGTTCCTGAAGAAGAAAGGAGAAAATGAGCCTACCTTCCTCTGTTAGGAGAACTAGGGGACTATGGGTATAGAACATTGCATACACGTGCTGTCAGCTACAATTGATTCTTTGGTTAGTTTTGCAAAACTGCTTCACCTCTCCCCCCTTTCTTTTGTATTCTTTGTTACAAGGAATGACCCACTGGGAAGGGGAGGAAGAAGAAACATATTTGGAAATGAAGGTGATGTAAAAATAAATGAGATCCATAAAATATTTTTAAAAGATGAAATTATGTTAAGCAGATTTTACGCCTACTTATTTGTGTACTTATTATATCTCTTAGAACATAAACCCCTTGAGGGCAAGCACTGTTTCCTTTTTGTCTCTGGATTCCTAGAACCTAGTACAGTTCCTAGAACATAATAAATATTTTCTGAATTGAATCATAAATTCTTTAAAGTATTTATAATAATGATAATGACACAATTATAGAGTATATATTCGGTCAGTTAACAAGCATTTGTTCAGCATCTACTATGTGGCAGGCATTGTACTAAGCACTAGGGATTAAAAAAAAAAAAGACCAAAAAAAACAACCTACAGGTTCTCCCTGTCCAGGCGCTCACAGTCTGAGGGGAGATACAACAGGCAAACAATTCTGTACAATATAAATAGGAATTGGAGATCATATATGTTATCTCATTTGATCTTCACAACTGACTTGGGAGGCAAGCATGGCAGTTAAGGGTGAAGTGACTTGCTCTGGGTCACACACTTAGTAAGTGTCTGAGGCCGGATTTGAACTCATGAAGATGAGGCTTTCTGACTCCTGGACTGGCATTCTATCCACTGCATTACCTAGTTGCCCACTGCACATAAAGTAGGTACTCAGCAAATATTTATTTTTGTTTGTTTTTGTTTTGAAGTTTGGTCTCCTTATCTTGTCAAGCTTGGAAGTCCAGCTGCCACTCATAGGGTCAGTCCCACTACTGATCAGCATGAGAGCTTTAATCTAGTTTGTTTGGGGCTAGAATGCCCCTCTATAGGCAACCTAATGGCCCTCTCATTGCAGAGACTCTCCATATTCATGGAGGACTTAGTACAGACATCCGATTGGCTTAGAATGTTACAGGTCAGAACTCTGAGAGATCCCCTAGTTTTAGCCTTGTCAGTTGCAGGGATTACAGATGTACACCCACACACCTGGCCAGATGTTTGTCCATTGCCTAGGTGTAGGAGAAGGGAGGAGAGAGAGGGGAGGGAAGGAAAAGAGCAAAAAAAGAACACTGTATAAGAAAGGGATATCTTTTGGGGAGTGCTAACAGGTGCACCCCCCATAAGCAGCCTTTATGATGCAGTCCTTCCCTCCCCCCGAAATGGGATTTCTACACAGTGGGTATCACCTTTCTGGGCAGCTCCTACACAGGCCAGCCTAGGTCTTCCAGTGCTAATTGCCTGTGATTAAGTCAGTTAGCGACTGAGGCAGCAGGTTAATTGGGTATTGTGGAAGCAATCAGTCTAATCATCCTGCTTGTAACTGGGGGAGCTATGTAGCACCAAGACCCTAATTGGCTTAACAACCCCTGGAAAGGAGGAAAGACCACTTAATTCGAGCAGGAAGCCCACCCCCCACCCCATACTCCAAAGTGGCCTTCTGGAAGGAGGTAATTTGCATGTTAAGTGCTCATTAAGAAAGGAGAGATTATGTCAGAATTGGAAGTCAGTTGTATGTGGGAGTAGGCACAGTGTTTGGACGGATAGACTTGTACCCTCTGAAAGAAACCCTAAAGGGACCAGTTTCCCCTTTGATTTCTGAATAAAGATGCCTCTGGCTTCTTACTAAACCTTCCCTTGAGCAGAAAGACCTTTGATCTGGGAACAAGGACCCCAGAATTCTATTTTTGATCCTACTAGTTGCTGGGTTTGTCATTTTGATTAAATCATTTCATACTTCTGGGCCTCAGTTTCCCAATTTTGTGAAATGAGAATAATCCTTGATTTACCTGCCTTTCTAGAGGCAGCAAGTCTGGTGTAATGGAAAAGGTGCTAGCTTTGGAACCAAAGGGCCTGGATTCAAATTCTGGCTCTGCTACCTGTGTGACCATAAGCACATCATTTCACTTCTCTGGTCTCTAATTTCCTCATCTGCCAAGTAATAGGGATTCTTAACTTCTGTATCATGGACCACTTTGGCTCTTAGTAAAACCTATGGGACCCCTTCTCAGAAGAATGTTTCTTATATTCATAATAGAATGAAATGCTAAGTTTCAGTTAGAGAGAGAAAATAAAGATGTAACTCTTTAGTTACAAGCTTACGGATCCCCAGAAATCTCTCTATGGAGCCATTAGGTGTCCTTGGACCACAAGTTAATAACCCCCCTGGGCTGGGGGATCTCTAAGGCCCCATCCAGTTCCACATTTGTGATCCTATAACATAGTCAACAAACATATATTAAGGACCTACTATGTGCCAGGCACTGGTGATTCAGTAAAAAGTTAAAGATAACCCCTGCTCTTAAGGAACTCATAGTCTAATGGGAGATACAATCATGCAAATAACAGTATACAGACAAAATACATACATACATATGCATACACACACACACACACACATATATATATATATATATATATACATGTGCATATATATATAATTGGAGATAATCAGTAGAAAGAAGGCACTAGCATTAAGTAAGGGAAATCAATAAAAGCTTTTTATAGAATATGGGATTTTTTAGCGGAGAATTGAAGGAAGCCAGGAGGCAGAGATGAGGAGAGAGAAGATTCCAGAAATGAGAAGCAACCAGTGTAAATACCCAGAGTATGAAGATGGAGTGTCTTGTTTGAGGAACAGCAAGGAGGCCAGTGTCACTGGATGGCGGGGGTTGTTGGGGTACATGGTTGGTGGGGAATAAGGAGTAAGAAGACTGGAAAGGTAGAGGGGTCCAGGTTGTGAATGGTTTTGAATGTCAAACAGGATTTTACATTTAACCCCAAGGTAAGCAGGAGCTACTAGAGTTTATTGAATAGGGGTTAACATGGTCAAACCTGTACTTTAGGAAAATTAATTTGACAGCTAAATAGAGTTTGGACTGGAGTAGGAAGAGGCTTGAGGCAAGGCAACCGATTAAAAACTTACTGCAGTCGTCCAGGTACAAATAGATAGATGGAGAGAGAGAGACAGACAGACAGACAGACAGACAGACAGACAGACAGACAGACAGATAGATAGATAGAATATTAATTAAGTACTTGCTATATGCCATGCACTCAGCTAAACAAGACCTGGCAGACAAGGATATATCTAGAAAATAGATATAGTCATTTTATTTTAAAAGTACCTTAAATGTGCCAAATATTCTTATTCAATTTTTCAGTCCTGTCTGACTCTTTGTGATCCCATTTGGGGTTTTCTTGGCAAAGACACTGATATGGCTTGCCATTTCCTTCTCCAGCTCATGTGGCAGATGAGGATATTGAGGCAAACAGGGTTAAGTGACTTGCCCAGGGTCATACAGCTAATAAGTGTCTATGTCCATATTTGAATTCAAGAAGATGAGTCTTCCTGTTTCCAAGCCTAGTGTTCTAGCTACTGTGCCACCTAGGTTCCCTGCAAAATATTCTACATGTCCGTAATTTTTTCCACTAAGGGAGTGAGGGAAATGCATAATCCTAAAAGTCGATCATCCAAAAAAAATTTTCTTTTTGGCTTTAAGAGATTATGATTTTTTTTTAAGCAGCAGCACGTTTACTGTCTAATAATAGAACCGTCTCACTGAAAGGGGCCTTCCTAGTATTCTGCAACCCTTCCCTTCCCCCATCCCCTACCCCTTGATTTCCCCTCCCTGTTTTCAGCAGATTCCTCTTTGACTTTTTCCTCTCCCTCACCCCACCCCCATGCAATCAGTTGCCACTTCTCATCAGTTCTACAGATGCAGTGTTCTGTCTCTTTCTTTCTACTTGTCACAGCCACTAATCTACTTCAGGCCTTCATTTCCCCTCTGTAACCTAAACAGCCTCCTAAGTGGTCTTCCTGCCTCCAGCTTCTTCTCTTTACAATCCATCTTTCACACCCACTGATTATTCATCCTCTTAAGGTGATAGCACTCTTCTGCTCAAAAAGCCCTCACTGGTTTGGTTTTTTTTTTTCCTGAAGAAAATTTCTGAATTTCATTTGTGGCCTTCCATAATATATCTCTCCTCTAGCTGTGTCTTATGACACTCCCTTTCACATGCTTTGTGGTCCAGCCAAAACAGGACTCCTTTTTTCCCTCTCCATTATCTGTCTCTTCATTCCCCCATATCATCCAGAATCTACTTCTTCCCTTTTTGTTCATCCCCTTCCCTTCCTTCAAGGTCAATTTCCAGTGCCACCTTCCAAAGACTTAATCCTTTGGATCTCTCCTTTACTCTTCCCTTTTCTGATAATATTACCCCCATTTACAGATGAGGAAACTGAGGCCAAGCAAGACTTGAACAGGTTTAGTGGCTGGGGCGGGATTCAGACTCAGGCTTTCCTCACTCAAAGTCTGGCACTCTATCCACTACACCGCCTGATTGACTTATCACATTCTACTTTGTTTCTCAAGTACGTATATACTAGTTTAAGGTGCCTTATTAGATTGTAAGCTTCTCGAGGGCAGGAACTGGCCTTTTTTTTTTAATTTGTTTCTCTAGCACATACCATGGCACCTTGTATGTACAATAGGCATTTAATAAATGTTGAACTCTATTAGTGATCATCTAACCTAAGCCCTTTATTTGACAGGTGAGGAAACTGAGGCCCAGAAAGTTGAAGGGATTTGCCCAAGGCCATACATAGATCCAGAACTGAAAGGGACCTCCGAGCCCATGTAGTCCCTCCCAGGCTTGGTTCAAACCAATATAAGAATGAGTTTTCAATGCCTTCAGTTTCCACGACTCTTAATGGTAAAACATTTTGGATAACAAGCAGAGTCAGTTTGGGATTAGAAATTTCCCTTAGAGAATCTACTACCTGGTGGGTCCACAGGTGGATAATTGCAAGTTACTATAGATAATATGTCCACTGCCAGTGTTTACTTTATTATCATAGTACCCCCAGGCCTTTTTTTCTTCCCTCTGAGACTACTACCAAATCCCTATAAGCTTTCCCTTTCCTTCCCCTGAAGAGCTGTATTTCTTGCTAAATTCTGAGAGGTGGTATTACATAATGGTTAGAGAGCCAGCCTCAGAACCTGGAAGTCCTGGATTAAAGTCCTGTCTGTAACACAGACTAGCTGTGATCCTGGACAAGTCACTTAACTCGGTCTTCTATGGAACTCTCTCAGAAGGCAGGAGCTGACCTGCATTTGAAAGAGGGAATTTTTGAATTTGAATCTCTATTCCAGTGAAATTAAAAACCTAGTCCCTAGTCCCTATCCCTTATCTGCTGCGTCCTAAAATCCTACCAGGAGATCATGGCCAATTCTGAGAGACCCTCAGATTTTACCTGAGTCATCTTCAGCCTAGTGGATGGACGTAAGAATCCTACCTGCCTTCTTTCTCTTTCACCCTTCAGTGAAATCATCGTTCTTTAGCACTTACCTGCCCGCTGCTGATCTGTTTCCGAGACTTCCTAAATGTCAGGAGGTGGGGATGCTTCAGGAAAAGGAGGCAGAGAAGCTCATAGGCCCTGCCATTCATAGGGGATCCTCACTACCGAGAAAATAGCCAACAAGGGCAGTATTTCCAGAGGTATTTAGCGGGGAGGGCCAATAAATCTGAAGACTAATGGTGTATAGAGAGTGGTGGTAGAAAAAGCAACCTTGTTGTATGGAGAGAGAGCAGAGCCTGTGATGACATTTGGGGTAACAGTCAGTAGACATTATGGCGACAGGAGAGAGCAGAAGCTCGGAAATGTAGGCCACCCGAACCGAAGGTGTTTTGGCTTGGGCATCTTCACCTTTTGTTGTCAGAGAGGCAGCTTCCTCAAATGGGTAGAAAGCTAGTCTTGGAGGCAGGAAGACTTGAATTTCAGTGACACTTGCAAGCTTTGTGACCCTGGTCTCTGGACCTTTCTCAGCCTTAGTTTCTTCATCTGTAAAATGGGAATGATAATAATTGCACCCACCTAGCAGTTGTGAGGATCAAATGAGATAATACATGTAAAGTGCTTTGTAAACCTTGAAGTGCCATATATATATTCTAGTTGGCACAGTGCCTCACACATAGTGAGTTTTTAATAAATGTTTGTTGATTAATTATTGTTATTATTATTATTATTCAGGTGGTGTGGTGGGGGCGGTGTTTAGGGATATTCACAGTGTTGCCATCCATCTGGGTCCTGTTGCTATTGATACTTCCCAGGGACCCCCCTACCGCATACTAGTTCAGGGCACAAACGATGACAAAGCTAATTTTCAGTCTAGTCTAGTACTGCTCAGCTGAAGTAAATCATCTGAGTTTGCTCTGGTTATTATCTCTAGAGAAGGGTGCTGGTGGGGGCGGGTAACCAGGCAACCCAATACTAAAGGCTGTTTAGGACTGATTCAGGTGCATCCAGGGAGAACCCACCTTGACCCGTCAGCCTAGTTCTGGAAGACTGTCAGCAGGTTGCCCTGCCAAGTTCAGAAATGATCTTTTCTCAGCTGCCTTAAAGGCACATTCCAAATATAGCCATCTCTTTAAACCCCCTGTCCCCCAAGAGGTTTCATCTGTTGGAGGAGTTGGGAGGAGTTTCTGGTTGGTTCTGGGCTGATTTGCTGGTTTTTCCCACTTATCACAGCTGGCAGGAGAACAGCCACTGCCTTTAGGCAGTACACGGGGACCCAGATGACTTCCCCCGGGATCAGGTGCACACGGGTAGAGCCAGAAAGCAGAGCTAAAAGTGCTGCCCTGTCAGGTCACTAAATAGTAAAAATAGTGAAATTTCGGCATTCTGGATGGATGCCTTAGGGGAGAGAATGAGTCTATCTGGGGAACCAAGAGTTACCAAAACTTTTTCTTAATCTTAACCATTTTGGATGGGTGGAAATTTTTATTTTTTAAAAAAAAAGTGTTTTCTTATCTTCTTAAACAGAACTTTAGCTCATTATTTCAAAAATATGTCAAAATTCTATCAGTGTGGGTATGCCTCCAGTCTTTACACAATCTTAGGTTTGGCAGGGACCTTAACAGCCAACCAGTAGAACCCATTCCTGAAAAGGAATATTGTCAAATGGTTTTCCAGTCTTTACCTTAAAACCTTCAGTTGAGGGAGAACCCATTCCCATTTCACTTCTGGATAACACTAATTGTTAGGAAATTTCCTCTCTCCTTTGAGACTTCTATCCATTTTGCTCCTGGTGCTCCCTTTGGGGCCAAGTGAAATGAGTCTGACCCCTCTTCTACAAGGCAGGGCTTCAGATACTTAAAGATAGTTATCGTGTCCCTCTGGGAATCAGTCTTCTTTTCTCCAGGCTAAATGTCCTTAATCTCTTCATAGGGCATGACCTCAGTTTCCTCATTTGCAAAAATGAGGAGATTGAACAAGATGGCTTCTGAGGTCCCTTCCACTGCTTAGATCGAGGATCCCTTCACCATTCTGGTTACTCTGTTCTGGATATTATCCAACTTATCGATGGCCTTCCTAAGCCATGGTCCCCAGAACTGAGCACAGTACTCCAGATGACCAGGAAAGAGGAAGAGTACAAGGGGAAACATTTTTTTCGCCAAGAAACCACCCCAGTCTTAATCCTGCCCAAGATCACATGAGCTTCTTTGCCAGCCACATTATGTCCGTATTATCTCCCGCCGAGTTTGACATTCACTAAAATCTCTTTTTTAGCTCTTTTTCAGACTCCCATCTTACATAGACCTTCCCCATATGTCTTTTCTTGAATGTTTGCACTCTCTACATCCCAGGCCATAAACTCCAAGGATCAACTTTTCCCTTGGGCAATAGCTGGTCTAATCTTGGTAAGGAGAGGACAGAGGGAAGAAAGAGGAAGAGTTAAACTAAGCTGAGCAATTTAAGTTAAATAAGGTTGTATTAAGTGACTGCTATGTATAGAACACCATGCCAAGTGCTGAGGCAAATACAAAATCCAGATAGGACCCAGGACCACAGTCATGGAGCTCACAAACTGGGAGAAAGAAATGGCATTCCAGCGACTAACGCAAAATAATAACTTTATATCTCACCATGACATCTCGAGATGTTATCTATTATACAGTAGTTATGTATCATAATATATATCTCTGATGCATACTAGCTGTGTAATTCTGGGCAATTCACTTAACTATTAGTGTGTAAGTCCCATTAGATTGTAAGATTCCTGAGTGCAGGGACTGTCTTTGTTTTTATTTATTTTTGTATCCTCAGTGATTAACACAGTGCCTGGCACACAGTAAGTGCTTAATAAATGTTTATTGACTGACACATCAGAGGCAAGATTCAACCCAAGTCTTCCTGACTCCCACATCCAGCAGTGCTATCTCTTCCACACCAGGGTATATTGAATTGTCACTCAAGGACTCCGGCCAGGGTGTGACCCTCTTAGCTCAGAGAAGAGTGAGTGAGCTAGTTGTTTTAGGATCAGAAGACTAGGAGACCCCATATATCTCCAGGGTTTAGCACAGTGCCTAATACATAGTTGGTACTTAATAAATGTTCATTTATTGATCATATCATGGCCCCCAGTTTTGGCAAAAAATGCATAAAAGAGTTCCCTGTCCCCTACACTCACTACCATAGTTTCTATGGTATTCACCAACTGCTCACGACCTCTGACCCCATGCTAACCACCAGCTCACTCAGATATTCTCTCAGCACTTTTCCATCTCACATACTCCAGGAACAGAAAGTCCTCACTGGGGAAGAAAAATGACAGGAATAGTTTCTGGAGGGTACTGGGTAGATAAGGCAGCTAGATGTTGCAGTGGACAGAGTCAGGAAGACCTGAATTCAAAATATGGCTTTAGATACTTATTAGCTGTGTGACGCTGGATAAGTCATTTAACCCTGTTTGCCTTAGTTTCCTCGTGTGTAAAATGAGCTGGAGAAGGGCAACCACTCTAGTGTCTCTGCCAAGAAAACCCCGAATGGAATCACAAAATTGGACATGACTGAACAACAACCACAACACTGGGTATATGACTAACTATGTGGTATGATTGAAGGGGCAGTGAGATTGCCCAGTGTTCAGAACATCTCCCCTGTTGTTTGTCATGGTGCCTGAAACTCCACCATTAGTGATTTTTTTTTTAGTCTTTAGGATTACTTTATTAATATGAAGTCACAGCTAGAAGCTACGTATAATCATCTAACACCTTAGTGAGACTTAGGTTAGAATTTACCATTGATCACAGAACCACAAAATGCTAGAAGTGAAAGGGATCAAACGCTCTAATTTTTTTTTCTTAATTATTTTTTTCAGACAAAGATCTGCCTGCTTTCCCTCCTACTTCCCCTCCCTTAAGAAAACATGAAAACAAAATCCCTGTTACAAACATGTGAGCAGAATAAATTCCCACATTGGCCATGTCCAAAAAAATTCTGTCTTAATCCCCTTTCTATCAGGAATGTGATGGATTCAGGATACAGATTGAGACACAATTTTTTCTAAGTTTCTAAGTCTTTCCAAGTTCATTATCTTTACAATACCATCATTTTATAAATCATTCTCCTGGTCCAGCCCCCTTTACTTCATCAGTTCATACAAGTATTCCCAGGTTTCTCTGAAGCTGTTCCCTTCATCGTGTGCATTAGTGCAGTAGTATCCTGTCACATTCATATAACATAACTCAGTTGACAGAGAACCCCTCAATTTCCAATTCTTTGCCACGACGGACAGAACTGCTATAGTTTTGTACATGTGGGTCCTTTCCCTCTTTATTTGGTCTCTTTGAAACTTTCTTATTTTAACAGACCTTAGAGGCCATCTAAGCTAACCCCTTCTTTAATAGATGACAAACTGAGAGCCCAAAGAGACTTGCCCAAGGTAACATGTAATGATAAGTCAGGTAGGAATTTGAACCCAGGTCCTTGACACCAAATTCAGCACTTTTCCACAGTACTATCCTGTCTCCAAGTTCAGGGTAATCATTCTGCTATTGTCACAGGCTTTGTCCCTCTACGCCAAAATTCCTAACTCTAGCCAGCAGAAAGTTAAATAGATTGGGGTGAGGGAGGAGGAGGGGTCAGGGAGGGTCAAGGAAAATGGCCAAAGTGGATATGGCGATCAGATATGGTAATATACCCAAGAAAAAACTTAAAGGGTTTCCCAAATTTGTGAGGTGGGCTCTATGAACAAATGTATTCTAAATCCTATGGTCTCTGGAGCTAGAATCCAACGCAGCTGAACTGAAAACACCAAATCTGGACTATAGGCAGAGACCCAGCTGAAAGCAGGCTGGAGGGGTCCCAGGTCTTGAATTCAGCTCCAAGCCACACACGTTCCCCACAATTGGCGCCAGCTCCCTCTTCTTTACCCTCCCTCCCCACTCCCCAGACGCCTGGCTGGGAATTGTTTACTGGAGTTTTGTCTCCAGAGAGCAGGAAAAAATAAACCTCCTTTCTTTGGCCCGAGAAACCTTCTTTCTTTGGCCAGCAGAGCACGTCAGCAGATCTTGGGCTGGGCGGCTGAGGGTCTGCTCTGGAGGGTCAAGTCGAAGGGGCATCTTAAAATAAGATATAGACTCAGTTGTCAGTGTGGTCACTGACCCATATACAGTCAAAGGGAAGAGGGGGCTCAGAGGATAACTATTTAAGTCGTTCCATCATTTTACATCTGTATCAAGTTAGCTGTCTCATGGACAGCCCCACATTCCAGCGGGTCTGATGGGGCTTGTGGATTGCTTTATGTTGGAGTTAAAAATGCAGAATTAGCAGCAGTGACATATCTCTGTTGGGATTCTCCAGCTCAGACTCCTTTGACTTTTGTTACTAATGATGACTAATAATCCTTTCATATGCAGATTTCAGATTTGTGTAGCACCGGACTGCCCAGTGCCTTCGTGTCCATAATTACATTTGAATCACACCCTAATCCTGGGAGGAAGAGGAGAACTTGTATAGATTGTTAGGATGTGGGCTGCAGGATTGGGGGAGGAGTTGGGTTTTCTTAGCGTCTGTACCATATAATCAAGTGCTTGATTCATGGTTGTCTTGCTTTGTTCTCTAAATACTTCCCATGTGGGTCCTGTCTCCCTATCCAAACTGTAACCTCTCACTGACAAGTTATCATAATTCTCTTTTATTTTCTTCTTTTCCCCCAAACTTGCCGTGTAAGGCAGAGCACACAGTGGGTACTTAATAAAGACCTGTCAGACTGAGCCCAGTTACTAGGGTGGCTGAAGCTGATGGATCTCGAGCTCAGGAGTTCTGAGCTTTGGTGGGCTAAGCCTATTGGATGTTTGAACTAAAGGTAGGGCCTACCAGATTGCCCAAAGAAGAAGGGAATCAGCTCAGGTCAGAAATGAAATAGTTCAACGCTCTCATGCCAATCAGAGACTGAGCCCTATGAGTAGACCCTGTACCCATTCACTTCTAGCCTAGAAAAGAGAGAGAGATCAAGTCCCAATAGCTAGCTAGCTAACTAAATGGGTGGATGGATGGATGGATGGATGGATAGATGGATGGATGGGTAGCTGGATGGATGAACGGATGGATGGATGGATAAATAAGTAAATAAACCAATGAATGAATGAGATAACAAATGAGATCAAATAAAATAAGAAGACTTATCAATTGATTGAGGCACATGGTATTATGGAGACTGCTGGAATGAAGTCAGGAAGACCTGGGTTTGAATCCTGCCCACAATACTTTTTAGCTATGAGAACATGGGTAAGTCACA
Organism: Vombatus ursinus; assembly: GCF_900497805.2. Lineage (NCBI taxonomy): Eukaryota > Metazoa > Chordata > Mammalia > Diprotodontia > Vombatidae > Vombatus > Vombatus ursinus. The sequence continues at coordinate 1,063,831 of NW_020954585.1, forward strand.
TCTTTTTAAACCTCAGTTTTCTCATCAGTTTCCTCATCTGGGAATAATAAAATCTATAATACCACTCAGAGTTGTGGAGTTCAGGTGAGATAATAATACATGTGAAGTGCTTTGCAAATATAAAGGTACAATATAAGTGCCATATAATAATTGTCCTTCATTTCCAAAGAGGACCAATGACACCATGGGGTGATGTCTTGACTTGTGCATTTGCACGAGGCAGCATTGCACAAAGTCTTCCACTTCAATCTCTCTTCCTGAGTCATCAAAGTCCAGATAAAAGTCAGGATGACTGGCGATGGCCCAGGATGCAGTGGATGACATTGGCATCTTTGATGTCTGACCAAGCTCTAAGCACTCCACAGTACCTGCTTCAGCTGCCTTCATGGTCATTGGAACAAATTGCTCTCATCTACCTATTCTGCCTGAGTTATGTATTGTTCAGGAGGATTAGGTCCTTCAGTGTGAAGGCTGTTCGCCCACCTTTGATGTCCACCTAATTTACCCAACTCTCACCTGTGCTCCAAGAAGCTGTAGCATGTGCAGTGGTCACGCTCACCGAGTAAACCGTCTCAGCAGATCGGCTAAACAAGGTTGAGGGTAATTGACATGCCTCAAACCTGTCATTGAATTAAAGAGATGTCTACCCAGGCATATGGAGACTTTCCCCATTGAAATAGTGGAATAATAATACTAATACCATCCAGTAGATTATAGCACTTGGTGAAAAGTCTCTTGAACTCATATCCGACCTTCACAGGAGATCTGGCAACCTTTATGGTGAATCTGTTTCTTTCTGTGAACAACCCAGACCAAACTGCCTGGAACGCCCGAGCTCAAGAAATCCTTCCTCCTCAGCTCCACCTACTGGCTTCTCTGGTTTCCTTTAAGTCCCAACCAAAATTCCATTTTTTACAGAATGCCTTTCCCAACCCCTCTTAATTCTTATTCATCCTGTACATAGCTTCTTTGTACATACTTCTTTGCTTGTCATCTCCCTTTTTAGCTCCTTGAGGGCAGGGACTGTCTTTTGACACATTTGCCAGTACCTAACACAGTGTCTAGCACTTAATAAATGTTTTTTGACTGACAGATTCATACTATTCTTCAACCAGTGAATGAAATGAAGCACTTAACTATCTGTGCAAAACACTGTGTGAAGTTCTGGGAATATAAATAGAAAAGTTAGACATTCCCTCCCCTTAAGGAGCTCCCAATTCTAATGAAGGAGATAATAGATAGAAAGATAGATAGATAGATAGACAGACAGACAAACATAGATATAGGTAGATACATATAAGGTATATCCTACATATAAGGTTTCAGCTTCAAGTCATATGGAAATGTCCCATGATCCATAGAGTATATCAGCAAAGGAAATGGTAATTCCCCTTCTTTAATGTCCTTTCCATTGATAGAATCCTGTAATGTTGAATCATTTGACAGTGCTAAGGACTTTGATGACAAGAACTGTCTTTTGGGGGTCTTCAAAAAGATATGGCTGTAGCTCCTGTAGGAGCAGTCACTAGGCTGCATTTCTACATAGGTTGCTTGCCAGAATGATGGCTACGGGCACAGGGAGCGGAAGCATTGCTATTCCCAAGGCTCTCAGGCTCAAGAGTCCTGGGCCATTAACATCAGGGTCTAAGGGGTGGTCAATGCAGTGGTGCTGGTTTGACTTGCTCAGTATATGCCGCCTTCTGTTTCTCCCTCAGAGTGCCCTGGTGCTTCAGCTAGGTTGCTTTGTCTACTCAGTGGTGAACATTGGTTGGCAGTTGGTAGAAATGACTATCTCCTTCTCCACAGGAGCTGCCTGCCCAGATGGTGGATCTGAGGGCTGGTCTGGAAGCAGGACCCATGGTCTATGGTACAGGGGTGCTGCCACTACCAGAGCTCACTCCTGTCCCTATCTTCGAGTAAATGACAGTTGGTGAGCAATTGTCATTAGTGTTGATGAGTAAGGTGGGGGCATTCTCCATCAGGTTGGGCTGGCTGGGCAACTCCTCCAAGGACCAAACCTCTGGTCAGAGTTTCTAGGGGGTCCTGGCCTTTATTGCTCTTCCTTTCCTTTCTCTTTAAACCTGACAAGTATAGATTCTCCTACAAGCACCAAGGTGGAAAGCTTTCCAAGTGGATCTTCTCTTCCAACACTTTTCTCTCCTACCAAGCTATTCTAGGCTGGAGGCTCCCTAAGAATAACATCTGATTTCTAGCAACACATGACCACCACCCAAGTGGAACCAACCCTAGATAGCTAGACAGCTGCCACAGGCTGGCTGACTTCTTTGGGGCACCTTTTTGGGGAGGGGGGAGTGATGATAAGCTCAGGCAGTACTAGCCAGGTGGCTCTAAGCTAGAAATGGAAATAGCTTCATTATATTTACCCTTCTAATTCTGGTGCATGTTGTGTGTGGGCTAAGGAGCAGCATAATCCACAACCCCAAGACAAACACAGCCCCTCAGCCCCATGAGGCACAATGAAAACAGAAAAGAAAAAAGAACCAACCTTTAATGTCAAGTGAGCCACCGTCACATGACTCCTCCTAGAACAGGTTCTTAACTTAGGGGTTGTAAACTTTTTTTTTTAGTATTCTAATAGCTTTTATCTTTTTTATAAGTTTTTATTGATATCTGTTTCTTACATCATTGTAGGGACCCCCAATATCCCTCCTTTTTTCCTTCCCAGAGTGTCATCCTATATAACCAATAGTATTTTTTCCAGGGGAAAATTAATTAGCACAACTGATGGATACATTGAAAAAGTCCAAAAACAGGTGCAATGTGTAACACCTGTGGACCTCCCACCTCTCTGAAGGGGTAGGTTGGGGGTGACTTCTCCTACCTCTTCATTAAGTCCTGCTTGAGCTTTACAAATTTTGTGACAACCCACTTTTGATCGTTTCCATTTTGTTGAGGTAGTTATTGGGTATATTGTTTTCTTGGCTCTGCTTACTTCATTCTGCATCAGTTCATGTGATAACTTTACTTCAATATAATTGGCTTCCTTTGTAATCCTGTGGATTTTCGTTTATGTATTTTAAAAACATTCTTGCCAAAAGGGGTCCTTAGTCTTTACCACACTACCACAGGGGTCTATAATGATTTTTCCTCTCAATGATGTCTTCAGGGACTAGGCTGGAAGCAGGTCTGATGGTTAGGAGGACACTGCTATCCCCAAGGCAAGTCTTGGGTTCAAGGTCCTGGGCTATCCTCATCAGGGTCTGAGTAGAGATGGTAGTGCTGGTGGTGGTTTGACTTGCCTGGCATCAAAGAGTCTCTTGGCAAAGTGATGGGAGACAGTTGACATTCATTAAATTCTGGAACTTCCCAGGCAGAGTCCCTCAGAATTGCTATTTCATAACCAAGGTACAGGTATCAGGACACCTGAGAGCCTACCTTGCTTGCATCCAAAGAATGGGCCTAACTTCTTAGTTATAAGCTGAAAAAAATTCTTCACTTTAAAATACTATACTGAAGTCTACTGTACTACAAGACCCAGGAAGTCTGGAAAATCCTTCCTCTTGCCCAGAAAAAGAACCGAAAGAATGCAGAAACAACTCGAAGAGATTTTAAGCTGGGATGAAGTCCCATCTATGAATGTCATCGTCTGACAGGGTGGGGAATCTTGGCAGCTATAAGCCTTTCCTGGGGTCATTGCCTGGGTTGGATATTGTTAAGTAGAATAATTGGACCATAGCTTTCCACTTAGGAGAGACTTCAAAGGTTATGAGTTGTTTTTTTGTTTTTTGTTTTGTTTTTGTTTTTTTTCATTTTTGCAGATGTGGAAACTAAAGCCCAGGGTCACTTCTGTGACTGAAGTGGGATCTGAGACCAGGTCTTCCTAATCAAAATCCAGTGTCCTATCCACCATACCACATTTCTTCTTTTGAATAATAATTCTCAATCATGTCATCCCATTGCTCTTAAGATCTAGACTTGGACAAAAACAAACTTCCCATAACAGAAATGTCCAATTTCATTTCTTATTCTTTCCCACTATGTATATGGAAATGCTATTTTATTTAGTGTTGGCTGAGTTCAAACTTTTTCTTAATTTAAAAAAAATCTAGAACTGGAAGGGACCTCCAACTCCATCTAGCCTTAACCCCTTCATTTTACAGATGAGAAAACCGAAGTCCAAGGTGTTAAGTGTTAAGGTGTTAAGTTAAGGTCTGCCAAAACTCACACAGGAAATAAGCATCAAAAGGTGGGATTTGAATTCAAGTCCTTTAACACTCAAGCCAGTTTCTTTCCACTGGTCTACATGACCTTTGCATGGTTCTGACCACATTAATGGCTGACATTTACATAAATGCCTTAAAGTCTGCAAGGCACTTTGCATACATTTTCTCATTTAATCTTCACAATATCTCAGTGAGGTAGGTACTACAGGTATTATTGTCTCCCTTTTATGGATGAAAAAACTTAGATTCAAAGGCTAAATTATGTGCTTGTGGTCATTGTTGTTGAATCATTTCAGTTACATCCAACTCTTTGTGACCCCATTTGGGGTTTTCTTGGCAAAGATACTAGAGTAGTTTGCCATTTCCTTCTCCGACTCATTTTACAGATGACGGAACTGAGGCGCAGGGTGAAGTGACTTGCCCAGGGTCACACAGCTAGTAAATGTCTTAAGGCTAGATTTGAGCTCAGAAAGTTGAGCCTTGCTGACTCCTAGCCTGGCATTCTATCCACTGCACTACCTAGCCACCCTGCCTATGGTCATACAGCCGCTACTAAGTGTCAGAGGCAGGAACCCAAGGCTTCCTGAATGCAAATCTATTAGGCTACAAGGCTTCTCTGGAATAATTCTCTGACCATGGTATTCCACTGCTCAAAAACCTTCAATGGCTCTCCATTGTTTACCAAATAGCATACAAACTACTTTTTCCTGTCATTTAAGGCCCTTCACAGCATAACTTACACCTTTGCAAGCTTATCCCATAGTAAGTAGCCCTTTTCACCTACTCTCCATTCTGACCATTCCTCTCTCCCTCTCCACAAGCAGCCACCCTCTCCCCTCATTCCTGCAATGGTTTCCCCTACATTCCTACCTTTTGAAACTCTTCCCTTTCTCCAAAGCCCAGCTTAGGTCCCACCTCCTCCATGAAGCCTTCCCAAATACCTCCCCCCTCCCATTTATTAATAATTTCCTTCTTAAATCTTTCACACCATTCTATGTGGACCTCTCCAATATACTTACATTTATAACTTGTGTTATAGTTATGTGTCTCATCCTTCTGCCTTTTGAAGGTAGAGACTCTGTTGTTTGTTTCATAGTTATATCTTTGTAAGCTAGGCTTAATGCATTACATTTAGGTGAATATAGACAAAAGATCAATTATTTATGTCAGTGTGGGAACTTCCTTTTCCAATGCTGATTGAAACCTACTTGTGGCTCTATAGATAAATCCTAGGGAGTTGCCTGAGGCATGTATAGGTTAAATGACTTGCCCAGCATCATTTAATTGAGTATCAGAGGTAGAGGTTGGCTTTCTACCCAGGTCATAGTATCATGAGAGACATCCATATAACACAGTGGATAGAGCACCAGGCCTGGAGTCAGGAAGATTCCTCTTCCTGAGTTCAAATCTAGCCTTAGTTTACTAGGGGCAAGTCACTTCACCCTGTTGGCCTCAGTTTCCTCATCTGTAAAATGAGCTGGAGAAGGAAATGGCAAACCACTCCTGTATCTTTGCCAAGAAAACTCCAAATGGGGTCATGAAGACTAGGACATAACTGAAATGACTAAACAACAGTAAGATAGTATCACAGATTAAAACTGGAAAGGACTTTAGACACCATTTAATCTCACTGCCTTATTTTACAGATAAGAAAAGGAGGCCCAGATGGGTTAAGTGACTTCTCTTGGTCTCACAGATAGTAAGAGTCAGAGGCTTGATTTGAGCTAAGATTTTCCTAACTCCAGGTCTATCTATTTCTTTATCCACTATTCCATGTTGCCTCTTAAAGTGCACACAAGTGATTAATAAACACCAAATAAAATTAAATTGAATGTTGTTAGTGTTCTCCTCATATTAAATTACTTTGTATTTAATCTACATATAATTTTTATATGATTGTCAGTGTACATGTGATTTCCCCCCAGTAGAATATAAGCTCCCTGAAGGCAAGGACTCTTTCATATTTGTTGTTGTATCCATATCACCTAATACATAGTTACAGGCCTGTTGATAGAATTAACTACCCTAGTCCTTGTTCATCTTTTTCTCCTGGCTTCCCACCATCTGTGTCACCCTGTTTACCTCTCAATGAAGCATTAGCTTCATTGCTCACATTTCCTCACTCCTCACCATATGTCTTGTTATAATAATAATAATAATAATAATAATAGAATTTATAGGACATTTTCAGATTTGCAAAACTTACAAAGCTCTTTACAAATATTATCTCATTTGAACCTCACAACTACCCTGGGAGGTAAGTGCTCTGATCTGATTATTAGCCCCATTTTCCAGGTGAGGAAATTGAGGTGGACAGAGATTAAATGGCTTCTCCAGAATCACACAGCTACTAAGTGTCTGAGGCAAAATTTGAACTCAGTTCTTCTGGCTTCCAAGTCCTGTGCTGTGTCTGCTCCACCTAGCTGCCTAGTTTTCTCAGTGAGATTGTAAGCTCCCTGAAGCATCCTCCCAGCATTCAGACAGGGCTGAGTATATAGTAGGTATCCAGTCAGTGATTATTGATTTGAGTATTCGTTGTGACCTCTCTACACTAGGGAAGGGGATTAATGACAAAATTGTTGCAGAAACACCCATTAGACAATTATTAAAGGCTTTCTCAATTTCCCACTATTCAGATGTTCCCACCTATCCCCTGTCCTGTTCTCTTCTCCTCTTCACCTGGTCACTCTCTGGGGTCTGCCAGTTCCCCCCACTCTGACTAAAATACTTGCTTGGGCCCTGCATGTGCCAGAGTTATGGAACAGATAAGTCATGGAGCATGCTCTGCAGGGAAGGTGTACTTGAAAGGACATAGGTATTAAAACACTAATGTACTATTAGTGAAGTTGTATACTGATTCAACCATTCTGGAGAGCAATTTGGAACTATGCCCAAAGGGCTATAAAACTATGCATACCCTTTGACCAAGCAATAACTCTACTATGTCTGTAACCCAAAGAGATTTAAAAAAAAACAAAACGGAAAAGGACCTATGTGTACAAAGATATTTCTAGCAACTCTTTCAGTGTGGCAAAGAATTGGAAATTGAAGGAATGTTCATCAATTAGGGAATGACTGAACAAATTGTTGTATGTGATTGTGATGGAATACTATTTTGCTTTAAGAAATGATGAGCAGGATGCTCTCAGAAAAACATAGAAAGACTTATAAGAACTGGTGCAAAGTGAAATGAGCAGAACCAGGAGAAAATTGTACACAGTAACAGCAGTATTGTATGATGATCTACTATGAGTAACTTAGCTATTCTCAGCAATACAATGATCCAAGACAATTCTGTAGGACTTATGATAAAAGGTGCTGTCCATCTCCAGAGAAAGAACTGATGGAGCCTGAATGCAGATCAAAGATACTTTTTCTTTACTTTCTTTATTTTTCTTGGAGTTTTTTTGTCTGTGTTTTCTTTCACAGAATGACTTACATGGAAATGTGTTTTTCATGACTGCACATGTATAACCTATGTCAAATTGCTTGCCTTCTCAGTGGGGAGAGGGAGGGAGAGGATTGGGAACTCAAAATTTGAAAAAAAAAACTTGAATCTTTTTACATGTAATGTGGAAAAAATAAAATATTAAATAAGAAAAAAAGTATATAGGTATAGAAATTTGGGGGAGGGGAAAACCCATTAGCACTCCACATAATTTTCATCTCTTGGGCTGCTCCCCATCCCTTCCCTCTTCCCTACAGCATCCTCAGCTCCTCTTTAGTTGCCCCCCTGCACTTCAGGATGGGTATATCAGAGTATGAGATGAGCCAGCTCTATTTCTCCCTAGGAGCAGTTGTAATAAATGTCTGGGCTTCAGATTAGCACATTAGTGAATATGCTAATAGATCCCCTAGTTCTGTTGCCAGGGGGCTGTAGCTGATGTGGGCTAAATTGGCTCAGCTACCGTCTGGAGAATTGTCTGTTGGAGTGTTCTTGCCATGGGGTTTGGGGACATTGGTGGATTCAGTGGGGAGTTGCATTTTCTAAGGAGGGTCTTGGGGTGGGCCAGGACAGGTCACTAGTGACTGTTAGTGAAGTAGGAAGAACAGGGTATGGATTAGGGGCAGGGGGCAGGTAGGTGGTGCAGTGGATAGAGCTCTAGCCTTGGAGTCAGAAGGGCCTGAGTTCAAATGTGACCTCAGACACTTGACACTTACTAGCTATGTGACTCTGGGCAAGTCACTTAACCCCAATTGCCTCACCAAAAAGCAAAAAAAAAAAAAAGAACAGGGTATGGAAACAGGAGGGCACAGGTAGAGGCTTTCCCATCTCACTGAAAGTTCCCCTAGAGATTTTTGCAGGAAAACCGCTGAATTGAACTGAGACAGCAGATCCTCTTACTGCAAGAAACAGCTAGATTAAGATGTTTGCACCATAGTGCCTATTAGGATATTTGGTAGCGCCAGCTAGGGAGAAGGATCTTGGGCTTAGAGTTGGAAGGGGCCTTTGACATCATCTTTTACATCTTTGACACTACTTTTACAGATGAGGAAACAGAGGCCCAGAGAAGGTATTGATTTTTCCCAAGGTCACAAAGAGAGTGACAGCATCAGAATTTGAACCCAGGTAGCCTTGATTTCAAATCCAGACCTCTTCGCACTGAACCACATTGCCTATATCTTGAATCAAGCCAGCCTACACAAGGTGGCAAGCAGAGCATATGGTGAGGTAGAATGAGTGCAGGAGAGATGTTGAAGCTTACTCTAAGACAGGGATTCTTAACTGTTTTTGAGGAGTCTATAGATTCCTCAGAAGAACATTTTAAAATACATAAACTAAAATGTACAGGTTACAGAGGAAACCGATTATATTGGAGTAAAGCTATCACGTGAACTGATATGAATTCAGCAGAGGTAAGAAAATGATATACCCAGTAACTACCACAATGAAATGGAAAGAACAGCCACACATCAAAACAATCAGAAGTGGGATGTCACAAAATTTGTAAAGCTCAAGCAGGACTTAATGAAGAGGTAGGAGAAGTCACCCCCAACCTACCCCTTCAGGGAGGTGGAAGGTCCACAGGTGTTACACATTGAACCTGCTTTTGGACTTTTTCAGTGTATCCATCAGTTGTGCTAATTAATTTTCCCCTCAAAAAAATGCTATTGGTTATATGGGATGACTCTCTGGAAGGGAGAAAAGGAGGTATATTGGGGATCCCTATGAGGATGTAAGACACAAAATATCAATAAATACTTGTTAAAAAAAATAAAAATAAAGTTGTCACAATATTAAAAAAAAAAAGTTTACAGCCTCCAAATGAAGAAGCCCAGCTCTGGGAGGAGCCATGTGACTGTGGCTCAGTTAACATTGAGGGTTGGTTCTATTATCATTGCGGTTCATGGGGCTGAGGGGTCTTTGTCCTGGGGTTGTGTCACGCTACTCTTTAGCCCACACACAACATGCACCAGAATTAGAAAGGTAAATGATAATGAAGCTATTTCCACATCCAGCTTAGAGCCACCTGGCTAGTACTGACTTATCGTTACTCTCCCCCCCAAAAAAGGTGCCCCAAAGAAGTCAGCCAGCCTGTGGTGGCTATCTAGCTGTCTGGGGTTGGTTCCACTTGGGTGGTGGTCATGTGTTGCTAGAAATCAGATGTTATTCTTGGGGAGCCTCCAGCCCCCAGTGGTTTAGTAGGAGAGAAAAATGTTGGAAGAGAAGGTCCACTTGGAAAGTTCTCTACCTTGGTGCTTAGGCGAGGAATCTATACTTGTCAAGTTTAAAGGGAAAGGAAAAGAAGAGCAGCAGAGGCCAGGACCCCCTAGAAACTCTGACCAGTTGTTTGGTCCTTGGGGGAGTTGCCCAGCCAGGCCACCCAGATGCCTGGTATCTCTGATGAGGATACACTGCCCTGTTCTGACCTGCCCTCACTTCAGCCGCACCCCAATACCTCCTACCCAGTGGTTACCTTTTGAGTACTAGGTAAGAAGACAAAATGGGAGAATGGGTAAGCAGAGGAAGGACCACATGTCATCTTGGGTCAAACTGAGCCACGAAATTGTGTTGTCTCATACCTATCTCTTTAAAAGTTTTGATCTTAGTGTAAAAACAAAGTAATTATTTTGTGTGTAACTTTGTCCTTTTTTCTAATGCCTGGTGAATTTCCTATAATTATGGCATCGTTATTTTTCCTCTTAAGTGATAGCTGAGAAGCACTTATGTTTACAGCATTATTAGCTAGTTAAGGCTCTTAGAAGACAATACTGGATAGGAAATTTCCCAGGCCCAATTTAGTTGCATTCACATGGCACAATTAATTATTTAAGAATTACCTTTCAGGGGCAGCTAGGTGGCGCAGTGGATAGAGCACTGGCCCTGACGTCAGGAGGACCTGAGTTCAAATTCGGCCTCAGACCAAACACTTGACACTTACTAGCTGTGTGACCCTGGGCAAGTCACTTAACCCCAATTGCCTTAAAAAAAAATTACCTCTCATTTCAAGAGAAGTGACTTAGATTTAGGAAGATTTAGAATCTGAGAACCTGAGTTCGAACTCTAGTTCACACACATATGAATGTGACTTTTAGGGATGGGAAAAAAAATCACTAAATGGTACTCCTTGAGCCTCAGTTTCCTTTTCTGCAAAATGGAGCTAATAATACCTCACAGGAATATTAGGAGGCTCAAAGTAGATTTATGTATCTTAAGTTATTCGTAAACTACAAAGCACTATGGGTAGGTATAGTGGATAGAGTGCATAGACTTATCTTCCTGAGTTCAAATCTAGCTTTAGACACTTGCTAGCTGTGTGACCCTGAGCAAGTCACTCAACCCTGTTTGTCTCAGTTTCCTCATCTGTAAAATGAGCTGAAGAAGGAAATGGCAAACCACTCCAGTATTTTTGCAAAGAAAATCCCAAATAGGGCCATGAAGAGTTGGACACAACTGAAAAACCACTCAGCAATAATAGTATAAAGCACTATAAAAGTGTTGGCTGCAATTAGCAGTGTCTCCACCCCCCACCACTGACCTTTTGGGCCATCTGGGGTCTTAAGTGGGTTGGATTTCCGGTGAGGACTGGTTAATTGTAACCAATTGTGTGTGTCCATCTGTGTTTTCCCTCCTTCCTCCTATAGGATACCGAGAAGGATTTCTTTGGAAGCGAGGTCGGGACAACGGGCAGTTCTTAAGCAGAAAGTTTGTATTGACCGAACGAGAAGGGGCGCTGAAATATTTCAACAAAAATGACGTAAGCCCAGGATGGGTACGGGAGTCTGGGGGCTTGGGGTTGGGCAAACATACTTTGTAGTGTGGACCATTCATTCTGGGAAGTGGTAAAGCATGTCCCTTTTATGCCTGTGACAAAGCATTCCTCCTTTTTCTTTTTTTTTTTGTTTTGTTTTGTTTTTTGTTTTTTGCTGGGCAATGGGGTTAAGTGACTTGCCCAGGGTCACACAGCTAGTAAGTGTTATATGTCTAAGGTCGGATTTGAACTCAGGTCCTCCTGACTCCAAAGCTGGTACTCTATCCACTGCGCCACCTAGCTGTCCCTATTCCTCCTTTTGCAAAGTCAGGGATTATCTTGGTCTCCTCGGCCCCAAGTTCCTCTCAGACACTTCAGCAGGAACAATTTAAAACTGAAGGCCTCCCCTCTTGCCCTCAGCCAAAGCCTCTGTCCAGAAGAACAAGACAGAATGCTGAAGCTTTTCTACTTGCTGCTGGGGGTGGTGAGGGTGACGATTTAAAGAATATCCCAGTTCTCAGAAGTCCAAGTTCTTGGATTCACAGATCATAGGATCATAGATTTGGACTTTGAAGGGACCTTAGAGGTCATTGTGCCCAACCCCTCTCTCTCTCTTTTTTTTTTTTTACAGATAAAGGAACTGAGGCCCTGACCTGACTTGCCCAAGGTCACACAGGCACTAAGTGGCAGGGTTAGGGTTTGAACCCAGATCCTCTGACTTCAAATCCAGTGTTCTTTCCACTGTTCTGCATTGAATAGTGGCTATCCTTCTGTCTAAAATTCCTTCCAGGGGGCAGCTAGGTAGTGCAGTGGATAGAGCACCGGCCATGAAGTCAGGAGGACCCAAGTTCAAATCCAGCCTCAGACCAAACACTTGATACTTACTAGCTGTGTGACCCTGGGCAAGTCACTTAACCCCAATTTGCCTAAAATAATAATAATAATAATAATAATAATAAATTTAAAAATAAATAAATAAATAGAATTTCTTCAAGGTGGAAACTTGGAAAACAAACAGCAGGCTAACCTGGGCAAGTAACATAACTTCTCTGGACCTCAGTTTCCTCATCTGTAAAATGAAGGTGTTGGATACAATGACCTTTAAGCCCCCTTCTCCTTGGAAGAGGCTAACTCTGTGAGCCTATGAGTATTCGATACTCAGGTATGCCACACACTGGCTCCCAGGCTCACTCACTCACATGTGTCTCACAGTTGGAATTCTCCCTCCTCTCAGTGGCCCCTGTGGGCACACGTGAGATATCTGATGATGGTGACTGTGGACAAGAGGCAGTTTGGGACAGAGGAAGAAGCTCTGGCTTTGGCATTGGTGTAGGCCCAAATCTTGACTTTGTTTCTCTCCTTTAAATCTCTCAGCTTCATTTGCCTCATCTATAAACCATGGAGGTTGAGCTAGAAGACTCAAAGACACCCTCCCCAACCTCGCTGTTCCCAGGCCCACTTATATTTGTCACTATGCTCCAGGCACTTCATCCAGTAGGCTGAATCCATTCTCCAACACATCTGACAAGCTGCCCTCTAGCCGGTGCTTGAAAACCTCCAATGAAGGGGAGCTCACCACCTCTGAAGGCAGTCCATCCCACCCTGGGGTAGTTCTCATTGTTAAGGAAACCTTTCCTTAACCTGAAGACTAAAGTTGTCTCTTTCCTAGTTAAACCCATTACTCATAATTCATACCATTTGGTAATCTGCATACCTTTCTTTTTCAGACTCTCCTTTATAGGGGGAGGGGTGAGTTCTGCCCTATCTCCTCTGGTCAGAAGGTCACAGAATCTGTCTAAGTGAATAGAGCACTAGCTCTGGAGTCAGGAAGACCTGAGTTCAAATCCTGCCTCAAGCACTAGCTGTGTGACCCTGGGTGAATCATTTAACCTCTGTCTGCCCCAGTTATCCCAAATATAAACTGGGAGTAATAATAGCACCTACATTCCACAATTGTTTTGAGGATTAAATGAGATAATATTTATAAAGCACTATACAAATATTTACTAGTTTTCTAGGATCAAGGATTGAGAGCTGAAAAGCCATCAAAGGTTAGCCTTACAGTCAACCCTTTTATTTTATAGACAAGGAAACTGAGGCATGGAGAAGTAAAATAACAGCTAGTTAGTACAGAAGGTGAGATTCGAACTCAGTTCTTCCTGACTCCAAGTCCAGTGTATTCTACTCTGGCAACTCTCAGTTTGTTTAGATAAGATTGGGGGCAAAAAAAGAGAGTTGGGGGCAATCTATATTACTCAACCAGCCCCACCTGCCACTCATCTAGAGGAGGAGAATCATAGAACTTTCAAGTTGGAAGGGGCCTCAGTGACCATCTAGCCCAAGCTAAATCCACAAGAGTTCTCTGCTAGAACACAGAATGCTCCTAACGAGAAGGGCTCAGAGGAATCTGCCAAACCAAGCATTTGATGAGACTCTGTCTCATGATCTGCCTCGGCCGGTCTCCAGATGCCACATGGCAAGGGACTCTTAGGAAAAGATGACTTGGGGGGTTGGGGTTGAGAAGATCCTTTTGCTTAAATAGGTCAGAGAAGGGTCCCCTGTACAGGATGGCCCCTCTAGGCAGCTGAGGACTCATTGGTGATACCATTCCCTGCTCCCCCTCCCCTTGCCCCTAGCTTCCTACCTCAGCCAGAGACTCTAAAGAGCAGCAGATGGAAAATCCCCAGTAAACTTCCCATGAAGTATTTGAAGTCACCTAGTCTATAAAGAAGGAGCTAGGTGGCTCAGTGAACAGATGGCTGGGCCTGGAGTCAGAAAGTTGTTCAGTGATTTTTCAAGTGTGTCTAACTCTTTGTGACCCTATTTGGGGTTTTCTTGGCAGAGATGCTTAGAGTGGTTTGCCATTTCCTTCTCCAATTCATTTTACAGTTGAGGAAACTGAGGCAAACAGGGTTAAGTGACTTGCCCAGGGTCACACAGCTAATAAGTGTCTGAGACTGGATTTAAACTCTGGAAGATGAGTCTTCCTGACTCCAGGCCCAGCACTCTATCCACTGAACCACCTAGATTGCCCCTAGAGTCAGGAAGACTTGAGTTCAAATCTGGCCTCAGATGCTAGCTGTGTGACCCTGGGTAAATCATTTAACCTCTTAATCCATTGGATTAATCCACTGGAGAAAGAAATGGCAAACAACTCCAGTATCTTTGCCAAGAAAACCGCATGAACAGTATGGTCCACTGGGTCATGAAGAGTCAGACACAACAACAATTGCCTGTAAAGGGCCTAGGAGTAGTCATTGGTTTCAGGGAACACTGTACCTCAAGCAACAAGCATTTATTGAGCACCTGCTGTTTGCTGGCGGTGTAAAAACAAAAATTAATCCATCTCTGACCTCAGGGAGCCTACATTCTGTCAGGGGAGACAACACATATACTGTAAGTACGTACAAAATAAGTGTAAGGTCATTTTGGAGGAGAGGCACTAACCACTGAGTGGTCTTATTTTGTTTGTTTGTTTTATAATGTTTGCAAAGTGCTTTCAAATATCATCTCATTTGATCTTCACAATAACCCTGGGAGGTAGATGCTGTTATTAAGTCCATTTTACAGAGGAGGAAACTGAGGCAGACTTGCCAGTTAAGTGACTTGCCAGAGTTGCACAGCTAGTAAGTTCACTGAGGCTGTATTTGAACTCAGGTCTTCCTGACTCCAGGTTCAGAGGTCTAGCCACTGCTAATCCTGGTTGCCTCCTACCGAATGGTCTTTTTAAAGTTTTTTTTTTTTTAATCTTTCCCTACATTAAGATCAACTTTTATCTTGGGTGCATTCATCTCTGAGCGCCAGCCCTCCCCCACCTCAGCAGCTGTCACATTAATGAACAGCAGAAATCTGGGGAAAGAGCAGATGCTGAGAGTGGCAGAAGAAGGAGAGGCAGCAGTAGGTCTGTGTATTACGGCAAGTTCGCATGATGCCTTAAGAGATGGGGCTGTTCGATTTCTCCTTGGCTGGACTTGGAATCAGTTCATGGAGTCAAGTCTTGGCCCTTCTGCTTCCTGGGGGTCTGACCATGGGCCACCCACCAGACTGCTTTGAGCCTTGGTCCCCTCATCTTTAAAAGACGGGTAGTGAGATTCACATGACCTGCATATGTCACAGGATTTTATCGAGGACAGTGGTGCCTTTGTCAACCCTGTAGTCATAAACATGAGAGGTTTTTTTCTTTTTCATGCAGCATCTTTTTACTTTTGCTGAAGCCTAAAATGTAATTACATTCAACCAGATATAAACATAACCTAAAGGTTTTCTTTATTAAAAATATGTTTGACATTTCTTACCCCAACCATCACATCATAAATAACATACATATCCTTTTCTTGCCCTCAAATTCACCTTTTACATTCCCAAATAACTTCATATTTACAAAATCTGAGAGTTGGCAGGAACTTTAGTGACCATCTAGCACAGAAAATTCTTATCTCTTCCACTTATGGGTTTCCTTATTTTCTTGATTTCCCTCCTCATATTCCTTATATTCTCTTAAACATTTACACTGAAGGTTTTTTTCCCTCTACTTCCCTATAACTTGACACAGAAAAATATTAAATAAAAGACCAACACATTGCCCGTGTCTGGCAATGAATGCCTCATTCTGTATCCCGTCCCATATCTCTCTTTTTTTTTTTTTTTTTGGCTAGGCAGTGGGGTTAAGTGACTTGCCCAGGGTCACACAGCTAGCAAGTATTATGTGTCTGAGGCCGGGTTTGAACTGAGGTTCTCCTGAGTCATCAGGACCGGTGTTCTATCCACTGCGGCACCTACCTGCCCCCATCCCATACCTTTTGCCAAGAGAATGGTAAATGTGAGCTTTTTCTATAGATTCTATACCAAATCCTGGTAGAGGAAAATAAATCATAATGGTATTTGCATAAATTCTACATTTACCACTTGCTGTAAAGTCATCAACCTTGACTCTGCAAGAAATAGAAAGCCTTCACCCTCAGGAGGTTGAGAAGATGAATGGAGGCCAGGGAGGATGGTGGGTCTTCAGGAGAGGTAGAGCCCACTAGAAGTCAGATGGGAGAAAAAGGAAAGAGCCAGGTGACTTGTGGTCTTCTTCTACCCACACTGAGGTTGCATTTATACAACAGAAAGCCACCAGATTGAGAGCCCGTCTGGCATTTTCAGCCATTGGTACAAGCAAATCAGTTTAACCTCATGGCCAGCCTGATGGATTATTCTGGAAACAGGCAGAATAATAAAAAAAAAAACACTCAAGTGGAAAATGTGCTTCGCTGACCCATGGACTGACAGGAGCTAAGTGACATGTCCCTGGGTAGACATGAGAAGAGTTTGCCACCCCATGGACCAAGCTGAACCGGCTACAAAGGTTCCAGTGACAGCCAGACACACCACATTTTGACAGGCTGCCACCTAGGGATATATCGAGCCCAGAGACTTGGCAGCTTAACGCAGCGCTGGGCAGGAGAACAGACTCCGGGCTGAGCAGCACCAGGCACCAGGCAGGGAGGCGTGAGAGCCCTTTGGCTCAGTATGGAGCACATAGCAGGTGTATTCTCTTGTCTGACCATTGCTCTTATCCTCCTCCAGGGCCAAAG
Organism: Vombatus ursinus; assembly: GCF_900497805.2. NCBI lineage: Eukaryota > Metazoa > Chordata > Mammalia > Diprotodontia > Vombatidae > Vombatus > Vombatus ursinus. Next base: position 1,080,784 of record NW_020954585.1, read on the forward strand.
GATTCACCCACAAAGGAGGGTTTTGTTTTGCCCTAGGTGACCTAGGGCTCCTTCTTTATAGACTAGGTGACTTCAGATACCTCTTAGAAAATTTATTGGGGATTTTCGATCCAATGTTCTTTAGAGTCTCTGGCTGAGGTAGGAAGCTAGGGGTGAGGCGGGGAGCAGGGAATGGTATCACCAATGAGTCCTCAGCTGCCTAGAGGGGCCATCCTGTACAGGAGACCCTTCTCTGACCTATTTAAGCAAAAGGATCTTCTCAACCCCAACCCCCCAAGTCATCCTTTCCTAAGAGTCCCTTGCCATGTGGCATCTGGAGACCAGCCGAGGCAGATCATGAGACAGAGTCTCATCAAACTCTCTTAAGGACTAAGGGACTTTGCCCTAAGTGATTTGACAACTTACTTTTCTTCTTGGGCTTGAAGGAGGCTTTTGCATGAAGATGACAATTCAGTTGGAGACAACATTGCTAGGATTGGGTAAGGGGTGAAATGAGTACGTTGAAGCAGCCGAGAAGGAGGCCATTGGCAGTGAGCATCACACTCTGACCAAGGAACCCTTTTCAGAAAGCACTGTATCCCTCAGGATAATCCTCTGAGGTGTTTTCCTGGCTACCAACTAGATCTGATGTTGTTTTCTAGGCAAAGGAGCCCAAAGCAATTATGAAGATTGAACATTTAAATGCCACCTTCCAGCCAGCCAAAATTGGGAATCCTCATGGCCTCCAGATCACGTACCTGAAGGATAACAGCACCAGGAATATCTTTGTGTATCATGAAGATGGCAAGGTAAGGGTGGTGAGGAAACCAGCGATTTGGTAGGATCCTGTTTGAGCCTAGTAGATGCAGACATGAATGAGGGCTGCTCCCTGAATCTGAGTGACTTGATTTTCACTTGGGGAAAAAACCCCATCTCACTCTTGTGGTTTAACATTCATTGAAGGAAGGGGAAGCAAGTCCTGTTGTAACTTCTCTTTTGGGTTTCCCAACCATCAAGGGTTAGACAAATTGCCTCATTCCAAAGAGTTCCTCTCTGGCTTGAACCTACGTGAACAATGTAACCCAGGAGATGGCAAAGGTGAACTCTTAGGGGCAGCTGGGCCTCCTGGGCCAGGTGGGAGGGAAATGGACTCAGAGATAAGATGACTTGGATGATGGAAAGAGGAACAATCATGGGGAGGGCAGGGGGTATTTGTGACACAGGGTAACCATGGGTACGCCTTCTATCTACACAACTTCTCTCAGGAATTAACACTTCCTAAGAAGTAAAGTTCATTAGAAAAAAATATGATGGGGTAAGATCTTTAAAGGCAATAATATGGAAAATAACCAAAGAGATTAATAATAATAATAACTAGCATATATCTAGCACCTTATGTTTACACAGCACTTTACAAATATCATTTTATTTGATCCTCACAACCCTGAGTAGGTGCTATTATTATCCCTTTTTTTCAGATAAGGAAACTGAGACTGAGAGAGGTGAAAATAATTGCCCAGGGTCATATAGCTAAGTATCTAAGGTTAGATTTGAACTCAAGTCTTCCTGACTCAGGTCTGTTGCCTATCCACTGCACCATTTAGTGACCTCACTGAAATTAAAAGAGTTCCTCTCTGTTGGTATTAATGTAGAGCTCCCATCGCTGTGTACTCTGAGGTAGAGGGAGGGAAGCAAAGCTCAGAACAAGAATAAAAGTACAGAAAAGGCCTAGTAAAGTGGAAAGAAACTCAAGCTGACTACTGTATTATAAACATGACTTTAACCCTGACTTACTGTATGACCCTAGTCAAGTCTTTACCTTTCTGGGCCTCGGTTTCCTCATCTCTAAAATGAGGAGGTTGCACTAGTTTTTTGGAAGGTCTCTTCCTAGCCTAACATTTTTTGACATTGCATTACAAAAGGAATAGACAGCATAGGACCTGGCCCTTGAATGATTTGTACCATAATGAGCTAGACATTGCAGTCACATGGAAAAATATGAAAATAACTGCAAGGACATAACTTGTGTAAGCAAGAGTGAATTAAGTAAATATTTTATATTTATCGATATCTTCTTTTTCTTCTTCAGAGCAGCTAGATGGCTCAGTGGATAGAGCACTGGGTCTGCAGTTAGGAAGACCTGAGTTCAAATCTGCTTCAGACACTTACTAGCTATGTGACCCTGGGCAAGTCACTTAACCTCTTGTTAGCCTTAATCTACTGGAGAAGGAAATGGCAAACCATTCCAGTATCTTTGCCAAGAAAACCATGGGCATGACTGAACAACTGAACAACAGCCCCTTTCTACATCACCTTCATTTCTAAAAAAATCCCTTCCCTACCCCCTGGGCAAACTAACCCTTACAACAGAGACTAAATAAAGGATGAGTGGGAAGCGGGGAGTAAGGAAACAGTTTAGCAAAACTAGGGGCAGCTAGGTGGTGTAGTGGATAGAGCCCTGGTCGTGGAGTCAGGAGGACCTGAGTTCAAATCCGGCCTCACACACTTGACACTTACTAGCTGTGTGAGCCTGGGCAAGTCATTTAACCCCATTGCCTAGCAAAACAAAACAAGACTAAAAAACAAAACAAAACAAACAATGTTAAGGGGCAGCCAGATGGCGCATTAGATAGAGCACCAGCCCTGGATTCAGGAAGACTTGAGTTCAAATCCAACCTCAGACACATACTAGCTGTATGACCCTGGGCAAGTCACTTCACCCCATTGCCTCACCAAAAAAAAAAAAAAAGAAAACCTAGCCAACGCAACAGAGTTTGACATTGTATGCAATGTTCCACACCCAGTCTCCCACCTCTGCAAAGAAGAGGAGCAGGCACTTTTTCTCTTAAGAGTGAAGTAAATATGCTGTGGAGCCTGAGAGGTGGTATTGAAGCAGTGAAGTGTTGGCCAGGCTGGAGCCAGGTGAAGTTAGTCAAAGAGGGCTTTGTGGAAGAGGTGTAGTATAACCTAACATCTGATTGTAATAATAGCGAGCATTTATATGACATTTTATGGTTTGCAAAGCACTTAATAGATGCCGTCTCATTGATCCTCACAATAGTAGGAGCTATTAATATCCCCATTTTCCCAGATAGGGAAACTGATTCTGAGGGAGGATTATACAGCTAGTCTGAGTCAGGATTTGAATTCAGGAGTTCCTAATTCCAATTCCAGTGCTCTATCCACTGTGCCTACTGGCTGAAGGGACAGTCATCATCCAAGGTGGGTTCCCTCTTTGGGATTTCTTTTTGGGTCCAGTAGGAAAGTGTCACCCGTGTGGAGAGCTGTCCCCTTAAAATCTATTTAAGGACACATTGGCCCCCAGGGTTAAGAACCTGTACCTGCTATAGAGAGAGTTCTTGAATGAGGTGGCTGGATGGGGATGGGAAGTGTTGAACTAAACCTGTAAGAGTCCTGCGAGGGACCTCCAAACCCCTCCTTTTACAAATGTGGAAACTGAGGCCAGAAGGCATGTGGCATACTTGAGACCACACAGTTGGTTAATTGCAGAGCCAGCCAGGATAAGAATCTACATCTCCTTCTCTAATGAGATAATATATGTGAAGCACTTGGAAAATCTTTAAGTACTAGATAAATGTTATCTAATTAATTATTAATTATCTCCTCATTCTGATGCTGAGCTCCACTGCACACCATCCGGCTTCCCTCCAAACCCCCACAAATTCCTAATTCTGTGTGCCAGTTACAGCCTCTCCTGCATGGCTGGAAGTAACCCTGTAGCGTAGGTGGAAACTCTCAGCTGCTACAAAATGGATTTTATAAATAAACTCCCTCCCCTCCCCCCCCACCTAGGCAACCCAGAGATTGCATAAACAATTAAAATAAAGATCATCGTAAAAATAGACTAATTTAGAGAGAGAAAGAGAGAAGAGGAAGGAAGAAAGAAAGAAGGAGGAAGGGAAGGAAGGAAAGAGAAGAAGGGAGGAAGGAGAAGTCTGAAGGGGCTTTAAAAGGAGGAGCCATTTATCTTAAATAATTAGCAGCACTGCAGAGCAGCTGGGGCTCAGCTCGTTGGCATAGAGCCCACCAGAGCAGGTTACAAAGGATGGTTGTATTTTGGGGGTGCTCCTGAGAACAGGGTAAGCCAGCAACCTCTCCTCAGCCCTCTTTCTAAATGTGCTCCTTGTGTCCCTTGGCTCCCCTCGACAATAGGCCACCCTCGGCCTCATTGGCTCCTGACCCCTGCTCAGCTCAGCTTGCCCTCAAATGTTAAGGGCCATTTCTCCCATGGGCATTACCAGTATGCTTCTTCTAAGAGTGGCTTTTGCTGAATAACCACACACAGTCTGCCAGAACATCCAGGTGTGAACATTTTGCCAGGTTGTGATTTCCAGTCTTCAGAAATAATACTAGGGTGGGGGGAGGGACTTATGCATGAGTTAATATGGTTGCTTTCCAAATTTCCCATGGAAACCCTCGTGAGATGCTGTAGCCATGGTGCCTCATTGGAAATCTTTCTCCATATTTCCATATAACGTGATATCCATGAGATTGACTAGATTCCTGTTCTAGCTCTTTATGTAATAATAATAATCCTAAGAATCAATGACATTTATTTCAAACTTCCATATTTACAAATCACATTGTTTTCATTATGTCATTTCATCTTTGTGACATCTCTGTGAGGTAAAGGGTGGGGGAGGGGAAGCATTTATGAAGTGCCTACTGTTTGCCAAACATTGTGCTAAAGCAGTGCTTTTCAAATATTGTCTCATTTGATAATAAAGGTATCAAATAGCATTGTCCCCATCTTATAGCTAAGGATATTTAGACACAGAATAGTTGAGTGATTTACCCAACTTCACACAGCTAGTGAATCACTAGGCATTCAATCCCAGGTGTGCTGACTCCAAACCCAGTGCCATTTCTTCTACCCTACAGTTGCCTCTGATATACTATGTCCAACCCTCAGTTCACTCTGAAATTTTTACACAGAGGTTTCTCAGCTTCACAAATACATCATCTCATTTGATCTTTGCAAGAACTGAGAGATAAGCATTACAGGTCTTATTGTCCTCCTTTTACAAATGAGGAAACTGAGTCCACTTGACCTGCCCTAAGTCACAAGGTTAGTAAGTAACAGAGATAGGTTCATTTGAAACTAGCCTACTTTCCATGACACTCCCCAGGATGTAAGAAGTAAAGCTAGACAGTTTTGTTACTACCTTGTAGATGTTGTTCAGTTGTTTTTCAGTTGTGTCCGACTTCTTCATGACCCCATTTGGTGTTTTCTTGGCAAAGATCCTGTAGTGGTTTGCCATTTCCTTCTCCAGCTCATTTTACAGATGAGGAAACTGAGGCGAGCAGGGCTAAAGGACTTGCCCAGGGTCATACAGCTAGAAAGTGTCTGAGTTCAGATTTGAACTCAGGAAGATGAGTTTCTAACTGCAAGCCTGGTACGCTATACGCTATCACGACATCTAGATGCCCCATATATGTATATATACTTCTTAAAAAGCAAGCTGTGTGTAGCAAGAGTCTACAGTTCCCTATTCAAGCCTCTTTCATGTTCTTATTTGCACATTGAAATATTTGTTGATGATTACATTCATAATAAAAAAGAAAATTTAATTTTAAAAAAGAGAATAAGATTTGAACCCAGGTCCCCTGATTCCAGATTCAGGGCTCCTTCTAAAAACAAAAAGAACCACACAGAACCAAAAATGGTCTTTGACTCAAACAGTTTTTAGAGAAATGTTCTGTGGATGGTGCTGTAATGCTATTGTATTCAAATCCAGCCTCAGACACATGATACTCACTAGGTGTGTGACCCTGGGCAAGTCATTTCAACTTTCAGTGTTCTAGGCAAGTCTCTGAGACCATAAGTTGTAGAGATGGTGCTTAACCCCGATTGCCTCGCAAAAAAAAAAAAAAAGAAGAAAGAAAAATATAATGCTATGGTTGAGGCAGCTAGATGGCACAGTGGACAGAGCACTGGACTAGAGTCAGGAAAACCTGAGTTCAAATCCTTCCTGAGACACTCACTGGCTGTGTGATCCTGGACAAGTCGTTTAACCTCTGGCCTTAGTTTCCTCATTTGTGAAAATGGGAATAATAATAATAGCACCTACTTCCCATGGTTGTTGTGGAGATCGAATGAGATAATATTCTTAAAGTGCTTTGTAAAACATAAAGCTCTGAATATTGTTCGGTCATTTTCAATCAAGTCTGACTCTTCAAGAGCCCACTTGGGGTTTTCTTGGCAAAGATACTGGAGTGGTTTGCCATTTCCTTCTCCAGCTCATTTTACAGATGAGGCACACAGGATTAAGTGACTTTCCCAGGGTCACATAGCTAGCAAGTGTCTAAGATAGAGTTTGAATTCAGGTCTTCTGGCTCCAAGTCCAACACAGCCACCTAGCTGCCTGTGTTACTGTAAACAACTAGAAAATGACTGAGGCTATCATCCATCAAATAAAGCATTGTGTGATATGAGCAGGTAGGTGGCCTAGTGAATAGAGCACTGAGCTCGAAATCAGGAAGACTCATCTTTCTGAGTTCAGATACCTAGCCTCAGATATTTACTAGCTGTGTGACCCTGGGCAATTCATTTTACCCTGTTTGCCTCAGTTTCCTCATCTGTAAAATGAGCTAGAGAGGGGCAACTGGGTGGTGCAGTGGATAGAGCACCTGAAGTCAGGAGGATCTGAGTTCAAATCCAGCCTCAGACCAAACACTTGACACTTATAGCTGTGTGACCCTGGGCAAGTCACTTAACTCCAATTGCCTAAAAAAAAAAAATGAGCTGGAAAGGGAAATGGCAAACCACTCCAGTATCTCTGCCAAGAAAACCCCAAAATGGGGTCATGAAGAGTTGGACATGACTAGAAACGACTAGATAACAACAAATGATCTGAGAGGCTCTGATGGTCTGGAGTTGGTCCCAGAATTATTCGTGGAAGATGGTGGACCTGAAAAGAATACCTGAAAAGAAAAAGAATACCTGAAAAGAATACCTGGGTGGAGGTAGGGAAGGAGGGAAAGTGTTATGGAAATGTCCTTGATAGGAGTCACTTGGAAATAGCATTTTGCCAATGTGACATGCTCCACAAATGTTCAGGATAATATGGGATGATTTCAGAGACTTCAGTTCATCAGACTCCTTTACAGGAAAATTACCCCAAAGGATTGCAATAAGCTCCTCTTTAAAGACAAAGCCTCCTGGAAAATGTCTTTTGAGGAAGGGAAGTGAAGCCAGCATTCAGGTTCTGGAAGTAGAGTTACCTTCCCAGTTTGGAGGATTTCGCTTTTTAGTTCCCAGTAAGCATATTCTCATTTAGGACCGATGCCTTCTTCTCCTCTGTCCACAGTTCTGACTAGTCCCTGGATGGAAATAGCAAATCTAGTTTCTCAAGAACAGTCTCCTGACAATGTTTGTTTCATTACCCTGATTTCTTTTCTTCTCCTCAGGAAATTGTGGATTGGTTCAATGCCATCCGGGCAGCCCGATTTCATTACTTACAAGTGGCATTTCCTGGGGCCAGCGATAATGATGTGAGTTGATTCATATTTTACTGAAGTAGCAATACCTTAGTGTCTCCAGCCGGTGATGTGGTCCTACGTTCTCCAAATGAGGCAAACAGGGTTAAGTGACTTGCCCAGGGTCACACATAACTAGCAAAGTATCTGAGGTCAGATTTGAACTCAGGAGTCTTCCTGATTCCAGTCTCCACCATCTATCTACTTCGCCACCTAGCTGCCCCAGTTCTCCCATTAGCACTACCCCCTTTTTTAATCACCTTTTTTCCTCCCCCACCCCAACCCCAACTGCCAAAAGGCATGTAAACCTTAGGAAAATTGTGTCATTGCTTAGTAGCTAGCTAGCTCAGACACTGCTAGAGTGGATGAATTAAGAAATATCCTTCCTTGACCCAAGAATTGGTTCCATCTTGTCAAAATGTATCAATGGGAATAATCTTTTTTTAGAAGTTTCATCAAAAACTTAATATAGAACATCATTTCAAACAATTAAACTTGCTTAATGACTATTTACTCTTAAATTAATTCTATCACACTTTCACTTCCTTCTTCTACATCCCTGTCAGAATTCTGTCTGTTCATATTCTTCCAGTTCTGCTTTCTTCACGTTGCATCGTTTTGTAAAGGTCTTTCCAGATTCCTTTGTATTCCCTCATCTTAATTAATTGCATTATAATATTCCATTATGTTCAAGTACCATGATTTATTTAACCATTCCCCTGTAATTGGGCACTAGTTTTTTTTTTTACAGTTTCTTTCAATCATACATAAGGGTGCTATGAAAATCTTTGAACAGATAGTTCCTTTTTCAAAAAAAAAAACAAAACTTTTCAGAGCATATACCCAACAGTGGAATTATTTTGTAATAGGTTATTTTTGTAACTTTTACTGCATACTGCCAAATTACTCTTTAAATTTTTTTTCAATTTATTATTTATTTTTAGTATTCTTTTCTTTTTTAATTTTGCATTCCAAACTCTGTCCCTCCCTTCCACCCCATTCCCCACCCACTGAGAAGGCAAGCAATATGATATGAATTATAAATGTGAAATCATACGAAACATATTTCCATATTAACCATTGTTGTTTGCTGTTCATTCATTTCAGTCATGTCAGACTCTCCATGAGCCAGTGTGGGGTTTTCTTGGCAAAGATACCGGAATGGTTTTCCATTTCCTTTTCTAGTTCATTTTACAGATGAGGCAACTGAGGCAAATAGGGTTAAGTGACTTACCCAGAGTCACACAGCTAGTAAGTGTGTGAGGCTAGATTTGAACTCAGAAAGAGGAGTCATTGTGACTCTAAGCCCAACACTAGATCCACTGCGCCACCTAGCTGTCATATTAAAAAAAAAAGGCAAGAAAAAGAAAGAAAGTGAGAAAAATTATACTTCCATTTGCACTCAAGAGTTCATCAGTTCTCCCTCTGGAGATGGATAGCATTTTTTCATTATGAGTTCTTTGGAACTGTCATGGATCAATGTATTGATCAGAGTATCATCTTTCACAGATGAGTGTCATTACAACATTGCTGTCACTGTGCACAATGATCTCCCGGTTCTTCTCACTTCCTTTGCATCAGTTCCTATAGGTTTTGCCATATTTTTTTCTGAAACCATCCTGCTTGTTATTTCTTATAGCACAATAGTATTCCATCAACAATCATATGCCACAACTTGTTCAGCCATTCCCCAATTGATGGACATCCCCTCGATTTCCAATTATTTGCCACCACAAAAAAAGAACTCCTTTAAATATTTTTGTACATATAGATTCTTTTTCTTTTTCTTTGATCTCTTTGGGATACAGGCCTAGTAGTGGTGTTGCTGGGTCAAAGGGTAAACACAGTTTTCTAGCCCTTTGAGCATAGTTCCAAATTGTTCTCCAGAGTGATTCTGCTAAATTACTCTTCAAAAAGATTCTACGAGTTTACATTTCTACCAGCAGTGAATGAATGTACCTCTTTCTCCACAGCCTCACCAGCATTGTCTTTCATTGCTTTTAGATATTTTATTCCCAATTTGAAGGATGTGAGGTGGTAACTCAAAATTGTTTTCAATACTATCCGTTGGATTATTAGAGATGTCAAATATTTTCAAATATCATTGGGAATATCTTAACTTACCTTGTTAAGGATTCCTAATTCAATCACTTCTTAGTTATTTGCCATTTAATTCTCCCTAATACATCACTCCAGCCAAAAGGAGAACTCCCAGTACGTTAGGGACAGGTACTGAGGGATGTCTGGATGCATATCCCAGGATAATTTTCTCTAGCACTATAAAGAAGAATTAAGGTGTGTCCCCTTGAGTGTTTCATGAGGAGAAGTTGGGTTACCAGCTGTCACTTGGGGTATGCAACTTAGATAAAGATTTTTATTTCTTTCTTTATCTTCATCTCTCCTGACAGTTACAGTCAGACAGAGTCGCTTGTCACCAAAACTTAGTTTTTAAAAGCTTATCCACTCAGCAGCTGGTCTCAATCCCTACCCCACCCTCTGGAAAAGGACTACTCTGATTTCTTCAGCCCTCAAGTTGACTTTACCAACAAGCTTACTTTAGTCTTCTGAGGAAGACTTGTACAAGTCTCCATTCTTGCTGAAATTGATTTTTTAAAAAACCTGCTTAAGAGCAGCTCAGGAGGTGAGGCAACAATGTCCTTTAAATTTAGCATTGAGCTCCAGCCTTGAAGTCAGGAGGACTTGAGTTCAAATCTGGCCTCAGACCAAACACTTGACACTAGCTATGTGACCCTGGGCAAGTCACTTGACCCCAAGTGCCTTAAAAAAAAAAAAAAGTTAGCATTGGGGGCAGCTAGGTGGCAAAGTGGATGGAGCACTGACCTTGGAGCCAGGAGGACCTGAGTTCAAATCCAATCTCAGACCAGACACTGGACACTAGCTGTTGACCCTGGGCAAGTCACTTAACCCTAATTGCCTAGCCAAAAAATAAAAAAAAAAAAACTTAGCAGTGGCAGAGAAACAGACTCCCGCTGGCGTAAGCCTGTCAGACCTGTGGTTATCCCCAGTGATCTAATTTAATAAATTTAATTAAAGGTTTTTTTTTTAATACTTACTGGGTAAATATACTGTACCAGGACCTAGAAGAAACATAAAGGTTTTTTTTGTTTTTGTTTTTTGCTTTGGCAATGGGTATTAAGTGACTTGCCCAGGGTCACACAGCTAGTAAGTGTCAAGTCTCTGAGGCCAAATTTGAACTCAGGTCCTCCTGACTTCAAGGCTGGAGCTCTATCCACTGCACCACCTAACTGCCCCCAGGAAACAGAAAGTTTAAGTAAGATGTTGCCCTCAAGAGCTTACAGAGATAAGGCATAGAACTGAGGCAAAGAGGAGTAAGTGACTTGCCCAGGGTCACTCAGCTAGTAAGTGTCTGAGAGTAGATTTGAACTCAGGTCCTTCTGACTTCAATGGGGGCACTCTATACACTACATACCTAGCTGCCCCAAGGCATAGATACATAAATAACTATAATATGTAATAATACCATATAAAAGCTATGAGCCAGTAAAGAGGTATAAAACAAAGTGCCATGAGAGGTCTGAGGGGGAAGGTTGTTCCTAAACGGAGAAATTAGGCAAGACTTCATGGACAATAAGGACTACAAGAATTAAACTTTTTAATTTTATTTTCAATTAACAAACATTTATTTTCTCTCCCTTTTACCTTCCCTTCCCCACTGAACAAAAGAGAGAGAGAAAGAGAGAAAGAGAGAGAGAGGGAGAAGAAAACCTTTGTAATAAATAAACGTAGTCAAATAAAGCAAATTCTCACATTGGCCATGTCCAAAAATTCTGTGGCTTGAATCCATCCCCCCTGTCTGGAGGTAAGTAGCATGCTTCATCTTTAGTCATCTGAAATCATGACTTGTCATTGCATCAGTTAGAGTTCTCAGACTTTCAAAGGTGTTTTTTATTTATAAGAAGAAATTTAACCTTAAAAAACATGAAGGTGAAGGAGAACATTCCAGGCATAGGACACAGTGTGAGCAAAACAAGGAAATGGGAAAGGTATGTTCTTAGCGTCAGCAGTCATTGGGCTGGGGCCTGGATTATCTAGAAGGGAATAATATGAAATAATACTGTAAAGGACTGGAAAGGGCTAGACTTTGGAAAAGGCTGAATGCCAGACAAAGGAAACTGAATTTTAATAGACAGTGGGTAGCCACTAAATGTTTTTGAGAAGACGAATGGCATGGCTATTTGTTTAAAAACAAATTTTCAGGCAATAGGATGAGAGTTGGACTGGAGGGAAGAGGGAGAAGACAAGAAGACCTTTAGAAGCCTATTACAGTAGCCAAAGATAATGGTAATGAGAGCCCCAAAGCCTCTGGGCTGACCCAGTAAGGTCATATTCTCTCATTTGGCCCACTGCCCTTACCTGTAACAACTCCAGGAAAGTCTCCAAGTATAGATTAGGTTTAGCTTGTCTCTACATTTCGCCAAATATTGGTAACAAGGTTCCTTTCTGCCTTATGATACACAAGATGACAATATGGAGATCAAGGATGGCCCAGCCTGTATTTCAACCCACAGAAAATGAGGAAGACACAAGGCAGAAGTCTGTAAACGCATACATGCATACATATGTACATATATACACATACATGTATATATGTATATGTACACACATGCATATATAATAACACCAATATTCCAGTGAGTTCCTTTTTAAAGAGATCTCTGAGGGTTTAGATTTCCCTAGAAAGAAGAAGCTAAGCAGTAACATCCTTTCACATCAGACCCATGTCGAAATAATTCACTAACATAGCAGGGCTGTCATGGTCCTATTCGAGAATGAAGGACAAACAACTATAAGAGCAGGGCATGGCGAGGTTCAGATCTCTTCCTCCCCTTCATGGAACAGGTGGCATTTAAGTTGGGCTCTTAAGGATTAGAAGAAATTAAACTTTTTGTATGATACAGCTTTCACCCTTCAGCTGAAGGGGCCATGTGGGTGATCTTCTTTCTCCAACATAGGATTCTCTTCAGGGATTATGTGGCCCCATTGAAATCTGTTTAAAGACCCCTTAGGGCCCCATGGACCCAACATTAGGAACTCCTCCCTAGAAAGTTACAGAAGTTGTCTGTTTCCTCAAAGATGGCAGAAGTGCACATGTCCCTACCTCCCATGGCAAGGGGTTTCCCCTTACCTTTCAAACAAAGGCTTATTTTGTAAACTCATGACATTAGTTTGGCAGCTCCCTAGATTGATCAGGCAACTCCCCTGATCAAATCCATTACCCTAGGATAGTGGCAGTGGGAATAGAGAGGAGGGGACCAATTCAGGAGTTTTGGGAGTAGAATGGACAAGATAATAGAAAGTGACAGGAAGGGAAGTAAAAGAGTCAAAGATAAGAAAAGGTTTTGAACCAAGGAGACCATTTGGGAAATAGAAATAGTGAAATCATAAGGAGAAGTAGGTTTGGGAAGAAAGAGAATCTCAGTTCTCATGTTGAGTTCGAGGCACCAGTAGACATCCAGATAGAGATGCCCCATCATCAGCAAGAGAGATTGATCTGGGGTTGGCTCAAGAAGGAAGTCTGCAAAGAGATAATAGTTGAAGTCATAGAAGAAAATGAGATTCCCAAGTGAGTTAGTGTAGCAGAAGAAAAGAAGAGACATACTGTCTGCCTTAAGGAATGGGGTGTAAAAAGGAATCACCAAAGGAAAGTGAGTTTTTAGAAGGAAAATTGGGAGAGTGTGGTTATCTCCAAAAGCCAAAAGGAGGGAGGGGGAGAGAAATAGATAGGCAGAGACAGAGAGAGACAGAGAAGGGGAGGAGGGAGAAAAGGAGGAGAGAGAAAGGGAGGGAGAGGGGAAGAGAAAGAGAAGGGGAGAGGGAGAGAGAGAGAGAGAGTGCTTCCCATAAGTCAGGGAGAAACTTAAAGGACATTCCATTTCCATGTTTATGTTCAGGCTGTTTCCAATGCCTAGAATGCCCTCCCTCCTCACCTCTGCAGTGTAGTCAGTCAACAAGCATTTATTAAGCTTGGAAGGGGCCAGGATATACAAGGCTTTAAATGCCAAATAGAGGATTTTATGATTCTGGAGTCAACAGGGAGCCTGAGTAGTGGGAGTCGGTAACACGTTCAGACCTGCGCTTTAGAAAATCACTTTGTCAGCTGAGGGGAGATGGATTAAAGTGGGAAAGAGACTTGAAGTAGGGTTACCAACCAGAAGGCTAGAAGAATATAGGTCATTTTTCAAAGTACAGCTCAGATGCCATCTCTTTTCCTGACCCCTCCCCCCAGTCATACACAACTCCACAAATATTTTGTATTTACTTATACATGTTGCCTCCCCCCACCCCAGCCCATAGTCTTTGATGTCAGGGACTGTGTGATTTTTGTCTTTGTGTTCCTCCTTCCCTCCCCCCCCCCCAGTTCCATCCTATGGGACTTCCCTATCCCCATGAAATCACATATCCAGTCCCAATCCCAGTCCACAACACCTAATGCAGTGCCTGACATGTGTCAGGTATTTGATAAATGCTTGTTGAATTGAGTAATAGGAGAGTCCTGCAGGAAGTAGACAGCTATCTTGGAATGAGAAGAAAATTTGTTCCATGAAACAAATGAAAGAAAGAAAAAGGCAAATCGGGCCATTTATATCTTTTTTTCCCCCTTTTTTACATGAGGCTGAAGAAATGAGGACAAAGTTCAAAAGCAGGGAAGAAAAAAGAAATTGACTAGATACAGGGGAACAAAAACTGAAGTCAAAATCAGAAGAGAAAATGGGCAGATCAGATTACATCACGACCCAAACCTGTAGGTGAAACCTTAAGAGTTTAGAGCTAGAGACTATTCCTCTTGCCTGTGGGCACCAAGCTCCACATTTGGTTGCTGACTAATAGTTATTCTGGCTACAGCTATCATGCCATAGGCTTAAATTTCCTTTCTCTGCCAGAGATACCCAGAAATGTTCATGACTCTGCACTCCAATCTTATCAGTTGGTAACTGTGTATGTTAGCCATAATGCCAAGCACTGGGGATGCAGAGAAAGATGAAAACAGTTCTTGCCCTCAAGAAGCTTACATTCTAATGGTACAAACAACCTATAAATAACTAGGTATATACGGAATAGATGGAAGGCAATCTGAAAGGTGAAGGCATTAACTTTAGAGGAATCAACAGTCTCTGTTTTCTTGCTCCCCATTAGGGACACTGGAGGCAGAGCAGTCAGGATGGGAAATCTAAGATGCTTAGAAAGCCATTTTGTTAGGATCAGATAACTGTGAGAATAAGGTAATGCTGCCACAGAAGGCTGGCCTCCCCCAAGGTGAGCCTACTCACTTGAACTGCTGCTAAGACACTTGGCCAGCCCCTTGTCTTTCAGAGTTCTCTCAGTGACTGCAGCCTCCATATCAAAGGTCTCAACTAATTCTAGTAGCTTTCAATTATATTTGGAAAGGTAAAGCTTAGGAGTTCTTTCCTTTTTTGTGTCATGGATAGACTAATGAAGTCTAGTGATCCCTTTTCAGAATATTGTTTTGAAATGCACAAAATAAAATACAAAGGAAAACCAATCATGCTGAGATACATCGTGTAGACAGGAAGAGGCCAACCACACGCTGTATAGCTGCTGTGGGCACAACTAGAGTAATTTCAAAGGAGTGATCACCAAAAACTATTTTAAGTTACCTACCGCAAGCGTAATGTGATATGAAGATATTTCTATTTTCTATTAGTGACAAAAGTCACAGGTATTGCTAATACTGCGGTTTGTTGCCTACATTTATAATTTAAGGAAATGCTCGATTTCAGTTGGAGGTTGGTGAAAATAAAGATTCATTTATTTCTCATCCAAGTTCATGGATCCCTGGAAATCTTTCAGTGGACCTCTTGGGAGTCTGTGGCCTAGCTCTGTAACTCAGGCATTCATGTCCCCCATGTCCTGTCACCAGGTGCTGTCCTGAAGGCTGTCCTCTTCCATGTACCACAACATATGGGAACCATTCTGGTCTTTGAATCCTGCTCACACTGAACCTATATGTTAGCAGTAACTCAATCTGTGGCATTTCACCTGCCTCCTGAGCCTCTTTGGCCAGATAGCAACCCAAGTGGTTTCTTTAAAAAGGCCAGTTGTTCACATATTACAAAACAATCCATCCCCCCATTTCTTACTCTTCCCCACTTCCCTCCCCCCCCAAAAAAGTAACAACCCTACCCACCAAATCTCTACAACACACACATACAACCATGAGTCAAGGGAGATGAAGGGACTTGGGGAGCCCAGCCTCCTAGAATTAGTAAGGAGGTCAGCAGGAAGAAAGCCAAAGATCAGGTGGGTCTGTCTCTTGGGTTTTCCTGACATTGCATTCTCTGCTGTATTTTGTTGGCTATAGCTCGTGCCAAAGCTGTCCAGAAACTACCTGAAGGAAGGCTACATGGAGAAAACAGGACCAAAGGTGGGTCTACTGCTAACTATTTTCTACCACAAAGGACAATCAGATACTTTCATTGTTTTTTGCTGGGGCAAATGTGATTAGATTAGAGGCAGACAGGTGGCACAGTGGATAGAGTGCCAGACCTGGAGACAAGGGAGATTGGGGTTCATAGCCAATCTCAGACACGTAACTGCTGTGCGACCCTGAACAAGTCACTTAACCTCTGTCTGCCTCAGTTTCCTCAGCTGTAAAATAGAGATCGTAATAGCAGCTACCTCCCAAGGTTGTTGTAAGGATCAATTGAAATGATAGTTGTAAAGCATATAGCACAGTATCTGGCACATAGTAAGCACTCAATAAATGCTTATTTCCTTTTCTTCCTTCTAAAAGATGGAGTACACTATCCAAAACAGATTCAGCCTGGAGCCCTGGTTTCTTCTTTGGCCCTTCCTCTTTGGAGGCCCAAACTGGGACTAATTTTTCTCTCATGACCACACTTCGTGAATGACTGAGTTCAAGGCTTGGTGGTAGAAGAAACTTTTATGAACATTAGGGAGGTCTTGCTGTCTTCCTGAAGCACTCATCTCAGATATGGCAGTGTCCCAAACCTGAGGACCATGATCCCCTTTGAGAGATCTAACAATTTTTAGTTGTTGAGTGGTTTTTTTCAGTCCCGTGTCCAACCCTTTGTGATCCCATTTGAGGTTTTCTTGGCAAAGAAACTGGAATGGTTTGCAATTTCCTTCTCCAGATCATTTTACAGTGGAGTAAACTGAGGCAAACAGGGTTAAGTGACTTGCCCAGGGTCACACAGCAAGTAAGTATCTGAGGCTAAATTTGTGAGGAAGATGAGTCTTCTGACTCCAGGCCTATTGTTCTATCCACTGTGCCACCTAGCTGCCCATCTTCTAACAATTATAACTATAAAAAAATAAAATGGACTTTATCAATGGACATTAAGCTTTCCTCCCCAGAGGCCTTCCAACAAATATTGGTTAACTACTTGTCAGGTATGTTGCAGAGGGGACTTCTATGCAAGTAGGGACTGGACTAGATGTTCCCTTGGTTCCTTTCCAACTGTGAGTTTCTGTGATTCTCTTACTAGCCAGGACTAGAAAACTTCCAGTGGAAAATAATTTGGCAGCAAAAGATTGAAATTTCATGGGAATCTCATTAATTTTGAACTGGCGGGGGGAGAGAGAAAATATATCTTAGAATCATAGATTCCTAAAATCTCCAAGCTGGAGGAAGCCTTAGCAATCATCTAGCCTAGCCCCTGACTTTTTATACTTGAGAAGACTGAGGCCCGAGGAGGGGAAGTAACTTGCGCACAGTCACAATATTAAGTTAATAGAATGGCTAGACCTAGAACCCAGTTCTCCTGACTCTGAGGCCAATGCTTTAATCATTTGTTTCTGTTTCTTTAGCAAACTGAAGGCTTCAAGAAACGCTGGTTCACCATGGATGACAGGCGGCTCATGTATTTCAAAGACCCTCTGGTAAGGGCACCGATACTACAGTGCTTCCTTTGAAACCGAGGATTTCTACAAGCATGACTTGCTGACTTCCAACTGTTACTGTGAGAGAACAAAAGGAAGACCACCTCCCCTTCAAAAAATGAGGGCAACATATGTCTTCCCCCCCCAAAAAAATAGTGATGTCCTGGCTTCCCTCCAAAAAATGGGGGCAATATGTCTTACTCCCTCCTTTATACCCCCGCCCAAAATGGAGGGGATATGTCTTCCTCCCTCTCTTTTTCCCCCAAAATAGGTACAAGGTATGTCTTATTCCCTCCCTTCACCACCCCCCCCCAAAATGGGGTCAATATATGTCTTACTCCATGCCCCAAAGACAGGAGCAAAATATGTCTTATTCCCTTCTTTACCCCCATGTCACTCCAATCCCCATGATTTTTCTGTGCCTTAGGTACTATGAAAAACCTTGAGAAACTTCAGGGCAGCAAATATAACCTATAGCCAATTTGCATGAGACTCTCCTAATTGATGGAGATTGATTATTCAATGCTCCAATACCTACATGAGGGGCAGAGTTGGCAAGAGCTTGAGAGAAGAGAAATCTAGGTCTTCTGGCTTCTAGCTTCAAGAGAAAAGACACTGGATTCCAGATTCTCTTCAAGGAAAGGTCTCTGAAGGGAAAGACCCTAGGAAGAAGCCAGCATGTAGAGAAGTGGACATTTCCTTCATGTTCCTATCCCCAACTTGCTATTACTAGAGACTTGAGGGAATTTCCTCCTGGGTGACACTATTTCTCCTTCTGGCCAACTCCACCCCTTCCCACAGAAGTGGAGCATTGAGTGAGTACTGGGCTTCCACCAATGAGGAGAATCTTATGCAAATGACTTTGAGTTGGGATTATATAAGTGGACTATTCTCTCCTCATTGGGCCCAGAATATGCTTTGTGGTTTTTTCTAATCAGGAACTTTTTAATCCTTACCCTAAGATCATCAAAGTAATAGCTGATATTTGTTCACAAAGCAATTGACATCGCTTCAGGGGTGGGGAACCTGAGCCTTGAGGCCACATGTGGCCCTCTAGGTCCTCAAGTGCTACCCTTTGATGGAATCCAGACTTCACAGAACAAATCCCCTTAATAAAAGGATTAGTTCTGTAAAACTTGGACTCAGTCAAAAGACCTCACCCAAGGACCTAGAAGGTCACATGTGGCCCCAAGGCCACAGGGTCCCCACCCCTGCATCTCATCCGATTTGATCCTCCTGACTACTCTGTGTGGTTGTGCTATTGTTATTCCCATTTTATAGATGAGGAAACCAAGGCTCAGGTAAAGGTGGGAACAGTGTTCTGAGATAATTTTCATCACCCACTGGTCTCCATGCTTATCATGGCCCACAGCCTTCTCATCAAGGATTCTACCTCCAAATTTGTTCCATGCTCTGGCTCTCCTCTAGTTGGGGAGAAGGGCTAGCTCTCATTGCAGGAACCATTTTTCTCAGTGGCCGACTGGCCACTGCTGTACAACAGAACTCAGTATGGACCCCAACAACTCCAGGTTCTATAAACTTCTCTAACTGGTCTCTGGACTCTGGGACCATTCCAAGGATGGGGAGGAGTTGTTAAGTCAAACCAATGCAATTCTACAAGCATTTGTTCTGTGCCTACAGTATGCCAGTCACTATATACAAAGTACTAGAGATACAGATACCAAAGTGAGTAGTCTTTGCTTTCAAAGAGCTTATGTTATATTGGGAGAATATGTATGTTCACAGATAAGTAAATGCAGGATATATGCAATGATTATATTCAACAATAATAGTATACACAATAATATTCATAACAGCATTTACATAGTACCTGCTATATGCCAGACACTGTGCTAAACCCTTTACAAATATTATCTCATTTGATCCTCACAACAACCCTGAGAGATGGGTGCTAATTATAAAATAATCAAGTAAACATTTATTAAGCTCCTAATATGTTCCAGGCATTGTACTAGGCACCTAGAATACAAATGCATAAAACAAAACAATCCTTGGTCTCGAGGACATTATATACAAGCTCAGTTAGATATGGAAGGCTGTTTGTTCCTCCCTATTCCATCCTGTCTCAGGTCCTGTACAGGAACCCCATTGTCCATAAGTTATAGAAAACTCTCAGGAGGCCCACAGTGGAAGCACTATAGGGATCAGGGGAGACCAGATAATTTCAGAGAGCCTCTCCTATTCCCGTAACCATAATGTATGATATTTCTCCCTCCCTGTTCCAAAGTTGCCATATCTTATGCAAGTAACTTAAGTGATTTCTACAGTCCTATTAGTACCTCTCTTCTCTTGCCCCCTCCCCCACATTTACCTGTGGTATCACCCAATAAGGATCTGAGCTCCAGCTTTTTCTGATCAGGATGGTAGCCTAGGAACCTCAATTAGCAACTGACCAAAAAAAAAAAAAAATGCAGTGACCAAGTCTGAGACTCCAACCTTTTGAAGTTTCTAGAATGGTGTGGCAGCCACTCCATCTTTACTTCCAATATCCATTATCAGAGGAGAAAAGCAGCCCTAAGTCTTGTCTAGCTCTGGAATATAGCTGCCAATTAGGGAAAATCAAGGTTCTTTCATAGGATTGGAAGTGTGAAGCTGGATGGGGCCTTAAAAGGTCATTCAATCCAACCCCTTTATTTTTCATAAAACCTAGAGAGGTTAAGTCACACCCACACAATGGGTAGCAGAGGCAAGATTGGAATCTGGGGTCTTAGAATGTTAGAGCTGGTGAAAGAGAGAGGAAAAAATGCTTATTAATTTTAATAATGATAATAAAATTAAATTTTTAAAAGAATATCAAACTGGAAGGGATCTGAGAATTCATATTGTCCAACCCTCTTATTTTACAAACCGAAATGAGTGACCCTAGACAAGTCATCTCATCTTGAGCTTTCCTTTCCTCATGTATAAAATAGAAACATTAATACCTGTACTACCAAGTAGTGACTATGTAAAGAAAGTACTTTGTAGATTCTTAAAAGTGCTATCAAAATGTGAGGCTTTGTTGTTATCTTTGACTTATTGAATGCTATTATGGAGAAGATGCAGTGTGGTACTTGTACAAAGGTGTTGTTTCAGACCAGAGACCTCATTGGTGTAAAGAACTGTTGTTATGAAAACCCCCTCTATCAATGCATACTTAACCTGTCTGTAATTTACAGTCTTCAAGAGTTGAGTGGCCACTAAGGGGATGAGTCACCTGCCCAGGTTCACAAAGCTAGAATGGGTCAGAGGTAGGATTTTAATCAGGTCTTCCTGACTAGATATGGCTTCTACTATAATGCCCCTTATCCAGACATTATATTTCACTTTTGTAAAATGTCAACAGCAGTTATTAAGTGCTATGTGCTAGGCACTGTGCTAAGCCTCTGGGGATACAAAGAAAGGCAAAAGACAATCTCTGCCTGATGGGAGAAACAGTCTGCAAAGAACTATGTACAAATAAAATATATATAACAGGATACATTAGAGTTGATCTCAGAAGGAAAGGGCTCAAGTTAAGGGGGATCAGGAGAGTCTTCTTAGAAAAAGCGGGATTTTAGCTAAGATTTGGAGGAAGCCAGGTAAGCCAGGAGGCAGAGATGAGGAGAGAGATCAGGGCACACTTATGCTTCTCAAAGTGCTTGCATTTACATTGCCTCATTTGATTGTCAGCACAATCTCAGGGGGTGGGTGGGAAGGGAAAGTATTGTTTTTCAGAGAAGGACATTGAGCTCTAGAGAGGTAGAGTAAGTTTAGGGTTACAGTGGCACACGGCCAGTTAGTGACTCCAAAGGAACCCAGGGCTCGTGGCTGGCAGGCCAACACTGTTCCTCCTCCTCAGCACTGCACATGAACAGGTATGGGCTCATGTTGTTGTTCAATCTGATCAGACATATCCAACTCTTCACAACCCCATTTGGGGTTTTCTTGGCAAAGATACTGGAGTGGTTTGCCGTTTCCTTCTCCTGTTCATTTTACAGATGAAGAAACTGAGGCAGACAGAGTTAAGTGATTTGCCCAGGGTCACACAGCTAGTAGGTGTCTGAGGTCAAATTTGAACTCAGGTCTTTCTGACTCCAGGCGAGCTTGATCCATTGTACCACCTAGCTGTTTGTAGGATCATAGATCGAGAGTTAGAAGGGAGCCCCTAGAATCAGTATAATCCAGCCTCCTTCATTTTACAGATTAAAAAGCCAAGCCTCAAAGAGGTTCCTCAATTTACTCACAGTCACCCAGGTGGTAATTGATAGAGCTGGAATTTGAACTCAAGTCCTCTGACTCCCAGTAGGGTGCTCTACAGTGCACAGCATTGCTATGCCTTGCTGACGAGTGTCTGCCTTAAGACCCAACTCAAATACCATCTTCTGCATAAAGGGAAGGGAAAAGGCATTTTTATAGGGCCTGCAATGGGCAAGGCACTGTGCTAAGCACTTTACAAATATTATTTGATGCTTGCAACAATCCTGAGAGGTAGCTATTGTTATGTCTTCCATTTTATACTGGAGAAGACTGAAGCAAAGAGGTTAAGTGACTCGCCCATGGTCACACAGCTAGTAGGTGTCTAGTGTCAGATTTGAACTCAAGTCTTCCTGACTCTGGGCCCAGCGCTCTATCCACTGCACCACCTGCATGCCTCCAAAAGCACGAAGGCTTTCCTGGTCTCTGCCCACAATTACTGGTGCCCTCCCTCCCAAACTACCCTGTATTTAATGACTGTGCATATTTATATTTATTTACCTTATATTTGTGTTGCATATGTGCTTGTCTCCTCCATTAGATACGTAGTAATATACTTAGAATGTGTTGAGAGTATGCATTGTGATATTATCCTTAATGCCCGACACATAGTAATAAATGCTTTCATAAATACTTGCTGACAGACTGATTTTCTCCTCCCCAGGATGCCTTTGCCAGAGGGGAGGTTTTCATTGGCAGTAAAGAGAACAGCTACACGGTTCTTGAGGGCCTTCCCCCTTCCACCCAGGGCCATCACTGGCAGCATGGCATCACCATCGTCACCCCCGACCGGAAGTTCCTCTTTGCCTGTGAGACAGAAGGTGACCAGCGGGAATGGATTGCAGCCTTTCAGAAAGTGATTAATAGGCCAATGCTGCCTCAAGAGTATGCAGGTGAGAGGGGCTGCCCCTGTTCCTGTTCACCTGGGGGGTAACTGGAGACTTGGGTAGTGGCAGGGTGAGTATTTGACCAGAACAAAAGCACGAATGACCTCGGAACAAGCTAGGAAACACAAGCGCGCTCAGGCACACACCCACACACACAAAATTTGGACCACAGAGGCGAGAAAACTCTCCTTCTCAAGGAAACATTTCCCTTTCCTCCCACCCCCTACCCCAAGGCTCCCAGGCCTATACCTCATTTCCTGCCCCACCTCCACATGGTGTGGGATCCAGCCCCTCTGGGAAGAGCTATTTCTCACTATCCATTTAGCTTCCTAGAGGAGAAGGGATGAGTCGACAAGCATGCTTTTACCTACTTTTTTTTTTTCTGGCCCTCTTAAGGTGTTTCTGTTTTATCATCTCATTAAGTTCCCATGTTCTCCCTCTTTTCATTAGTGAAAAGGAGAAAGGAGGGAAAGGGCAGCAAGGGAAGGGGGAGATGCTGCAATTCCGTAACCCTGAGCCTGGCTCTATGAGACAGGACCCTCCCCTGGGAGTATGGTAGTCATGGAGACCGAGATCCTGGGTTGAGTGTCTGAGGGGAGCTGAGGTCACCACGTCTTACTTTACGGTGGGTGTTGGCAAGAGGCTTTGAAATCACATCTTCCCCATTTCTCCTCGGTTTGGGGCAGCCTGTGAGTGACCAGGTTCCTCGGGTAGAAAGGAGACAGGAGCCCAGCAAAATTATAGTCCTTCAAAACCCATCCTCTCTGGGTTTCCAAAATCAAATGGAAACAGCTTTGTTTCTGGGGAGACGGTGTGGGGGGGGGAGCTTTTGGCAAAGCCATCTGTATAGGAGGAGTCACTGCTGCCATTGGGATGGTTATCTTCCTGTCAGACAGGGAAGGCATTGTGTTCCAGTTGTATCTCACTGTAACGGACTCTGTGTGTGTGTGTGTGTGTGTGTGTGTGTGTGTGTGTGTGTGTGTGT
>NW_020954585.1:1104283-1113426 GCF_900497805.2 Vombatus ursinus
TGTGTGTGTGTGTGTGTGTGTGTGTGTGTGTGTGTGTGTGTGTGTGTGTTTTTCCTATTTCAGTGGAAGCCCATTTCAAACATAAACCTTAAAGAGAGATTGACTTTGAGGGATCCAAGGACACAAGATTCTGTTTACAGAACGACCTGGTTTTATTTGACATGTAAAAAGCAAAGAGGAAAAAAAAAAAGACAAGCATCCACCTAATCATGTTGGCTGCCAACATGGGAGTGGGTTGGTGGTGAAGGCAGAGGCCAGAAGACTGACAAAAGAAAATGGAGCAACCTCTTCTCCCTGGAATATCTGCCCTGTTGCCATGGGGCCTGATTTTTTGCGAGCATCTGCTGTTTGCAGTGGCTACGTTTTCACTCACAACCATTGTGTATGCCTCACTACATTAGAAAAGGGGGCCTGGCTGGTGGCTGCACTGCCCTGCATCCACTTTGGGGAGGGGAGTAGGAATCTGAACTCAAGTCCTGGAGCTGCCCCTGGGTCTTGGTGCCCAGTTGTGGTCCCAAGTTCCACCTCTGCCATTGGACCCAAGTTTCACTTCATGGCAGTGGCTCTGAAGGGGTTTGGGATGAAGGGTCTGTTTACTGGAAACCTAGTTAAGTGGGAGCTCAGACCTAATGCTGCTTTCTGGGTGGAGAGGCAAGGGAGGCTGGGGGATTGAGCCTTGGGGTTGGCCATGATCCTTGGGAAGCCCCTCCTCTCCATCAGCAAAAGGCAGCCTGCTTGCTTCCTATTTGGGGCTATGTGAATGCCCTCCAAGATCAGATTTATTTTAGCACAGCCCCAGAGTGAATTCTAGAAATGAATCTTGCTTGTGTCCTAGTCGTGGTGAATGATGGGAACATTTATGTGCCAAGAAGTGGAAATAGGCATGGAAGCTGTCCTGCCCCAGGAAAAGGTCTAGGGGTACCTGGGGAGCCCAGGCTGGTTTTCAAGAGGTACATTCCAAGGTTGTGTAAGAACTAATAGGAGAGAAGCTGTGAGCAAGATAGGAGTTTGGTGTAAAATGGGCATCTAAGATACCACCTCTTTTGTCAGTCTGCAGCCAAGAAGTAGAAGTCTAAAAGAAAAAAAAACAATATTGTTAAGGTGTTTGTGTGCCTTTTCATCATGCACACAGACACCTGTGCTGGCTATACCTGTGCAGTTAGTTACCTTTGTTCTCACATGCCCTTTCATCTCTACCTGTCAAAAAAAACAAAAGAAAGAAAAGGAAAGAGAACCTGGCAGGAGAGGTGATGCTGGAATCTCCAGGCTACACCTCCTGCTGTATTTGCATGTGTCTGTGGTCAGGTCAGCACCTCATGCACCAAGAAAGAGAATCTGTAAGAAAAGGGGCATTTAGGAGACCATCGGGCAGCTTTCTCCCTCCCTGAAGCCAGCCTTAAATCCCTGTGTTTGTGGATTTTCAGCACCCTCCATAGGTATGATATGGGCATCGATGAAGACGGAAACTTCCAAGATGAGAAGTCCTCAAAGCTCAGACTAGATTGGGCTACTCCTCTGGGTGGGCAGTGCCCTGGCTTGCCTCTTCACCCATCCTCACCTGACCAATAATCAATAATTGTTCTACACCTCTCATGGGATTATTTGGTGCTTTGGGGATAGTCATCATTCTGCTGCTCTATTTGGAAAAAGGTGGTTGAAAGTGGGACAGGATTTGGGACCTCAGGAAGGACTATGTGTAGACAGTGGACCCAGAATCAGTGAATCTTCTATTTTTGCTCAGTTACTGTGGATGTGCCAATGGACACAGAGAGATGACATGATTCACCCAGAGGCTTCATTGAATTTCACAGAACTGGTTTTTGACTTTCATACATGTATTCATTCCTATAACTTAATCTCACTGTTCTCTAGGGGTGAATTTCCTTCTTCTCCCAAGTACTCCATTTCCTACTATCTGAATTCATAAGCTTCTAGTTTCTCAGCAAAACCTCATCCCCTAAGCCCCAGTTAAGCCAGGGATCTGTCTGACAACAGCAAAGCTCTCTTCTCTTCCCCAGCTCTTCTTGGTCCCAGCTCGGTATAGACCCAGTTAACTCAGAGTTCCATGGGCCTCCCTGACTTGCCTCCACCTCTCTGATTTGTCTCCTGACCACAGAGCCCATCCCAGGGAAAGGGGAGAAGTCATTTAGCCAAATCAGTCAAAAATGACTTGCAGTGATTGGTATACCCTTCTCTTAGTAACCCTAGCCCTGGCCTCCTTTATCTGTGGTGCCCCAGTGACAGGCACATGTTCCGATCTGAATTGCAGAGCTGAGCTCAAGGGAAAAGATGTTGTGCTTTCCAGACTATGGAAGTACCCACAGTTGTCTTTGCTATCCTTGACTTGCTCCAGCATTTAGCACAGTGCCTGGCACATAGTAGGCGCTTAATAAATGTTTATTGATTGATTCCTTGATTTAACTAGACCCAGCTGTTAATTTTATCAGTTGTGGCAAACCCATCTGCCCTCTACCATGTTTTACATAGATGGTACCATCCGAACAGACTACAGTTCCCAGCATGTTGTGCGCCCATCTTGTTTTGGCTACCAGACCCTTGTGTCTTTTACTATAACTAGCTATGACTCCTTTTGGCAAAGGGAGGGGGCTTCTTCATAAGTTGCCTCTGTACTCCTATTGAATAGAGCAGAATTTTTCCTTTTTTCTGCTGACTAATGGAACTCATTTATCCAGCTGGCCAACAGCTGGCTTTGAGTTGATCTTTGCTTCTGGAGAATGGAGTTTGGATGGGACTGAGCGAAAGGAAGTGTGAAACCAGATCATTGGGGCAACTTAAAGCCTCTTCCCTTCTTGAACTCTACAATGAAAAGCCAGCTGGTCCTTAGTAGGCAGCTCGCCTTCATTCAAGAAATATTTATTGAGGGCCTACTAGGTATGTGGGCTCAGTGCTAAAGAAAGGATCCCGAGTAGCTGTGGGTGCTATCTCCTGGTAGACTTTTGACTATTTTTGTTTTTTAAACACTTCAGTCAGGGCAAACCCAAGGTCCACTCAGAAGAACTGAGTGATTATGGGGATGATTTGAGGGGTAGCCAGCTGGCCTAGGCTTGCCTCTCTGCCCTTTTGGGAAAGAGGCACATATACTTTGCCATGCAGTTTAACCTAGAGTCCGAGGTCAGTAACTTTTATTTCTGGCAGGCCAGTAGTGACAAGTGTTGATTTTATTTATTTTATTCTGTGTATATTTTAGACTGTGGAGCATGAGGAGAGGATGAACTTGTAAAATACATCATGTACATGTGTAGAAACACAAGCACCTTGCTATGATCTTGTCCTCAAATTCCATACCTTCTAGTTGTGATTGCCTTATAACAAGGTCCTCTTGGTACTTTTGTAACTAAAGCTCTGTGGATGGGGCTCCAAATGGATTGGTGAAGAGTGCATTGGACTCAGGAGTCAGAAGACCTGGGTTCTAGTCCCAGGTCAACTGCTGTGAAACCTCAGGCAAAGTCAGTTCATCTCTCTGGGCCTCAGTTTCCCCTTTTACAAAATGAGGAGGTTGGACTGATCTATAAGGTCTCATCCCACCTCTAACAAGCTAAGATACTGTTTTGAGGCCCCAGTGTGGGAAGGGCAGGGTGTATGTACATACGTGCATTAGGTGCTGGTCACTGGCACTGATCAGCAAGGCTGGTTTAACCCTTGCTGCTGCTAAATTTGTCAGAAAACCAAACTGACTCAGTATTATGGGGGAAACTTTGCTCCCGACTCCACCTAGCAGTGTGACCTTGATCAGAATGACAGGCCTTGGACTGACTTTCCCAGCCTCGCCACCCCCTCAGCTGCCAATCTGAGGCCCACAAAACTGATCCTGTCTTTTGCTTGTCCTCCACAACTGGCCATTTCACTTTTGTACCTTCGTGCCCAACCTGCAACACCAGCTGCTTGAAGGGGGCATGCCAGTCTCTGATGGAGACAATCAGCTGTTCTTTGGCGGGAGCCATCTTAGAGTGGTCAGTTGTGGATAGGACTCCTGAGATGCTGAGGGTGAGAGGAGTGGATGGGCCTTGTACAGAGCATGTTGGAATTTTTATCTCTTAAAAAAAAAAAAGCAAATAAATGAGACCTGTCAGTTTAATTTGGGGAGTGGGGAGGGAAACAAGATACTTTCCATGTGAAATATATTTCTTGGGTTAATGTTTGTAATCAAGAAAGCATCTATTAAGCACTTACATGCCAGGCACAGTGCTAGGCACTGGGGTTCAAATATAAAAAACAGGACAGTCCCAGTGTCCAAGAAGTTTATGTTCTACTTGGGGGAAGGGGGCGGGGTTGGTTGGCAGTTAACATTTCTAGAAGAGCAGTAGGCAGGGAAGGAAGTTTAAGTGAAGTCTTAGAGCAATAAGGGGAAAACGTGGGTAGGCTGGGCTTATGGTAAGAAGCCTGCTCTAGCTAAGCCTCGGTGGATGGCTGGAAGGGATGAAGCCTGGTTCTGGGGTAGGCTGGAGGTGAGAGTGTGGTGGTGACCAAGTCCTCAGGCTTCCATCAGTGCAGTTCTGCCCCAGGCCAGCCCCAAAATGAATGGATTGATTGAGGGGTGGGGGAAGTTGTAGTTTGGGCCTGGAAGGTCAGGCCCAGGAAAGCCAGGGTAATCTAGCTATTTTTGCTGGCTACGTCCACAGGGATGGTAAGTTCATGAGCAAGATGAACCTGTTAAGGTTCTTGCCATGTGTGTCCTTGGTGGGCCAATGGCATCTGGAAGTCTTGAAGACAGCCCCAGGGGTTTCAGGAAAAAGGGTGGTTCTCTATGGGCAGGGAGAAATCCTTCCTGATCATCTGTCCTCAGGACACATACAACCCCCTCCATCCTCAACTCCTTCTCACCAAGGCCACTTCTCCAGGACCTTCACCCTTCCCTCTTTGCCACCCAGGTTAGGGCCAGCCCCTGCAGCATGCCTTCTACCAACACGGGCCTCATTCATCTGGTCCTGAACGTACTTGAGGCTGAGCAGATGGTTGGTGGGCGACACCCAGACAAGCATCTTGGAAAAGCCAGGCTGAACCCTCGGGCCAGCATGGATTACTGTCTGACTGCTGAGGGGCTGCTGAGGTGCTAAGCTGCACCTCCTTGCTGCGGCCTCTGGGGGTGCTGTGGGACCTGTGAGGCCTCTCGTGTTGCCTGTTGTTCCTACTACTGCTGCTGCTGCCGCTGCCACCGCCAAGCCCCTTCCTCCAGTGGCAGCACCCATCTTATTGTATAAATTTGTTATGTCACTGATAATAAAATCATGGTACTAAATGTTGTTCAAATCAATAAATTATGTAAGATCAATGAAGCAAGCCAACACTGCATTCGGTCTGGGCACAGGTGGGGACAGAAATCTCCAAATAGCTGAGCTGGGAACAGCTACCGGGGGACCGTCCTGGCACAGGAACCATAAAAATGTCACATCTGCCTATGACAGCCTTAGGGATCAGCTAGACAAGAGGTGTCAAACACAAGGCCAGCCTCCTTTTGAATGGGCCCAAACCAGATTAAAATGTAATCGGGAAATATTTAACAAAATTAATAACATAGCTATAGTACTTATTATGTGCCAGGCACTGTGCTAAGCACATTACAGTTCTTATCTCATTTGATCCTCACAACAATCCAGGGAGGTAAGTGTGGTTATTTTACAGATGAGGAAACTAAGGCAAACAGGTTACATGACTTGCCCAGGGTCACCAAGCAAGTAAGTGCCTGGGGCTGGAGGTCCTTTACTTTAGGGCTGGTGCTCTATCCACTGCGCCATGATAATATTTTCTAAGTCAATATGTGACCTTCACAGATCTTTATGTACCCTTTAACGGCCCCTGCTCCTATCTGAGTTTGATACCACTGATTTAGAGCAACCCTCACATTATGTGGGGACCTGGAAAACCACCAGTCTGTTAGAGGCAGAGCATGTACTAGACCCCAGGTCTCACATCTTCCTGTCCAGTCTTCCTCCTACCGATCATCACGGGCCTCTCTTTTTCAGTGGTTCTTTTTCTCCTCCCTGCCCCACCAGTCTATGTTCAGCTTTTCCTCCCTAGATTTATGTAATTGGCTGAGTGTGGTGACATGCTGTTTGCAGGCTTGAGTTTTCTTTCCTATTCTGTGAGCTATTTTGAGCACCGGTGCTAGGAAACTTAATTCACTTTCCCTCGGATGGGGCGAGGGGTGGGGGAGGAGGAGGAAGGTGGAGAGTTTAGATGCTTGCTTTGAAAGCTCTCCAGCTCTCCTCTGCTTCCTAACAGATGGCTGCAAACTGTGGTGTGTTAAATTTATCGAGATAACTTCAGTATCCGTGTGGAGGAGGAAAATCTCTCGGGATTTTTTTTTTTTTAGAAAAGACAAAGACCCCTTTCAAAGGTTAAGCTAATGTCAGTCAATCATAGAATTAGAGATTTAGACCAGAAAGGACCCTCAGAAGCCTTCTAGTCTAACCCCCTTCATTTTGTTTTTGTTTTTTGCTAGGCAATGGGGTTAAGTGACTTGCCCAGGGTCACACAGCTAGTTAAGTGTCAAGTGTCTGAGGCAGGATTTGCACTCAGGTCCTCCTGACTCCAGGGCCAGTGCTCTATCCACTGTGCCACCTAGCTGCCCCTCCCATTCATTTTATAGATGAAGAAACTGAGGCACAGTGGTTTAAGTGACTTGCCAGGGGTTGCATAACAAGTAAGTGTTTAAGGCTGGATTTGAACTCCTAACTTCCTGACTTCAGCTCCAGGACCTTATCCTCTACACCAAGATACATCTTAATCCACAAGTATTTATTAAACACCTACTGGGTGCCAGTACACAAAGAAGTAAAGCAATCTGCCCTCAGGGAGTTTAAATTCTAACAGAAACAATGCATACACATATAAGTATATGAAATGCATTTTTAAATGGCTATAGATTCATTTGGAAAAGCCAATTCATCCCCTGCTTCAAATTTATTGTTCCTCCCCCCTGCCCATCCTCCTGCAATTATTATTAGGGCTGCGCAATTAATAGACCAGTGCTACAGAAACAGATGTGGTGGGTAGGGAGAAGTCCTGGAGATATGGTGGCTATGCAGTCCTTCTGACCCATTTCCAATGGGGTTCTTCCAAGATTTCCAGATCCAATGACTACTCAATCTTGTCCACATTAAAGCTGCTCATAATGAATACCATTGTATTTTGCTTTTAGAGCAGCTAGATGGCATAGTGGATAGAGCATTGGGCCTAGAATCAAGAAGACCTGAGTTCAAATCCAACCTCAGACATTTCCTAGCTGTGTGATCCCAGGCAAGTCACTCAACCCTGTTTGCCTCAGTTTCTTCATCTGTAAAATGAACTGGAGAAGGAAATCTTTGTACTTTGTACTTTGGAAATCTAGTATCTTTGCCAAGAAATCACGAAGAATTGAATGTGACTGAACAACAATATTTTGCTTTAAACTTTAACACTTTTAGACCTTGGTAATAACGTACATTTACATTAGCAGTCTAAAGACTGAGCATCACTATATGCAGTATCTTATTTGAGCAACAATTCTGTTGTTACACTATGGGTATTATTGTAACCATTTTTTAGAGATGAGGGGACAGAGGCTCCAGAGAATTGAAGTGACTTGCCCAAGGTCACACAGCTGGTAAGTGTCAGAGGAAGGATGTAAGCCTTGGTCTTCCTGACTCTAAGCCCACTGCCCTATCCAGAGGTGTCAAACTTGAGGCCCAAGAGCCTACAAAACTCCAGAGTGCATCCCGAATCAGATTAAACTGTAATTGTGAAATGTTTAACAAAATTAATAAAAATGCAATACAACATAGATAATGTTAATTTGTAGTTTTCTTTTCGAAGTCACTATGTTGGCCTCTATTTGAGTTTGACACTACTGGATTAAACTGCATTTCCCCATTCTATCCTCACACAGTAGATGAGAAAATTGAGGCTCAGAAAGGTTAAATAATTAACTTGGGATCACAGGGCTAGTTGACAGCAGAGCCTGTCTGTGGTTCCCTGTTCCCACAAAGCCTGGGGCTTTCCCCAAGCTACCTGTAGTCCTAATGAGAATGGGAAAGGCTACTGAAAAGTCAGATTTGCATATCAGATCATGAAGGGGTAAGGGGGCAATGTACACAAAGTGTACTACTACAAAATACTACAAAATAATTCTCAACCTTAGAAAATGGTTGAATTGGTAGGGTCCTTTCTCTAGCAAACCTCCCCCCTGCATTTAAAATTTACATGATTTGCAAACAAATATTTTTTAGGAACAAACTTGATGTGTGTAGTGATAATATTTACAATTGATAGTAGCTCTGCAGAACTATAAACTTTTCAAAATTCTGTAACACTGTTTGTCCCATTTGGTCTTATTCATTCTCATGAAGTGATTATTTTGGTCGTCATTTTATTTTCTCTTGACCTCAGTTTCTTCATCTGTACGATGAAGGGGTTGGCATTCAGGGGTTCTTAACTTGGAGTCTGAATTTAAAAAATATATATTTTGATAACTGCCTTTCAATATCATTTGTGTTTTTTTGTAATCCTTTTTTATTTTATTTATTTAAAAACCTTATTAAAACTATTCTGAAAAGGGGGTAGCTAGGTGATGCAGTAGATAGAGCATTAGACTGGGAATCAGGAAAACTCGTCTTCCTGAGTTCAAATCCAGCCTGAGACACTTACTAGCTGTGCAACCCTGGGCAAGTCACTTAACCCTGTTTGCCTCAGTTCCTCATCTATAAAATTAGCCCGAGAAGTAAGTGGCAAACCACTCCAGTATCTCTGCCAAGAAAACCTCAAACTGGGTCACAAAGAGTGGAACATGACAAAAATAACTTAACAACATTCTGAGATGGTGTCCATAGGTGTCACTGGACTACCAAAAGGGGGTCCCTGACACCAAAAAAAAGGTTAACTCCTGGATTAGATGATCTCAAAGGTCCCTTCCAGCCTTGACATTAATTCCATATAGATCAGAATCCAAAAATACTTGAATGTGTTTTTAAAGTAGTATTCCCATTTTACAGATGAGCATGTTGAGACAGTTCAGTTGACTTACCCAGGGTTACTCATCTACAGTGACACAGGTAATTTGTTGGAGCTGGAACCAGAGTCCCCTGGTTCCTGGTTCAATTCTCTGTGGGCTTCATTAGACACATGAGCCTATCAGTGGAGAGAGAGAT